>NC_057862.1:15110000-15420000 GCF_019393635.1 Dromiciops gliroides
ATGGAGTTGTGAAAAGTTTCAACCATTCTGTTGAGCAATTTGGAACTATGCCCAAAGGGCTACAGAATTGTGCATACCCTTTGATATAGCAATACCACATCTTGGTTTATATCCCAAAGACATCCCCAAAAAGAGAAAAAGACCTATTTGTACAAAAATATTTATAGTAGCTCTTTCTGTGGTGGCTAAAAATTGGAAATCAAAGGAATGCCCATCAATTGGGAAATAGCTAAACAAGCTGTGGTATATGATGGTGATGGAATATTACTGTGCAGTAAGAAATGACAAACAGGATGATTTCAAAAAAAAAGCTTGAAAAGACATGTATGAAATGTATTGGAAAATGAGCAGAACCAAGAGAACACTGTACACAGAGACAACAATATTGTTGGATGAAGAACTGTGAATGACTTGACTTTTCTCAACAATACAATAGTCCTAGACAATCCCAAAAGAATATTGATGAAACATACTACCCATCTCCAAAGAGAGAACTGATAATAATGGAATAGACTGAAACATGCTATTTTTTACGTTCTTTCATTAAGTGACAAATATGGTGATATTTTGCATGACTATATATTTGTAACCCATATTAGATTGTTTGCCACCTCAGGAAGGAGGGAGGGGAGGGAAGGAAAGAGGGATAGAGATTGAAACAGAAAAATGTAAATAAAAATGTATAACCTGAAAAAAAAGAAGAAAGTGGGGGAGGGGTGTGCTGGGAAGGGTACAGGATGTATTTATGTATCTCTACACACACACATAAATATATATATATATATATGTTGTGCTCATATGAATTATTAAATTTGTCATATATTATTTATATAAATTGATATGTATATGTTATTTTTTGTTTGTTTGTCTTGGTTGTTTGGTGAGGCAATTGGGGTTGAGTGACTTGCCCAGGGTCACACAGCTAGTAAGTGTCCAGATTTGAGCTCAGGTCCTCCTGAATCCAGGGCCGGTGCTCTATACACTGCGCCACCTAGCTGTCCCCATGTATATGTTATTTATAAGACAGTTATTTACCTCTATTTTAAAAAAAGGAAAACTGCCTGTTTATAAAAAAAAAAAGGAAGAGGAAGTATTTAAAATACTTAGTTATATGTACTAGAATATATCTAGGTATACCTAAATGTAATAACATATAAAATATACATTAGGGGACAGCTAGGTGGCACAATGGATAAAGCACTGGCCCTGGATTCAGGAGGACCTGAGTTCAAATCCAGCTTCAGACACTTGACACTTGCTAGCTGTGTGACTTTGGGCAAGTCACTTAACCCTCATTGCCATGCAAAAAAAGGAAAATATACATTATATATGTCATGTATGTGTATGTGTATATTATATCTATGTTTAATATATGTATAAAATTTAATTATGTATCACAATTAATTTTTTTAAAGAAGGGATCATATTCTGGTAGAGACTGGACATGATGATGCCCCCAATATTCCTTCTTACTCTGAAATTCTGTGATTCTGAAAAATTGTGCTTATAACTGTCACAAAATAAAACTGATGGCTAGTCTTATATTCTAGGTGAATGCAGAGTATCTAGTGAAGTGTGTGGTATGTTTTTGAATTGTCTCAAAAGTGAATGACAGCACCTCCTAGCTAAATGTCATTCTTAACGCTTCTCAAAGAGAAGAAAAGTTAGTGAGATTCCAAAGACACTACCCCCACCCCTCAGCCAAAAAAAAATTCACAATTATAATTCTTACTGGTTCAAAAACAGGCCCTGGGAGTCCCTGAAAATTCCAGTAGCAGCTCAACCTTTAAATCTGCCCTTTTAAAACAGCAATAAAATAAGAACAGAAAAGGAAAGCATTCACAAAGCTTTACCTTTCTTTGGAAAATCCTCCCTAAGGCCACATTCTTTCATTTGTAATGCTTGGCCAAGTGGCTTCATAATTGAAGCCAATGGACAGAGTAAATGCCATTTATGCCCTACAAAAAAGACTTGTCTGGTGAATTACTTTGTACAGTGTATCAAACATGGCTGCTTTCTTTCCATGGCTAAAACTGAAGGAAGATAAGGGGAAAAAAAGGAAAACTAGCAAGTGTAATTTGTCTTAGAGGAGCAAATGCCTGGAATAAATTGAGGAATAGAATTATCTATGTGGATACCAATAATTCACCTCAGGTGGACTGTGCCGATCATTAATGATGCACAGAGGGAGCTGTCCTCAGAGGGAATTCCCATTGGCATCTCTAGAGTCCACACAGTGTGTCTTCTGAAATTGCTTTTGCTTCCTCCCATCTCAGTTGTGTTCCATTTAATGGGCATTAGATGGCTGTGGAACATGCCTTAGAATGCTAATTTTACACTTTAAGACCAGAATGCATTTCAGTTTCAGCTCAGCAAAGGGATGGGAAAATTGAGTATCCAAAGTTTGTTGAGAGGCACTGTGAGGTAGCAGGTCTCAAACTGACCTTGGGGCTAGGACGACCTGGATTCCAGTCCTGCTCTAACACATCCTGGCAATATGACCCTGGGCAAGTTCCTTAATCCTCCAATACCTTGGACAGTTTTATAAGATCAAGTTGCATAGACTGCTAATTTGCTCTGTTGTTCTTTGTCCTTCATTTTCTAAGAAGGCCAATGACATCACAAGGAGTTGCCAACCTCATTCTCTCCTTCAGATTCATCAAAGTCCTGTGACAAGACAAATTTCAAGATGACTGGCAATGGGCCAGGGAGAAGTGAGTAACTTTGGCCTTTAGTTACCAACTTCTCCATGGCCCATTGCCAGTCATCTTGAAATTTGTCCTTGTTGGGGGGGGGTGGGATTTGAAGGAAGGACAGGGATAACTAAAGAAGACTTTATGGAAGAGGTGGTATTTGGACCCTAAAGAATGGATAGGATGTGAAGAGGTAGAAATGTGAGAAAGAATGCACCTCAGACATGCATAGTCTTGTGAATAGATCAATTTGGCTGGAGCAACATCCACATGAGAGGGAATAGTGCAGCATAAAATGAAAGTGGGGTGACGCCAGCCCCCAGCAATCCTTGAATGCTAGGCTAATAATTTGATTGTGAATTTATTCAGGAGGCAGGAGGCAACTCTTTAAGTGTTTTGAGCAGAAGCTCTGAGGTTGGGGTTTTAAATTTCATGACCCTTTCCTTCAATCAATGGGCCAGAGGATGGTGATGAAGTGGAGTGCCAAGGCTTATGAGATTTTGCAGGGTGATGAGGTTATCCCAATGGGCTTCCCAGGAGTATGGTGGAGAAGTCACTCAGAAAAATCTTAGAGTAGTACAACCAGGCTTTTCTAGTAATAACAATGTAGCCCATTGTGAAGCGGTCAGGTGCTGATTGTTTCAGCTGTCACTCTTTTCTTCCAAGTAAATTTACTGCTAAATATCCTTTGTTAAAAAATAAAAGAAGGGAAAAATAATTTCGTTCAATGACATCTGAGGAATGGAAGTGATTTTAACTAGATACTAATAGAATCCAATTGGCAACTATTGATGCATAATTCAGGAACAAAGTTGATGTAGTCCTGTCCTGGGGTTAAAACTCCTCTAGTCAGGGAAAGAACTTCAAAATTGCTAGAGGCTAGCCATTTTCCCCAAAAGGTAAGATTTGACTTCCCTCTAAATTTATAATAAAAACTCGGGGTTCAATCCTCTATCCTTCATCTTGCTGGCACTGAGCACTCTAGTTTCCAAAGTGGTTCTTGTTTCTAGAAGCCTTATATCTCTTTGAGAACTTGAAGACTTAGCTTGAGAGAAAAAGGCACTCCCACCTTGCTAGAAAGTCCAACAACCCCATTTTTAGTAGTCCCATCTTTCTTTAGGACCTTCACAGTCTGTATGACTAACCATACCAGCAAAGGGCAAAGATTGGGTTTGCTCTCAGGCTTGGTGGTTCTGTTCTTCACTGCTCCTTGGCTCAGCCTCTTGCAGCTCTCCAGCTTGGCCTAGGGACTTCTCTTCTTGCTCCATAAGAACCTTAGAACTTCCCTAATACCACACCCCATGGCAGTTGCTTCTGTCAAAGCCTGGAAGCTCAGTGACTTTGCATCTGGTATACTCTCCTTAGTTACCTTCTGTTTTCTGTTGATGTTTTCTTCAGGAAGTGCCCCATTCTTTTAGAATGACATTACCCAGTTCAGGATGCATCAGTTGCCTCAACCTAAGGCATGTCCCAAACTCCAGGGTTTATCTGTGGCTCATCTGCTATTGCCTAGAGCTCAGTGTGGGGATATATAAAAATTGACAACAAAATAACCACTGTCATCTTCTACCTTTTGGGTTGGCATAATGATTAACACATAAAGGACTGGATGTCTTCAACAGTGTCTTCGTACTCCACAATTCCAGGGCTCTAAGCTCACATTTTATATTCTACAATCGTCCATCCTTTGGCCAAGAAGCCTAATGTAATGGATTAAGAAAAAGAGTGAGCTAAGAACTATAGGAATTCTAAATGCTGTTTCACATATGTTTTTTTACTTTCAAACTTAAAATTATTGGGAGTAACTATTATGCTGATGTCATGGCAAAGATCTGTGAGTTTTCTCCCGAAAATGTCACCATAATCTACAAGCCCACTTTGTAGTGATGAAGTGCCATCCACTTATTCATTCATTTTTTTATTCATTGATTAAAGGAAACAATATTTATTCAGTGCCTGTTGGATGCTGAGGTCTGGGCTGTTCTGTAGGGTCTCATACCTACCAAGGTTAGGTCATATGTGGGCCCATTGGTCATGGGGCTCTCACTTCAAGACAACCACTTGGCTCATTCTCCCCATTGGGAAACGGCTGAACATGCTTGAAAATGAGCTGGTTTAATACACAGGTCACTGAAATCCTGGAACTTTAGAGATGGGAGGGACCTCAGACATCAGCTGATCCAATCTCCTAAATTTAGAACCAAATCCACTGGATTCCATCCTGGGACCCCATTGGCATTATTCACTTCTCGATTCCCACAAGCACATGCCCTCATCAGCCAAGTATTTATAAAATTCCTACTATGTGCCAAGTGCTATGCAGGGAATCCAATGATAAAAATGAAACAGCCCCTTCTCCCAAGGAGTTTACATTGTATTACAGATACTACATTTGCATAAATGTGTATGTGTGTATATATATAATTTATTAACAAATCAATATTTTTCTTATTAAATTAATAGTAAATATGCAGAACATATGCAAAAAGATGATGGGGGAGGGAGTCAAGAGCATCTGGGAGATCTGTACTTCTCTCATGATATTTTCAGTAGATTTCCACCAGAGCCTTCTGTCTCTCCTTCAAATGACCTTTCATACAGTTGACAGAGTAATGTCATTTGTTCTCTGTTTCTCTGTTTGTTTTTATGTATGTATCTATGTTTCTCTGTTTTCCTCTGTCTTTTGGTCTTGGTCTCCATCTTGTTGTCTTATTTTTCTGTCTCTTTTTCTCTGTCTCTATTTTAATCTTTAATTCCATCTCTCTGTCTCCCTCTCCCTCTCTCTTTTCTTCCTCTGTCTCCGTCTTTCTCCAGCTCCCTTCCATCTCCCTTCTCTCACCCTCTCCCTCCTTCCTCTTGCTCTCATACACATACCTTACAACCTTCCTTTGCTCAAACATCTTCCCAGGATTCTATTGCCTACAAAGTAATGTTCAGGCTCTACTTGGCATAATCTGGCACCAGCCTTATCTCATATTTCCCCATACACACATACATACATGTACATGCACAGACTTTACAATTTATACAAACTGTTCACAAACACACACACTCACACCTTACAGTTTATACAAACTGATACAAACTCTCCACCTTTTAAAATGTTCTCTGGACTGTCCTACTGCATGGCCCTTGCCCATGCTGTTCCTTATGCCAGGAACACCCTTCCTTCTCATCTTCACCTGTTGAATGCACATTTGTCTTTGCCAGAAAGACAAGAAACTCCACTCACTCGAAGAATGTCAGTTCAACATTCTCCTTGCCTTCCATACTTGCTAGAAGAAGGAAAATATTCAGTCCAGTGTCATTCTTGCTACTAGCTCTAGTGGCCAATTCTTTTTATGATCTGAGTTGGCAAAACCTACCTTCCAGCCTATCCTTTTTAAAGCCTAGCTCAAATGAGACATTTAGCAGAAAAACTTTCTGCAAAGATTTATTTCCTACTGTTTTCTTTTTAACAATAACTTTTTTGGCCTTGTGGATGCAAAAGCTTTTTAAAATTTACGTGGTCAAAATAATTCAATTTATCTCCTGTGGTTCTCTTTATCCCTTTTTGGTCATGAACTTTTCTTCTATTCAGAGATTTGATAGGTAATCCGTCCCATATTACTCTAATGCACTTAGCTTTTTTATCTAGGTCACATACACTTTTGGAGCTTACCTTGGTATAAAGTAGAAGGTGCTGGTCTAAACCGAATTTCTTCCATACTGTTGACCAATTTTCCCAGTTTTTATCAGATGCTGAGTTCTCATTCCAGGAATGGGGCTCTTTTGGTTGATCTTATACACCAAATCTGTGCCATTGATTTTTTTAACCTGTACCATTTCTTTGACAATTATTATTTATTTTGAGTTGTGTCAATCTAAAGTGTATAGTTTGAAACTTTGTATGATAGGCCTTCTTCATCAGAATGCTAAGTAGTAAAAGTATAAAGAAAAACTAAAATCAGTCTCTACCCCCAAGGAATGGACAAGAAACAACATGTACACAGAGAAGTGAATGTAAAATATGAAAAATAAATGTATCTCATTGCCTAGAGCCTGGCTCACCCCCACCCCAGACTTAGGACTCACATAGGCCAAATGTAATCTTGGGGGTACCCCCAAATATAATTATCTCTAGTTTAGGGATACTTAACCTTCTCTTTGTGCTCTTCACAGACTGCTTTGGCAGTTGGATAAAGACTACGGACCCCTCCTCAAGAATGATGATTGCATAACTCAGAATCCACATCATTATAAAGGAAACCAGAACTGAGTGAATATAAAGATGCAATTTTTCCCCATGCAAGTTCATAGACCCCCCCCCCCCGAACTCTATCCAGAGATCCATTGAGGGTCCTGGGACCGACCCTAAGCTAAGCACACCTGCATTAGCTGGTTACTGCCCACTCCCCGAGATTATTCTGGGAAATCTCTGAGTATATCTCACATATTCTGAATAAATTCACATTATACGTGAAGCAGCCAAGGCCCCAAGATGTTGAGTGAGTTGACTGAGATCGCACAGTTTTCATTTGTGAAGTCTAGAGTCTAATTTTCCTGATACTGTGTCTGGCCCACTGCATGATGTCTCGCCTCACATGTAACTTAAGAGGTGTTGGTCTGGGCCAGCCCTGGCCCAAAGGAAGTGCTGGGAGCTGTGCTGACAGCTGGCATGCTGCTCCTGGCCTGTATTTAGAGAGTGAACAGCTCTGAGAGCTGCTTCGCATGGACTGGGTTCAAGGGGAGGAGTGGTCAGCCGAGTTTTTCCGTGCCTATTTCTCAGGGATTCCGACTGGCCCAGAGAGATCTGAGCAGCTGCGACCTTTCCCAAGTCAGGTCGTTATAACCTGGGTTAAATCCTATCATTGGTCAGAGGATAAGATGCAGCTTCACAGAGGGAGAACAGGAGCTTGAGTGAAGACAAAGTTTGCCTATGGATTATTCAGACTCAGAAAGTGATGCCACCATTGGGTATAGTGATGATGAAGACTCCAGTGATGACCTTAAAACATTCTCAGAGTCAGTACTAAGAAAAATAGCATCTCAATAGGTGTTTGTTTGTTTTTTAATATTTTTGTCCTCTATATTCTCATTACCAGAATTCTTTAGCCTGCTAACCCAAACAGTGCCTCTTATTACCAAATGAAGGAATTGGGGATAGAATTGTGAGCTTTATTAATAATTAGTATCATGTTTATTAGGGTGATAGATATTAATACCCTCAAGCTCTGGTAACACTTCGAATGATAAAGGCAAGGAATTAACAATAATTCAATCAGTGTTTCTTTCAGGAAATCAAAAATGTACATATAGTTTATCATGTACGACTGTAACAAGGGTAATAAATGAAGTGTGAAGCCAATGTGAACAGCAGCTACTTTCGATGCTTGTCTATTATTTATGATCTCGAGCAGTTTGGTGGTTAGAGGGTCTAGAGGCATTGCTTGAAAATAAGAGTTTTCTGTGGCAATTTCAGATTATAAATTTCCATGTTGAGCAATACTACTGTTATAAAATCTCAAATAAACATTTCTGCTGATGAACCAATACCTCTATCTGGGGGAGGGGGACAAGAAGAACAACTCTCAGAAATTGCCTCTTTGCTTAACTACACAAAAGAGGCAAAATAAATCATATTTTGACTTAAATAAGAAATGTACTTTCTGCATAATCCATTCTTTGGTGTAATTGGACTCCCATTGTTAGGGTAATGCAAACATATATGACTTGGGGAGCTTCTAGATGTTAAATTTGAATAATTGCAAGCAATATGTGTATTAATATACAAAGCTCAAGTTAAATAATGCATTTAAAGCACTTTGCAAACTTTGAAGTATTATGTAAATGAGAGTTATGTGAACATGTAAATTAGTCTTAAAATGACATAATACAAAATGAATGCAAGGTAGCTTGGGGAAGGAAGGCACTAGCAGCTGAAGAGTTAGGAAAAATGTTGTGTAAGGGCTGGTGCTTGAGAGAAGTCTTGAAGAACATCAGAGATTGCAAGAGGCAGAAGTGAAGAAAGAAAGTAGTGCTTTTGGGACAGTCACTTCAAAGGCACAGAGACAAGAGATGGCAGGTCATGTGTGAGAAATAGCAAATAGCTTATAGAGTTCAAGGAGTAACATGTCAGACTGAACAAGTAGGAAGGGACCAGGTTATGCTCAGCCTTAAATGCTAAGTAAGGAATTTTATAGTTTATCCTTGTGGTACTAGGAACCACTGTAGCAGCAGTGATGGTGGAATGGGTGTGCATGTGTATTGGTCTATGTGTATGTGTACGTGTGTTTGTATATGTATATGTATTATGCATGATGTGTGTGCATGTTTGTGTTTGTATATGCATTTATGTGAATGTGTATAGGTGTATATTGTATATTTGTGTGTGCATGTATATATGCATGTATGTATACACATGCATTTTGTGTGTGTTCTGCCTTGTGTGCACACATGTATGCATTGTGTATGTATATGAATGTGTGAGTGTATGCATTTGTATGAGTGTGTGTACATGTGTGTAGAAGAAAATGAGTGATATGTCCTAGGCTTTGCTTTAGAAGAATCATTGTATGAAGAACAAGTTGGAATGAGGAGAGACCTGACGCATAGGGACAAAGTCAAGGGTTATTGCAATGATGAAAGATAGAATGATGAGGGACTGAATCCAACTGTGGACATATGGGAAATGTTGTAGAGGTCCAACCAACTGGGGGAACGAGAAGGAAGTATGGAGTATGACGCCATGGTTTCAAACCTCAGAGATTGGGGGATGATACCCTCTGCACGAATAGGGATGTTCAGAGGAGGGCTGTGCTGTGGGGAAAAGACAATGCTTTCTATTCTGCACATGTTGAGTTTGAGTTCCCTACCAGCCATCCAGTTCAAAATATCCAATTGGCAGTTGGCCATGTGGGAATGGAGGTCAGGGGAGGGGTTAGTGCGTACATGTAGATCTAGAAGTCATCTGCATCAATGTGTTAATTGAATGATGGAAGTTGATGAGGACAACATGTGAAAGGATAGAGAGAGAGAGAAAAGAGTATCCAGGACAAAACCCTTGGGGCACACTCTCAGTGAATCATGGGTAAAGATGCAGCAAAAGAGACTGAGGCGTGGTCAGACAAGTAGAAAGAAACCCAGGAGAGAGCAGTGGGATGAAAAACAAGAAAGGAGAGTGTCCAGGGGGAGAAGGTCAGTAGTGTCCAGTGCTGCGAAGAACTCCAGAATTCCCGGATTCTAGAAGGATGAGAAGTCATTGGGAGCTTTGGAGAGCAGTTTGAGCTAAATGATGACATCCAAAGCCAGAATTCAGAGGATTTAGAAGGAAGTGATATAGAGTTGAGGTAGTTTTTAAGGACTTTAGAAGGGCAGAGGAGAAGAGATAGGAAGTGATGACTAGCAGAGATGATAGGATCAAGAGAGATTTGCTTTGGTGGAAAAGACACGCACTTATTGAAGTCATCAGGGAAGGAACCAAGAGATGGGAAGAAATGAAAAACTGAAGGAACCAGTGATGTTTAGCTTGGAGAAGAAAAGACGAGAAGCCTTTTCGAATCTCCCTTAATGCTAATGCCTTCCCTCAGTGGATTATTTCCAATTTATCCTGTATGTGTCTTGTTTGTATAAAATTGTTTGCATGTTTCCTCCTCTATTACATTATGAAGCCCTTGAAAGCAAGAACTGCTTTAAACAACACTTTCTTTGTATCCTCAGTGCTTGGCACATTGACTGACACATGCTTATTAACTGACTGGCATAATAATTGTTTTCAAATTGTTACAGGACCATCACGTGGAGAATGAGCAATCCTTGTTCTCCCTGGCCTCAGAGGGTAGAACACAGAGCAAGAAGGGTCATCATAATTAGAGATGTCCCAAAGGGAAATGGGCTACCTTGGAAATGGTAGGTCCTCCCTCATTGGAGGTGTCCAGTAAGGAATATCCCTCTACCTCCTGGGACAGTCCGTTCCACTTTGGGATAGCTCTAATTAATAGAAAGGTTTTCCTGATATGAACTAGAGAATATTAACAGACATTTCCACAGTGCGTGAAAGTATGCCAAGTTTACACATTCACTGCCTCATTTTGATCCTCAAACACAGGCCCATGGTTTGGTATTATTGGTTTCATTTTACAGAGGAGCATACCAAGACTCAGGAACGAGTAGCTCCCCCATAATCATGCAGCCAGTAGATGTCTGAGGGAAGTATTCAAAGGGTTGGCCTGTGAATAGAGCATTGGACTTGGAAATCAGGGTGACCTGAGTTCAAATATGGCCTCAGATACTTATTAGCTACGTGACCTTAGGCAAGTTCTATAACTGCAGTGTGCCTCCTGTTCAATCATATGTAAAATGAGGGATATTTTTGATGGTTCCCTTCTAGGTTTAATTTGATTATTCAGTGCTTCAAAGCCTAGGCTCTCTAGCTTCTACCAAGGCAGCTGGTGATGTAATAGACATAAGTCCATTGGACTGGAGTCCAGAAGACCTGAGTTCACTAGCTGGACAAGTCACTTTCACATTGGTCTGCTTCAGTTTCCTCAACTAAAAATTGAAATATAGTAACACCTGCCTCCCAGTATGGTTGTGAGGATCAAATGAGATAGTCCCCAGTCCCAACTCTGCTCCTTTTAAACTATGTGATTCT
This sequence comes from Dromiciops gliroides, assembly GCF_019393635.1. Taxonomy (NCBI): domain Eukaryota; kingdom Metazoa; phylum Chordata; class Mammalia; order Microbiotheria; family Microbiotheriidae; genus Dromiciops; species Dromiciops gliroides. The sequence continues at coordinate 15,121,326 of NC_057862.1, forward strand.
GAGGAAGGTGTTTTCCTTCTCAGTCCCTAACCATGGGAAAATTGCTTCGCATGATGGATAAAAGCCGCCCCAGTGGTGATATCAAGATTTCTAATAGCTTAGATGGTCACGGTTATCGATAGGAAATGTGAATCTTTGATAGTAGATCTCAAGAGCATTTTTAAAATTAAGTAAAATATGATCTGTGAACCTGGACAATTTTATGTAATTATAGTATCCTTAGAGAAAATATCATTAATGAATTAACTCAAAGATTATCACTACTTAAGAAAATAGTCTTTCACAATTATATCTGCAGCTTTCAGTATAAACATTTGTTCCAATGTATAGTGCAAACACTTTTAAAATTATGAGTAGCTTCTTACAAGTGTAATATGCAAATTGTTACCAGATTTATCTTTGACAGTTCCTAAAAGATATTTCAAAGCAGATTTTTAAGGACTAAGCACTAAAACACACAAGCACGATGATTTTAGGATAAGTATCCAGAACTAACAATTTTTAACATATGATCTATTTGTAACAACTCATAAGTCCCTAAACAAAATTGTTTCCCCAGTTTCAATTACTGTGATCCTCCATTATAGATTTAGGCAATACTGAGCCCCTCTTCCACCCCCCACAACAAATACACATACACACCTCAACACCTTCCTTGTAAGACTTCTCCCATTGATGAACCAAAAATAAGATAGAATCAGAGCATCATAGATGTCAAGAGTGGGAAGGGACCTTATGTGGCATCTGGTTCAACCCCATACCACACAAGGAATCCAATGCTCTCATACCCAATAAATGCTCATCTGCCACCCTGTTCTTCTCATTTTGTTTTTGTTTTGTGTAGTTTTCTATTCCCTTCAAGGTCTTTAACCTCTACAGAGCGGGAATGATGCACCTCTCACCTTATCCCAAGGCTCTTGTCCTTGGTCTTCTTATCTTCCCTTTTCCAGGTTCCCAGATTCTCCCCTTGATCATCTCTTTCACCCCCATGGCTTCATTTTCCAAAGTGCAAATGATGCTCAGAATCTACCTTTCAGACCTGACCCCTTTTTCTCTGCCATGGACTGGTATTTCCCAATAAGACACCTGTTCTTCAATAACAAAGACAGTTTACTTGTGTATTTGTATTCCCACAAAACCAGCCAAAGTTCCAGGCATAGACCAGAGTAGACCCAATAAAAGTTTATTAATTAACCTCAGACCACTTGCAGGCCAACTAAGGGACCACTGGGCACATTACTTTAACCTACCCTGCCTCAGTTTTCCTAAACTGTAAAATGAAGAGGTTGGATTATATGTTCTCTAAGGGCCCTTCCTTCTCTAGATCTATAATTTCCACCTAGACATTATAACCCTTTAAGCTTAATCTACCCAAAACTGAGGTCATGACTTTTCCTTCTCAAAAACTTAACCACTGACTTCAATTTTTCACCCATTTAGTCCCCCATGCTCCCAAACTTGGAGCCAATGTAGACTTCTCCTCCACCCCCACTCTCATTCTCATCCCTCATATGTGTTCTGTTATCAGGCCCCATTAACTCCACCCCTCTTGCATCTCTCACATTTGCACTTAATCTCTATTACCGACCACCACTTCCCTAGGGAAAACCCTCACTGCCCCTCACCTGGACTATTAGACTGGGAGAGATTCCTGACAGATCTTCCCACCTTGACTCTCTCCATGACCTTTCACAACCTGCTAGAAAGAGCTTTCATACACAGATACCTAGGTGGCACTTCTGTGCTCAACAATCTCCTGTGGCTCCCTATTGTATCTCAGCATTAAAGCACAATCTCCTTTGCTTAACATTGAAGGGCCTCCAACGTCTGGCACCCGCTCCCAACCTTCATCTGGCTTTGCTCCCCTTCACCTACTTATCTACTCTCTCTGTCACTCTGCCTCTGTCTGTCTCTGTCCCTATGTCTCTATCTCTGTCTTTGTGTCTCTGTATCTCTCTATGTTTGTCTGTCTCTTTCTGTCTGTCTATCTCTATCTCTCTGTCTGTCTCTGTATCTCTGTGTATCTCTGTCTGTCTGTCTCTCTCTCTCAGGACACACATACACATACGTGCACACACTGCACTAGTCAAGGAAGCTAACTAACTGCCACACCACAAACAGATACCTTGCTCCCACACTTCTGTGATTTTCCCGAGTTGTATCCTAAAATAAGAACATCCTTACTCCCACCTATCTGGATGTTGAACTCTTGATCATTCTTTTTAAAAATAATACAAGGATTTTTATTTATTATTTTCTAGTTATATGTAGAGATAGTTAGCTTTCAACATTTGATTCTATAAGATTTCTAATTCCACCCATTCTCTTTTAAGCCCATGGCAAACACCACCTCCTCCAGGAAGCCTTCCTGTTTCATGGTTTGTAAGAGCATTCCTCAGGGCACATGAGGCATTTTTCATCTAAATACTTGGAAGCTGTATGTGTGTGTGTATGTGTGTGCGCGCACGCGCGTGCGCGCGCCCATGCGTGCGATAGTTTATTTATGTCTTATCCCTTTACTACCCCAGGAGCTATATATAAACTTACACAAACTGTGTGTGTCTCCCATTGCCCAGCACAGAGCTCTGTGCCCAGGTAATACTTAAATCTTAGCTGTTATTTCCTTCAAATGCCATGATAACAAAAGAAAGAGGCACAGGTGTGTTTGGAGAGCCATTCATCACTTACCCAGAGGCCAGCTGTATTCTGTTGGTGAGGGTCCAGGAAGCAGGGTACCAGACAGAGAGAGGCTTTTCCTCAGGGATAGCACTCAATTCATGGATCAGAGAGTCAGATTTAGAGTTGAAAGGGAATCAAGTCTGACCCCTTGATTTTATAGGTGAGAAAACTGAGGCACGGAGAGGTTAAGTGACCAATCCATGGGTCACACAGGTAGTATGTGTGTGTTAGTCAGTCAATAAACAGTTAACATACATTTATCAGATACCGGGCCCTATGCTATGTCCTGGTAATACTAAGAAAGCCAAAAGCTCCATCACAGGAACATTGCAAAAATGTATAGACAAACTATCTGTGGTAGGATTTGAACCCAGGCCTGCCAGCTCCAATGGCCAGTCCAATGCAGCAGTCACTGAAGTGGTACCCTATTCCCAGAAATGCTTTTCCAGCACCTCTCCAACTTTTCACAGGCGTTCCTTCATATTAGGTTACTTTAAGCAATTGAATCACAGATAATTAACTGTGTGTGACAAGGGATGTTCATCATATCATGTCAATATGTCCATGTCTGGTGATTTCAGCAGTGGAAGAAGCTCATTCACAAGAGAAAGCAGCCCATCTATAACTTAATAGATAGTCTTAGAGAATCAACTTAGGGGCTGAGTTTCCCGTAGCCATGGGGCCAATATATGTCAATGGTAGGATTTGAACTCAGACTTGAAGGGACCTTGGAGATCAGCTTACAAAAAGGGAAACTGAGGCCTGGAGCAGTCAAGTGACTTGCTGAGTGTCTAAAAGTAAGTTAATGGAAGACCCAGGATTGAATCCCATGCCTCTTTCCTTCAGATCTCTCCTACAATGATAGCACCCTGCCTTTGGCTCCCTCGTCATAGTCTGCTCATCAGAAGAGAAGACACTTTGCAAGTGTTGGATGAATGAAGAGTTTCTATTTTACAACTGATCTTCAGTCCTTTGACATTGTCCCCATTGTTTATGGAAATGAAAGATTTTGGGAAGTGAACATGGCAGTAGGAGGAAGTTATTCCTTGGGACAAATTAGTACAAGCAGGATTTTATTTTCTGGTCTAGATCTGTGATTCCAAGCCTAGAGGGAAATCTGTATTGAGGAAACCCTTCCTCCCAATGCACATCAACACTTCTCCTGCAATTTATCATTGTAGAGATTTCTCTCAGAGCCTAATAAATTAAATGACTTGTCTAAGTTCCTACAGCAAATATTTGTCAGAGGTAGGTCTTGACCCCATGTCTTCAAGAGCAACTCTCTTCCCATTATGCCACACTGCAGATTTATTCAAAATTCACCTCTATGATGGGGCTAAATCCAGATATTTGACTTAAGAAATATGTTTTATTAGACTGATTTCACCAAAATGCACTGCCTTCTTAAAGGTCCATTTCTATTTTGTTTTCAGGGAAGACGTGAGGACTGCCAATGTCATCGCTGCAGAAGCAGTGACCTGCCTAGTGATCGACAGAGAGTAAGTCGATTGTTTCATTCTTGCACCATGTGTATTGGGTATGTTGTCAGCAGAAGCGCCTGAGAGTCTAGAGAAGTCAGTGTCTCACATTCTGGATAGATATCATCTATTTCCTACTGGGGGTCTCTTTTCACTTTTAGAAACATAATTTAATAATTGAGTACTCCATTAGATTTTCCCTTCTCATGTCGGTACAGTTCAAATCCAACAAGTGCTTTCTATGTACAAGGATATGGGCTGATCATTGAATTTATAAAGACGAAAAGAAAAAGAAATATTGCTTATCCCCACGTCCAAGGAGTTTGTATCCAATTGTGGGGAAACAGCTTCTACACAAATAAGTGCAAATATAATAATTTGAAGAGGATGAGTGAGCAGATCAGAGATGGCACCCAAGCTGAGCCTGAAAGGAAGCTGGACATTCTAAAAAGATATGGTGTGGAAGAGACTTTCAGGTAGGGGGTAGAGACTATGCAAAAGCACAGAGATGGGAAATAATGAAGAGCCAACTTTAGAGAACAGCCAATAAGCTAATTTGGCTAGAGTGGAAAATGAGTAAGGAGGAGTTAGATGCAGTAAATCCAGAAACTTGGATAGGGTCACATTACAAAGGCTTTAAAAGACACACTGGTGAGTTGATAAGTTTGCATCTCATACAGAATCCAATAGAGTCATTGAACTTTCTTGAGCAGAGAAATACATGGTTAGACCAGCCTTTGGGGAAGATTTCTTTTTGCACTGCAGCTGATGTTGTTAAGGGAAGAAACTAGAACCTAGAAGGCCAATTAGACTTTTAATATCATTATACTTTTCCCCCAATCTCAGCTCCCTATTGCACATGAACCATATGCCCCACACAGTCTATATTTGAAATGATCACATGACCTCAAAAGACACATTTTTGAGATATTACTGGCCGTAAATACTGATGGATTTCAGGGCCACTTAAAAGTTCACCTATTGAAAAATATTGCTTCGTGGCTCCAGGTTCCCCTATTATTGGACTTGAAATTCCCATCCTTTGAAAGGACTTGCAACCATGTGATATGAAGTGACTGAAGGAAGTGGCCTTAGTCATCCTGGAGGAGAGAAGACTTAGGAGGGTCATGGGGGCTCTTTTTAAGTATTGGAAGGGATGTCATGGGATTAGGTAATTAGACTTGTTCATTTTAGCCCTAGGTATGGGAACAAGGCAGATGAAGTGGGGGAAAACTGTAAAGAGGACAATGGAGGCTTGATGTTGGGATAACCTTCCTAACAATTTGTATAACCCCAAAATACAATAGGTTGTCTCAGGAGCTTGTTAAGTCACTTAACCAACAAACATTTATCAAATGCCTACAATACGCCAGGCATTATGATCAATGCTAGGGATGTCGAGAAAGGCAAAAAACGTCTCGCTCTCAAGAAACTCCCAGGCTGATAGGGAATCAATTAAACCAGCAGCTAAGAGGTCAGGCAACTGCTACCTGTGTGTCTATTCTTTCAGGAATTACATAGAAGAAATTCTTACTTAGTAGAAGGGTTGGACAAAATCAACGCAATGTTCCCTTCCAATTTTGAAAATTCATGGGGAGGGGGCAGCAAGGTGGTGCAGTGGATAAAGCACTCACCCTGCATTCAGGAGGATCTGAGTTCAAATCTGACCTCAGACACTTGACACTTAATAGCTGTGTGACCCTGGGCAAGTCACTTAACCCTCATTGTCCCATGGAAAAAAACACCACAAAAAAGAAACAAAAAGAAAATTCATGGGGAGATAAAATTCTTTGATTATGAATGGGATAAACAATAAATAGGAGAAGGATGTCTCTAAATAAAGACATCCTTTAAGTCTGTATGGATTATGTGCCCCAGACCTCTCACTGTCTCTCATTAGTACTTTAGCATGTATTAATTTATCAAACCAATTGACTGACACCTTCATCTCATATATTGGCTTCAGTGGAAAGAATCACAACATTGACAAGTCCTGGGTGCTTTGGGGCAAGGCCAAGGAGAGTGGGATTGGATAATAGGGATAGTCACTAGGGTGAGAAGAACTTGTTTTAGCCAAGAAGACAAGACTAGCTGTGTTAAATTATTAGTAGGAATGAGCCCTGTCTGACAGCAGGAAATATGGAAGAGTAATTTGATCCAAAGCTGTGAAGTTTGAGTTGCCATCTTGCTTAACGTGTCAAAAGTTTCCTTGCATGATGGTAACACTATCACATTCTTTATTAAGTAAAATCTAACAAAAGGATCCTTCTTCTGGATAGGCAGCAAGGAGTTCTGAATTTACTGTCAGAAGACCTATATTGGAGGCATGGGGTCATAGATTTAGTGCTAGAAGGCACCTCAGAGTTCAACTTCCATCTCATTTTATTGTTGAGGCTCAAAGACATTCAATGACTTGCCCAAGGCGCTCAGGTCCAATGTAATAAACAGAGGATATGAACCCAGGTCCTTTGACTCTAAATTCATTGTTCTTTTCACTGTACCACTGCCACTTAACAGGTGGTTCATTAGCTCTGTGAATCAGGTAGAAGTGAAGGCAGTGTGTGGGGTAGAAAAAGTGCTAGATTTGTTGTCAAAGGACCTGGATTTAAATATGAAGAGAGGTCACATTGCCTCTGTAGGTAATCTGTTTCTACATCAGGGGTTGGGCCTGAAAATCAGTCTTAAGTCCTTTGCATTTTTAAAGCTATAATCTATATTCTTGATTATCCAGATAAAATAGGAAGAGGTACCAAGCTTTGCCCCTCTTCCAGAAAGCAAACAACTTAGGATCCATAGCCGCACCTTGATTTAGCCATGTTTCTCTCAAGTCTGAATGATCTTAGTTGTAGGAGAGAAATACAGGAGAACCCTTGAAAGAGGATGGGTGGACATGAATCCCCAAAATGTCTTTCCGTATTTTTTAAATGGGACTGAGCAAGCATTGGAATCAAAGAATATTATATTTTTCTCAGTAGCATCCTGTCAAAGGCCTGCTGTATGGTATTTAAATTTATGGCCAATTAAAGGTAGCCCTGGGGGGCCTTAATCCAGTGCAACAGGATGGTAACTATTAGGCTGTCAATGGAAGTAGCTTTCTCCCCCGAAATTTACAAGCAATGGTACCATGTTACTTAAGGCCCAGCCCTGCTGCTCGATCATTCCATGGGAAATGAGGAAAGAGACATAGATGATAACTAATCATGCTTTTCTACAAAAAAATAATCTTTCACTGAGAAAGGAGAACCAGAAATGATTTCAGCCCCAGTCTCCTCAGAGGAGATGATGTTCTTTCTTGTGACTTTACTTATAACTTAAATAAGTATCTATAGTAGTTCTGAATTAGTAAAAATAAATTGTCCAAATAGTACTCAAAATTATTCCAGTCTGATGGGTCTGTCTGTCTCTAAGAACACATTTCTTATCCACGTAACAAGACAATAGGTAACTTTAAAAGATCCATTATTGGGAGTCGATACTTGTAAACATGTTTAAGGAAGGACATTGTTATTTTTGTAATCAATGACAGGGGGGGGGGGGTTTCTCTCTAGTTTGAAGGTACTGATCCACAAGTGTTTATTGGGTGTAAAATCTCTGATTTTTCAGCACATTAAAGGCCATTCTGTTCAGTTCTTCATTCCTAGCCTGATGGCAATGTAAGAGCTTTTCTAAAAGAATCAAGACATTCCATTTCTGCGTGTATGTATTTGTGTGTGTACGTCTATGTGCTTTAAGATTCTATACTTAGTGTGCCCAATCCTCTAAAATGAGGAAGTAAAAGTAGACGACATCTAAGATCGCTTGTAGCTCCAAATCTATGATATTGAGTAACAAAAACAGTAAAACCAATGACCAAATGTGATATATATATATATATTTTTTTGCATGGGGCCATGAGGGTTAAGTGACCTGCCCAGGGTCACACAGCTAGTAAGTGTCAAGTGTCTGAGGCCAGATGTAAACTCCTGAATCCAGGGCTGGTGCTTTATCCACTGTGCCACCAGCTGCCCTAAATATGATTCTTTTAAAAAACTATATTTAGGGGCGGCTAGGTGACACAGTGGATAAAGCACCAGCCCTGGATTCAGGAGGACCTGAGTTCAAATCTGGCCTCAGGCACTTGACACTTACCAGCTGTGTGGCCCTGGGCAAGTCACTTAACCCCATTGCCCTGCAAAAAAACCCCAAAACTATATTTAATTTCTACAGTGCCTCTGAGATCTCATGGAGTGGGATATTCTCTCCAACGATACAGGTCATAAACCATCCCAGTGCAAATCATTTGCATGCATTTCTATCAGTTTGTAAAAGGGCATCTACCCAACATATAGGGGCTTCTTATTTTCTCTTAATATTGTAAAGATGCTATGGAACAGGATATTAGAGTTAAAATGGAATTAGGTTTAGATGTCTGAAATTTTTTTAAAAATTTATACATATATTAATTTTAATAAAATATTCTTTTGGGTTTCATCCTCTTTCCTGATTTTTTTTCTTCCATTTTTAAAATAAGTTGTTACTATTATTAATGGGAAGCCAGGGGCAGAATAGATAGGGTGATGGGCCAGAGTTCAAATCCGGCCTTAGACACTTAATGAGTATGTGACCCTGGTCAAGTTGCTTAACACTGTTTGACTCAATTTCCTAATTTGTAAAATGAGGTGGAGAAGGAAATGGCAAAATACTCCAGTACCTTTGCTAAGAAAATCCAAAATGGGGTCACATAGAGTCAGAGATGACTGAAAATGACTGAACAACAATTCCTAATCACTCATGTTCCCTTCCTATCATTTTAGCTAAATCTCCTGATGCTGAACAATAACATTTTTTTAATGACATGGAGGGGGCAGCTAGGTGGCACAGTGAATAGAGCACCAGCCCTGGAGTCAGGAGAACCTGAGTTCAAATCTGGCCTCAGACACTTGACACTTGTTAGCTGTGTGACCCCGGGCAAGTCACTTAACCCCAATTGCCTCACCACCCCCAAAACAAATGACATTGAAAACAATGGGTTTCCTCCCAAAGGAGAAGCTAGATATGAACTTCTTGGCAGGTTCTAAGGTGAATTCTAGGTCAAGTATAGCTTAAATTCTATGACCTTTTAACTCCTTTCCAGTTTTGATACCCTGGGTTTCTGTAACTCTGATTTTATCAATAACAAATACCTTTAGAGGTTAAATAAAACAAAGGTTCTCCTAAAGCTCCTTGGGTGGTCCTGGGCTGTGGGACCAGAAGGAGGCTCTGATTTTGAAACAGGGATTTGCGCTTGAATGTGGACACACTGTAGATAAGTAGTGGTGCTAGCTACTTTGCAGATAGGTCCCATCCTCAATGTCTGTGATGACTCTCCCAATCAATCTGTGTTTAAATATCTGTAGTCATTATTATCAGTAGTGCAGATCCAGCCTATGTACTCCTGAACCCAACCTCTACTAACCTTGACCATTCCCTCCAGAGAGTTTTCAACAGGATGCCCAAACAACAATATGAGGGCCTTCCTTGATTGCTTTGGACATCTCAAGGATAACAATGGACCAGAACATGGCTTATCCATCCATCTTTATCCCTCCTCACCAAAGGACCAGTCAAGTTGTTATTTTCCTACACTCCTCATACCTTTATTAATATGGAGATGTAGAAATATAAAAACAAGAATCTGAGAAAAGGGCATGCTAATCTCCATTGCAAGGCATGGAAGCTCCAGTGAGAAAGGATCTAAAAAGGTTCCTTTACCTTTGGTTAACTGAAAAGAGAAGTGTGGGAAGTGGAGGGATGACCATAAGAGCTGTTCAATAGCATTTTATCTCTTGTTTGAATTCAAGTATATCCTAGGGAAAGGTAAAATAGAAGCTACATCTGTGAGATTATTTGATGGGAAACTCAAATTCTCTCTCCTATTACTTATCACTGATAACTCTTGTAACTTATAACTCTAGCATTGGTGCTTTGTTGGTTCAAAAGAGCATTGCTCCAATAATTTATCCTTAAGGAACTTGCTATCTTGTTGTATTGAGTTCCTTGAGGGCAGGGATTCTCTCACCTTTGAAAATTTGTATCTGCAACACTCAGTACGCTTCTTGGAATGCAGTAGACACTTGATACGTGTGTGTTGTTTTTAATAGCTTTTGGATTCATAGTTTTCAAATTATTCACAAACACAAACCTTCCAACACACAAAGTTTTTGTACTTGAAACCATGAAGTTGTTTTAGAGTTTGGTTTTTTGTTTAAATAATATGTATTAAATTTAACTGGACAGTAACAAAAAGTACCCTATTTGTTAGTTTTTCCATCTGAAGTTTTTTTTTCTCCTGTTATTATTTTATTGATACTCATTTTGTTTCTTTTAAGAAATTGTTGCCCATGGATTTATTACTTGATCATGTCCAATAAAACATAAGCCCCATTGAAGACAGGAAATAATTGTAATCTTGCTCTTCCTAGCACCTAACAACCAGTGATCGACACTAGTAGCTGTTTAAAAATGCTTGTTGTATTGTATAAAAAAATCAACTTGATAGTACAGGCACAATTTCTAACAATGAGAAAGAAATGCATAGCTCAGAGGCACTGGATATGAGAGTTCCTAGTGAATTGAGTCTGATCATAGGGTCCATAGAGCTCATCTCAAAGGGATATCAGAGGCTACCACATTTAACCCTCTGACGTTTATAGATGAAGAATACTGAGACCCAGGGATGTTGAGGGGTTTTTTTCCAAAGCCCCCACATATAGTAAGTGGTAGAAGCAGACATTTGGACCCATGTTCTTTGTATTCAGTTAGTGCTTATGGTAGGAATAATACCCAACTCCCCCATCCGTTCTGCCTAGGATAGTTTTTCCTTAAAAAGATATTGGGACCATCTTGAAGTCTCAGTTGTCTCAGGAGACTAACACTCATATTGTTTATGTCACCGCTTGGTCACATGAGTACAAAGCAGCCAGCAGGAGCTCCAGTATGATCTAAGGCTTGGCTGGTGGCTCACAATGGGCAACTCCAGCAAGGGGAGTTTCACCCCAGATAAATCAGTGTGAGTGATCTTCAATGCTGTGCATCCTCTCTTGCTAAAACAGGACATCTCTTTATGGCTAACTATTGGATGACCCACAATTATCTCATTTTTACCCCCACATGGAACCTAAACTACCATGTAAACTGGTCTGAGTCAGGCTTAACCCAGAACATTCGGAAAAGACTTGAGGATAGTCCCAAAAATGCCATTTTAAAGGAAAATGAGGTCTAGGTGTTGTAGAGATGAGGATTAGGAGATTACCCCCCTACCACATTGCCCTTTCCTGGGTGCAACACTTATAAATGAGGTACAAATTCATTACTCTCCTTTAGCAAACAATCCACTGAACATGTATTAAGTACTTGGTGTATACAAAGGCATTGTACTAGGCACTGAGTGTATACAGATAAGCAGCAACACAGTGCCTATGCCTCAATGAGCTTATATTTATCTGCAGTGGGGAAAGCAACACATACCCAGACAAGTAGGGTACAAGATAGTGTCTAATGAGGGAAAAGACAGGATTCAGACAAGGCCTTCCAGGAAAATTGGAGTCAACACTTGGAACTGGGAGAGTGATCAGATGAGGGCACATTGTCCTTAGGGGGTGGTCAGTTCTACATGTTCTTCAAGCAGAGATCTGAGAACCACTTGTCAAGTGTGTTGTCCTGGGGATCCTTTTCTGAGTATGGTTTGGGCTGGTTGAGTGCCAAGTCCTTCCAAATCCAAGATTCTCTGATGTCTCAGAGAAGGGGAAGAATCAGGCCTCTGTTTTTTTCTCCCATCAGAAGGTGAATGTGCCCAGTGGGCCGTGGCCTTTGAGGAGTTGAGCCTCCCTCTCACGTGCAGTAGGTAGAACAGCTACTGCGAGAGTCTACATTATTCATAGAGAGGCACCGAACAGAGGCAAGATTTCAATTTAATTCTGAAATGTGAATCTTACTGCTCACTGTAGGCAGTTTCTTTCCTTTTGTTAGAAGGAAAGGTGGTGTCAAGACAGGCTTCCAGCAGGATTTTAACACTGCTTGAAAATCCACAGTGGAGCTCTCGGGCGCCGAATATTGGAGGCTGCCTTTGTAGCTGTTCTCAAGCTTCCTGGTAGAGTTAAGTGGCTTTGCTTACTTGGTAGACACACTTCCCTGGTGAGTCAGTCATTACAGGCCCAGCTGGGCTTTAAAGATCTAAAACTTTCCACTTTCCAATTAATAGGCCTTGTGGTTCCTCTCTAGTTTAAAACTGATATTATCATAGACCCCAGAAGTGAAGAGCTGGGATATTTGTTAACTGGGTGAGACCTCAGAAAGAAACAAGATTTTTCCCAAATGAAGGAAGGTTCCAGATCCAACAATTTGGGTGAAGTAGGGGGGAAATGTTGTCTTACATACTCCATCCCCCATGATGCTACCTACCACTTTGAACAGGACCCTCCTTCTTGATCTAGGAAAGTCCTTGGGATACACAGAAACCAGAGAAGAGTAGACAAAGGTGATAACTGCCTATTCATGAGGACAGGGGGTTACTCCTGCTGATGGCTCCAGGTCACCAAAAGAGTGTGCAGGAAGTGCACCTGATCTAAGGAGAACAGCTCCGGTTTGCATCATCAAAGCAGAATGTTATGACCCAGGGGAGAAGGAAAGAAATGGACTGTGGGCCTGGAATTATAAACTCACCAACTCTTCTAACAGCAATAGAAATGTGGAAAAACCAGTCAGAAAGTTATTTCAGGACCTAAAGACTTGGTTCTCTGTGGGGGAAGAAGGATGAGTGACCTGAGATAAACACATTCAGAAAATGTGAGTAGGGGCAAAGATGAGCAACCACAGCTGGTGAGCATGTCAGAGAGAGACTGACAAATAGAGAGGCAAAGATGAAGACAGAAAGACATGGAAAGACAAAGACAGAGATGGAAAGAAAGGCAGAGATAGATGAAGAGAGGGAGGGGACAGGAGGGAGGAGGCAGAGGAAAATGAGAAGATGGAGGAGAGAAGAAGAGAGAAAGACAGAGAGACAGACACAGAGAGAGTCACCATGCCATACTGCCTTCTCTGATATATAAGACTAGAAACAGGTCCTGTGACTCATTGGCACAGGTGAGGTGTCTCTCCCAGTCCAACCTGGCATCTGCCCTGCAGTTGTCATCTTAGAGAATTTCTTAGAGAACTGAGAATTTAAATGACTTACAAAAGGTCACCAAGCAAATTTGCAGCAGGGGTGAGAGGCTCCCTTCCAGGCTCTGCAGACAGCTCTCTGTCCAGTCTCCAACTTGTGTAAGCACACATTTATCTGACCTAACCTTCTGTGCTTCTCTCTGTGTGTATTTACATAGACTCTCCTAGAACTGTTATTTCTTTCTATTAGAATATAAGCACCTTGAGGGACTCGCTTTTCTTTTTGTCTCTGTACGCCAGCCCTTGGCACACTCCTTGACACAGAGTAAATGAGAAATGTTCTCATTCATATACATCAGAGAAAGAAAGCTGCTGAACTGGACATAGGCCTTGGAGTCAGGAAAACCTGGGTTTAAGTCCTAATTTGGACTCGTGCTGGCCATGCGCTTGTATGACCCTGGGTGAATCATTTCACCTTGTAGTACCCCAGGCAATACCCTAAGGCTAGAAATGTTTCCTATAAACCTTGGTGGAGGAACGTTCCACAGTTCACATTCATAAAAGGTCAGGTCTGGACCAAAATAGATAATGCAGTTAAGCAGGCTACCCCAAAAATGTGTGTGTGTGTGTTTATTTGTGTGTGTGTGTGTGTGTGTGTGTGTGTGTGTGTGTACATGCTTTTTGGAGGGGATGGAAGATGGAACTAAGATAAAGAAAAGTGCGTGAACGAAATGAAGTCCAAAAAGTGGCATTATGAATTAATGAATAAAGCATTATTAAATGCCTCCTGTGTACAAATTCAGACAGTCCCTGCCTTTGGAGGGTTCACATTTTAATTGGGAGACAACACACGAGGAGGTTTCAGGTGTGGGTCAGTTGTCACCATCCCATGGGCCTTAGAGCACAGCAATAAAGCAGAAGCGAATGACTTTTCTTTAACATCATTTTCACTGATCAAATTGTATGTTTCTGACATTAAACTATTTGGCAGGGCCAAGGACTTTGGTGGGGGGGAGCTTCCTTTTCTGATTTTTCAGGAGCTATGGCTATAGCCCCTGCGGGAGCCATTGCAAGATTTCCTCTCCTTGGGGGCTGCTTGCTTCCCAGGACGATGGCTGAGGTTGCTGGGCTGGAAGCATGGCTCTTGGGTTCAGGGTCCTGGGCTGTCTCATTGGATACAGGGGAGAGAGAGTCTGTGGGGAGATGATGATCAAGATGGTGGTGGTTTGACCGGCCTGGCACCTGCTGCCTCTTGTCCCTCCCAACAGGGGCCTTGCTGCTTCAGCCAGGTGGGCTTACCTACCCTGTAGCATTGGGGGCTTTGTGCAGCATGGGAAAGGATTTTAGTGAGTGTTGATCTTATATAGTAAGACTTGGGTTTCAATCCTACCTCTGACATTTACTGTGTGGCCTTGGACAAGTCATTTGACCTCTCTCTCATGCCTCAATAGCCTCATTTGTAAAATGGTAGTAACAATGATGCCTTCCTCATAGGGTTGCTGTAAGGATTAAATGAGATTATATATACATACATGCATACACATACGCATACGCATACGCATACACATACACATACACATACACATACACATACACATACACATACACATACACATACACATATACATATACATATACATATACATATACATATACATATACATATATAAAGCACTTTGCAGGCCTTATACTAATGATGTCTATTAAGGTGATGCTAATTGATGTCTTTCAAGAACAAGGCTGAGACAGTTGGCTTATAGAATCAAGCAAAATGGAAAAGTGAAACATTTAAAGCAGTTCCATCTAGAAACCTGTTAATGCCTGAAGAGGTCACATTTTATAGGAGGAGACAGTACCGGCCCATATACACCAAGGAGTAAATCATCTGTCCTCACATCAGTGCCTCAACACAGTTGTTTTAGTCATGATAACCAACATTTACATGGCAGTTGGCAAAGTGTTTAGCCTCCCTTATCTCACTTGATCTTTTCACCATCACTGAGCCAAATTCTAGAGGTTTTATCATCTCCATTTTACAGATAAACAAACTAAGGCCCAGATAGGTTAAGTCATTTGCCTGGGCTCACACAGCTAATAAGTGCCAGAGGTAATATCTAGACCTAGGTCTTCCAGATAATTTGAACATTGTATCTGCTACATTGCCCATCCACTGTGCCCTGCTGCCTAAGGAGTATATTTTACCAGTGTAAGATGGTACAGCATAAAATTAAACTCAGTTACTCAAATGTGTCGAGGCCATAAACCATCCTCTAATGTGATTGTCATCTATGTGGAAAACCAAAAGTTTGCCACAAAGGGTCTACCAACATGCCAGAGATCTTCCTTGATTTATCCAGACATGGGGAAGTAGCGCTGCCCATGAAGCATTATGTCCGACCAGCTTTTGTCCTTCATGCTCACTACCTGACCAGACCTCTCTGTCCATTTCTCAGATACGTTGTCTACTCCTCTTCCTCTTTAGAGCTCCTCATTGCTTATAGGCTTTTCATACCCACCATGAGCCTCACAGTTCAACTAGAAATACAGAATTCTGCAACAAATTCCCTTGTCTTTAGCCACTCTCACTGGCTTGGGTTTAGCCTGAAGCCAGGGTCGTCACCAGCTCCTCCCTACCCATATCAGTCATTCATCATCTGAGTGCTGTAGCTGGAAACACCATGGAGACTTTTGAGCAGTGTGTGCAGAAAAACCAACAAATGACCTGGTAACCACAGAGATGTAGATAGAATGACATGAGGATTGAGACATTAAGGGAAATGAGCAAGGTACACCCCACCCCCTCCCTATTCATTCTTGTTTATGTCAGAAAAATGGCATTTTTGCAGTGAGGACAAATAGTAGAGATCTTTGCAACAGCCTGCATTACTCTGGCAAACAAAGAAAGGGATTATCTTTAAATTTTCCTTTAGGAGACCAAAACCATGATCATGTCGCTGTGTGAGTCTCCTGTAAACCAACGTTTCTTAAAAGTTTTCCACTCCTGACCCCTTTTCATCTGAGAAATTTTTACTCAACCCTATGTATATAGGTATATAAAATAAGATACATAAACTTTTACTGTTGCCAAATTTTTTGCAATCCCAACATTCAGTTATGGAACCCCTTATGGAGTTGTGACATAGTTTAAGAGGCTAGGCTGAAAAATCAAAGAAGCTAGGCTGTAAATTACTAAAAGCATTTCTGCATTGGAAAAAACATTATTGAAATTGCCCTTAAGCTTTCTTGATTTACATATAGCACCTTCCCTACAGTACATCAGTGGGACTATGTATACCAATAAAAGGATAGAACTCTAATGTATAAAAAGTTTGAGAGACTGAGTTTCTGGGTAATCAATCATTTTATTAATCATTGCTTGTGTCTAATTAATAAAAAGGCTCAATGGCACTCTCAAATGTCTATTAAATGGTAATGTACAATCATTGGCTTAATCAGGAAATGAATTATTAACTAGGTAGCACCAGAGGAATAAAACACAACTTCAGGAACTAAAGTCAACAGGATTCTTCATTTGCATGACTAAAGTTAAAATATGTCCCTGGTCATTTAACTTCTTAGGTTTGTTGCCTGGAAGACTCTACTCTGTATGAGGCCTTGTAGACTAGTAAATAGAACCCTGGACTTGAAGTCAAGAAAAGGGGTTCAAATCCTTCATATGATACTTACTGAGTGACCACGGACAAGTTACTTCCCCTCTAAGAGCTAAATTTCCTCTTCTTTAAAATAGAGATGATAGTAATGCCTACATCATCAGGTTATTTTGAGGCTCAAATGAGATAATGAATTTAAATCATTTTACACAACTTTGAAGTGTTATATAAATGTCTGGTGTTACTTTGCTATCCAAATGGTCAGAACTACAATGAGTGTCATGTGAGTATATGGTTTTCAGGGATAGAAGAAGGTCTTAGAGCATAAAGTCATCTTTGCTTCCAAGACTTTTAGGGCATCAGGAATAACAAAGTAACACCAGGAAATGGCCTCGGGGGTAAAATTTTCCATCTTCATAAGCTCTAATTCTCAAGCCATTCTAATAGCTAGTGACTTTCATAAACATTGTGTTTCTCAGCCCTGCTTGTTTCTGCCACATTTCTTCAGGGGCAATAATGAGGATATAATCCTGGGAAGAGTAAATCAGTCACAGTGGAAACTAGATGTGAATTATGATCCTTCGTGCAGACTTTCTTCCTTTTATATTAATTTGGATTTAAGTTTGAATAAAATTTGCTTTTGGTCACTGTCATGTGATCTTAAACACTCAATGAAACTGACAAAGAGAAATATTATAGCTGGCAGGCATGAGGATCGAATTCTGCCATCTTTTCTGTGAAACAAAAATAACGACTTCAGTCACATATCCCTTGTGCCTGGAAGGCTTTCCTGTTTTACCTCCTCTTCCTGGCTTCCCTTGTTCACTTCAAGAGAGCTCAGAGCTCACCTTCTACAAGATGCCTTTCCTGTTCTCACTCCCTTCCCTTTTGCTAGGACTTTCTCTCTGATAACTCTTTATTATTATTATTATTATTATTATTATTATTATTATCATCTCTTATATAGAACTTTAAGTTTTGCTATTATTATGCCTAGCTCTTATGTAGAATTTTAAGTTTCACAAAGCACTTTACAAATATTAACCCATTTGATCCTCACAAGAACCCTTGAAGGTCAATGCTATTATTCTCTTTATTTTTACATTTGCAGAAACTGAAGAAGATAGAGGTTAAGTGATTTGCCCAGGGTAAAACATCTAATAAGTGTCTGAGGAGGGATTTGAACCTAGATCTTCCTGACTCCAGGTCCAGTGCTTTATCCACTGCACCACCTAATTACTTGTATATGTTTTATATGTATGTGATTATTTGTATATTTTCTCCCTAGTTAGACAGTGAGCTCCTTGAGGGAAAAACACAACAGCAATTTTGACTGTCTTTGTTTCTCCAGGACATAAAATGGTGTCTGGTACACAGTAGGTACTTAATAAATGCTTATTGACTCTGCCACTGTGGCTTCTGTTGATGGATTGGTTAACAGGGTAAAAATGGAACTGAAAATAATCTTTGAATTAAAAGACTAGTCTTCCTAAAAGGGAAAAAAAAGTTTGGGAATGGCAATTTTATTTTAATTATTTAAAAAGGGAGTCTCTGGACTAAATATGATTCCATCATTGTGATCACAACTGGGCATATTTGAAAATTTATCTTTCTTGGCAAAGCAGACATTTTTTGGTGCATGGAAATGAAAGGTTGAAATAATCATTTAAAACCCCCTATTTTGTGACTATTTTCAGCCTCCTTCACTCTCGAGAGCTTGAGCAGAGTGAGCTGAAGCCCATTTCTAGTATGTGCCTGAGAAGAACAGGTCAGCCAAGTGTGTGATGGAGCTGCTACATCGATCTTGGCATGGATAATTGGATTTAAGGACTGTCTTCAGGCATTTATCTCACTTAGTGGAAATTAACCTCTGCTCCAATCATCCTCTGGTGGTCTGGCATGGCCTAGAGGTGACCCTGTGTTTCCAAAGCCTGTGCCAATGAAGCCCAAGTGTTCCAAACTGGAGAGACTTCAAGTCCAGGTCAGGGAAGGGCTGTGTGTCTTACATCCAAGCACCTACCCAGCTAAATCGAGAAAGTTGGGCAACCTCAAAAGGGATCAGTGTTAGTGCCAGAGCAGTTTTTTTTAGACTCTGTCTTCCAATCTTGTCTAGCCTGGAAGAGCAGTTGCTACTCACAAGCCCAATTTCAGTTTTAATTGGCACAGGAACTTTGACTTGGTTTGTTTCTGACATGGGCTAGTTCACCTTCCCATAGGCAGTGTGACCTCCCCACTACCAAGAACTCTGCATTTTGGTGCCAAGCAGTGTGGATACCTGATTGGTTTAGTTCATTAAAGTTCAGAAGGCTGGAGCCCAAACAAACCTCCAGCCTCAGCCTCTGTGGTAGAAGAATTAAAGGTGTGTGCTACCCCATGCCTAGCTACAGACAATCTTAAGGGCTCCTTTCAACATCTCTATTCACCTAAAGCAGTGAAGGGTGTATAGCGCCACCATCCCGCCCCCTCTTACCCAATGAAATCACTGATTTTTGATATTTTGATCACAGAAGTAAGTAAAAATCAAACTTACTTCACTTATCCTGGCTACTTTATAACAAACTGTAGGGCAACCTATGATTATAGCTCATTCTATCATATAAAAGAGGAAAAATGTATTTTAGAGTTGCCTTCTAATCTGCTGAATTTAATTGAAAATGAAAGTTACACTTCATTTTGAAATCCCTTCTGTCCTCATAATTGTAGCTAGGACTCATGCATGTAATCCCCATTAGTTTTCAAAATAATTACCCTCATTAATGTCCTACATATCATTCTGTGATAAATTATTTCATGTTTTAATCTATTTCACTTAATTATGCCCATTTAACTTTCCATTAGTTTCTAAATTTAGAGGAAGAGTATCATTGGTTGAACCATTCAAATCAACTTGATTCAGTGTGATTCAGCAAGCATTTATTCCATCCCTACTGTGTGCTAAGCACTGTGCTTTATCCCACTATCCAGCATTTAGCACAACACTTGGCACACAGTAGACATTTAATAAATGCTTGTTGATGTGACTATCCAAAGTCTGCTTCCTCCAGAATTTGTACATACATATATGTACATATATGTTTATATTTGTATGGGTATGCGTAATGTATGCACATATATATGCATACCTCTACAGACATCTCTGGGGATATATATATATATATATGTGTGTGTGTGTGTGTGTGTGTATATATATATATATATATATACATATATATATATATATATATATATATATATATATATATATATATATACATACACACATGTACACATACACGAGAGAGACACACATCACCCTTGTATGGTAGATAGTACCTTTCCTCCAAAAAGACCCATTCTATCTGACATTTTAGGAATAATAGAGGGACTTCAAAGGTCAACTGGTTTAGCTCCCTCCTAAGGAGGAATATATTTCGGACAAGTGACCATCCAGCATCTACCTGAAGTGCTCTGGCAGCACGCTTTTAAGAGATGCACCATGGTATGTAGCGGATGAAATGCTGGACTTGGAACAAGGAAGACCTGGGTTCAAATTCCAGTTCTGGCAACTAAGACAATTGGATTGAACTTATCTAAGCCTGATTTCTCATCTATAAAATGACAGGGTTGAGCTTAATGATGTCTGAGGTTCCTTCCAGTTCTAAATCTAAGGTAATGTTACTCATTATATCCAAAGGCAATTCATTCCAACTTTATCCAGGACTGATTGGAGGGTTGTTTTCCTTCCATTGAGCTGAGATCTACTTCTCTTTATCCTGGCCCATTGTTTCCATTTCTCCTCATTGGCAGAGCCACAGGATCATAGATTTCAAGATGGAAGCTCAAGTAAACTCTCCTCTTATTTTATAGATGAAGAGGGTGGAAGTAAGAAAGGTTAAAGAAACACCCAAGGTCACTCAGTCAGCAAGTACAGAGGTGAGATCTGAAACCATACTTCTGATTCCAAATAAGAGATTGTTCTTTCCACCATATCACACTCCCCCTTCCATGAGGTAGCCCTTTATATAACTACAAGCATCTGCCACACTTCCTCTACCCCATTCCTGAAAAGATTGTATTCTCCACTGTTTTAAGTTCTATGATTCTTCTCTTTCCTCATATTTACCACTTCACAATTAGAAGTCTCCTTTCTTCCTCTTTTGAAAACCTGAGTTACATTTGCCCATGTGCAGTCATGCTGTTTTTCAATAATTTTGTAAATATCAGTGACACTGGACCAGTCACATTCACTATGGCATTCCATGACTCACAGTTGGAGGGAAATGTAAGGCACTAGGCAGTCCTGGTGTGTCTTGGATAGGAGGCAGGGTTCATCTACTCAGGTGATTTTCGGGAGAGTCAGGGTAGTGCAGCGGCTGGGGTGCTGGATTTGAAGTCTGAAGGACCTTGTGCACGACACAAGCTGTGACCCAGAGTCCCAGGCTAAGACATTTATCCTCTTTGAGTCTGTTTTCCTCAACTGTAAAACGGGAGTGAAAGGACCAGGGATGCCCACCTCGGCAGATCATTGTAAAACTCAAGTGAAAGAAAGTCTGCAGAGGGCTTTTCCTGCTTTCACACATGTTAACCCTGTTTATTAGCATTAATTTTGTGGATATTTTCTCCAAAGTCCTCAAAGAGTTGGTAGGCATAGATAGGCCATGGTTCCCAAAAGGGGCCATGTGTTCAACTGGCTTCAATTTTAGCAGATGATATCTTAAAATAATGTGTATTTGATCTTTGTGGTTACTTTATCATGCAAACATCCTGTTGCATTCATGTTATTTTAACAGAATAAATCGTCTCTGTAATATATTCCTTGTCTTCCCCCTCCCCCCAACCCTGGGTTGTACAGAAAAGACACATCAAGAATGACTTTTTAAAAAGTTAAACATATGCAGATTCAGGGCTTTTGGTGTATCCACAATCTCATATGTGGGCATTACCTCCAGTGACACAGATTGTGACCCATTCTCAATTTCCTAGCTTTTACCCATAGACCAAACTATTTTTATGGCCCACGCAGGTCTTCTTTCTACACAAAACAGCAGGAATCCTCTGGGTATATCTATCTGTTTCTGAACAATGGTTCATTATAACAATGTGTTTAACTGCATGACCTTGTGGAATTCACAGAGGATTTTATCTGCCTGATTATAAATGCAATACAGTGGGGCACTTGTTTAAGGTCATAGAGCAAGGCAGATGGTACGTTACCACTGGAGTCCCTGGCTTATAGGCATCAATTCTGACCAAGCAGGATCTTCCATGACAAAAAGGAAGTATATATTCTTTCCTTAAAGTAGAACTAAATACACAGTGAAACAAGAGGCCTAGAAGCCCTTGATTCTCTGTTCCTTAATCCTCTCTAAGTTAGGTCATTATGCTCCCTTGCCCATGTTTAATGAACCACACTCTTTATGGGGACATACTTACCTTTTAGTTTCTTTTTTTTTTTGTCTACATCTAAATTTCAAAGATCAGTTCAGTCATAAAGGCCACAAAAGTCTAATAACTGGTTATCCTCAAAACATTTGGCAAATTAAGGGACAGATCCAAGATGGTGGAGGAAAGGGTGTAACTTTTAGAGCTCCCCATAATCCATCCACATACCTTCAAAAAAATGCCATAAGACAATTCCTGGAGCAGCAGAACCTACAAAAGAACAGAGTGTGGAAATTTATTTTGATTTGGGGACCCTACCTTTAGGCTGAGATTAGAAAGCCGTAGGCCCTCAGGGTCTCTCCCCCTCCTCCTCAGCTTCAGCTGAGTGAAAAAGCCCCGTGGGCTGTGCAAGACGCCAGGTCAGACAGATGGGGGGGAAAAAGCCCCCAGCTCCCTCCTACCTGAGTGGAGCTATCTGAAGGATCCCGGATGGCCTGTGCTGAGGCATGAGGCTCGAGAGCACCCCCCCCCCCAGCTTCAGCTCTGGCTGGCGGATTAGCTTGGTCTGTGGGGGCGAAGGAAGCCCTGAGATTTGAGTGGAGAGAAGAAAAGGTATAAATAGACCTGGGAGTAAGAGGAGGGAGTCTGACTAGAGGACCGACTAGATAGATAGACGTGACTAGAGGGGAGAACGGACAAGGACAGAGGAGAGTTCGGTTTGGAAAAGGAGAGGCGGGGCTGACAAGGTTACAGGCCTTAATACAAACCAGGGAAAGTGTAACGTGCCCTGAGGCCGGAGGCAGTTAAGGCCCTTATTGTATTCAAGAAGTTCGAAGTGCAGCAGGTGGGAAAGAGACACAGTGGAAAGAGACCGCAGGAAAGCAGTCAGGTTGTACATTTTATTTCCCTGTATTCTTAATTTTCAACAGTATCTCATAAATAAACTCTGCTTTGATTATTTGGTTAAGAGACTTCTTAATCTTTAGATTATCAATAGTGGAGCAGTGTGGTGGAACTTTGTAAATGGCCCATATTAAATTAACAGCACTCAGATAGCCAAATAGTTGACAGTCCCCAGATTAGTCATCCATAGTTTGGCCCCCAAAAATTAGCCCTAGTCATCAAAAATATTCTAAGATTTGAATGGTGACCCAGATGGGATTTATGGCCCAATTATAATTTCTCTAAACTTATCATTTTTCATATAATTATAATTTTTCATAAGTCCAATTATATATAATTTTTCCAGGTTAGATATAGTTATGAATAATTAATTTTTTTACAAGAGCTAGGTAATTTTCCAGCCAAAGACTTCTTAAAAGGGTGACAGGATAGGTCTGCTATACTAGCTGAAAGAAAAGCACAGCATGGCACAGATCCAGCCCCAGGCAGGCCCTCCCTCCAGAGCTTTGGAACCAACAGCATCAGTGGCTACTTCTGATATTCAGCTCACAGACCAGTGAGGGGGTCCAGTGGTTGGCAGGGGAGAATTAGTAGGGGTCTCTGCAGGGGTTAAAGCAGAGTGCCCATATTCTGAACCAGTAAGCAAACTCGAGTGGCAGCGGCCCAGTGCAGGAGGGGCATAGGTACATCAAGGTTGCAACTACAGAGAATCAGATTTCAGTTTTCTGCTTCTGAGTTAAAGAGCAAGTAGACCCATGGTTACTTAAAGGCCAGGCAGGCTGAGAACATGCCTCTCCTTAAATCATACCACCTGGGATCCCCTGAAGCTTGGGACAGTGTGCCCTGGAAGCAGTGCTCCACTTTAGGAAGGAGTTAAAAGTGAAGAAATCGGTGGGCAAGATGATCAGGCAGAAAAAGCAATAGACCATCGAAAGTTTCTTTGGTGACAAGGTAGATCAAAATACACCCTGGGGCAGGGGGGGGGGTGTTAGCTAGGTGGCTCAGTGGATAGAGCACTGGCCATGGATTCAGGAGAAACTGAGTTTGGGTCTGGCCTCAGACACTTGACACTGGCTGTGTGACCCTGGGCAAGTCACTTGGCCCTCATTTCCCTGCAAAAAAAAAATATCCTCAGAAGAAGATAAGAAAGTCAAAGCTTCTATAGATAAATCTTCCAAGATAAATATGAATTGGTCTACTAAGGTCATGGAAGTACTCAAAAAACACTTTGAAGACAATGTGAGAGAGATAAAGGGAAAAGTAAGAGAGGTAGAAGAAAAATGGAAAGAGAAATGAGAGTGATGCAGGAAGGTCATGAAAAAAAAAGTCAACAGCTTGAAAAGCCAAATTGGCCAAATGGAAAAGGAGATACAGAAGCTCTCTGAAGAAAATCATTGCTTAAGAATTAGGATAGAACAAATAGAAGCTAATGACTTTATGAGAAATCAAGACACAATAAAGCAAATACAAATGAATAAACAAAATAGAGGGCAATATGAAATATCCCCTTGGAAAAACAGCTGACCTGCAAAATAGATCCAGGAGAGATAATTTGAAAATCATTGGTCTATGTGAAAACCATGATCAAGGAAAGAGTTTAGACGCCATCTTCCAAGATATTCTCAGGGAAAATTGCCCTGATATTCTAGAAGCAGAAGGTAAAAAAGAAATTGAAAGAATCCACTAATCTCTTCCTGAAAGAGATCCCAAAAGGAAAACTTCCAGGAATATTATAGCCAAATCCTAGCGCTCCCTGGTCAAGGAGAAAATATTGCAAGCATCTAGAAAGAAACAATTCAAATATTGTGAAGCTACAGTCAGGATAACACAAGATCTAGCAACTTCTATATTAAAGGACCAAAGGACATGGAATATGATATTCCAGAGGGCAAAGGAACTGGGACTACAACCAAAAATCACCTACCCAGCAAAACTGACTTTCAGGAGAAAAAAATGGAACTTCAATGAAAAAGAGGACTTTCAGGCATTTGTGATGAAAAGACCTGAACTGAAGAGCAAATGTGACTTTTGATTTGGTTTGGGGTTTTTTGGTTTGTTTGTTTTTTTTGTTGTTTTTTGGTGGGGCAACAGGGGTTAAGTGACTTTCCCAGGATCACACAGCTAATATGTGTCAAGTGTCTGAGGCCAGATCTGGACTCAGGTCTTCCCAAATCCAGAGACACTGCTTTATCCACTGTACCATCTAGCTGCCTGAAAATGTGACTTTCAAATACAAGACCCTAGAGAAGCATAAAAAGGTAAAAAAGAAAAAGAAATTATAAGGGATGTTAACAGGTTAAACTGTTTACATTCATATATGGGAAGATGATACTTCTAACTCATAAGAACTCTCTCAGTATTAGGGCAGCTAATATATATATATAAGGCACAGGTCTGAATTGAATATCAAGGGATGATATCTGTAAAGCATTTGTTTTTTGTTTATCCTTGTTTTTTGTGGGGCAGGGTGGGGTGGCTTATGTCTGCGGCCAGATTTGGGTTTGGGGCCTCCTGGGTCCAGGGCTGGTGCTTTTTCCAGTGTGTCACCTAGGTGACCCATGATGACACCGTTAAAATAAAGTTAAGGGGTAAGAGGAATGTACTGGAAGAAAAGGAAAGGGAGAGGTGAACTGAGGAAAAGTAGCTCACATAAAAGAAACAAGAAAAAGCTTATGGATTGGAAGGGAAGATGGGGAAGGAGCAGGGGAGTGAGTGAGCCTTACTCTCATCAAAATGGACTCAAAGAGGGAAAAACATACACACTAAAGTGGGTACAGGGAAAATGGGAGAGGAAGGGGATAAGGGTGGAGAGGTGAAGAAAGGGAGGGCAAATTGGGGGAGGGGGCAGTAAAAAGCAAAACACTTTTGAGAAAGGATAGGGTGAAAGATGATAGAAAATAGAGAAAATATCAAGGGAAGGGAATAGGATGGAGGTTAATATAGTTAGCAATAGTAATTGTGAAAGAAATGTTGCTATAGTTAGCAATAGTAATTGTGAAAGAAATGTTGCTATCAGAAGGACGTATGAAAAATGCAATTCATCTACAGAGAAAGAACTGACGGTATCTGAATACAGATGGAAATATATATTTTTTGTTAATTCCTCTTTCTAAAGTTATTTTATCTGTTTCCTTTCACAACCTGAATAATGTGGAGATATTTTACATGACTGCACATATATAACTTATATTGAACTGCTTGATTTCTTAGGGAGGGGTGAGGAGGGAAAGAGGAATAAAATTTACAATACAAAATTTTAAAAATCAATGAGAAAATTTTTTTTTTACTTCTAACTAGGGGAACATTCTAAATAAATAAATAATTTTAAAAATTAGTTGGCAAATTAGGAAAGGCCTTTTGCCCAGGATGTTGGCTGAAATCTCTTTGGTAAAGAGGGTAACAGGGCAGGGTTGGATTATGAGATAACAGGAAGCATTGTTCCACTCCTAACCCTTTTCAGTGGTTTGACCTCCACATATTAAAGAACAAGAAGGAAGTTAACATTCTGCCCTCACTAATCTAGTTAAGCATGACCAATGGGTCTTCAAATCTGACTCTACTCTAGCTTTCTAGTCTTATTCCTTATCATTCTTCTCTCATGATAAGGTCCAACTAGACTGCTGTGTTGGTATACTAAGGAGAACATGCCATTCCACTCATAGTCTTTGAAACTTTTTAAACCAAAATATGCTTCCCTTGTTATTATTCTCCTCTTAGTACTATCATCTACTGTTTGATTACAAGGTCTTTGAGGGTAGTGATGGGATTCATTATTTAAATACTCATATCCCCAGAATTTAGCACAGTGCTTGGCACATGGGAACTGCTAAATAAATATCTTTTTCTTTCTTTAATTCTTTCATTCATTTCCTATGTGCAGCATTGCATCTCTGATTTCTGTGCCCCATACCTAAAATGTATTTCCTCCTTACCTCTGTCTTCCAGAAATCTCTACCTTTCTTCCTATATGAGTGAGACCCAATCCCCTTCCAGCTGCTAGTGCCTTCCTTACCCTCAAATTAATTTGTTACTTTGTATATGGTTCAGATTACTTATCTGTGTCCATGGTATGTCTCCTCTTCTCCACTAGAGCATAACCTCCTTGAAGGCAAGGACTGTCATGTTTTATCTTTTTCAACCTGAGAACCAAGAGGAGTACTTGGGATGCAGAGGGAAATGAGTATTTGTTGATTGAACAAATAATCAAGGGTCCATGGGCCAATTAATATAATAATGAAGAAAATAAATCTCTGCCCATACCAAGGGCCACAAGATCTCTTAATGGCATAGTGGGCTTCTGAAAACCCTTTAAGATGCAAACAAGTTAGGTGTCTTCCCCCATGTAATAGTAAAATTATCTAACAAAGCAATTTACCCTCACAATTTAGGAAAGCTATTAATAAGCCAGAGAGCATCCAGAGAAAGATAGTCAAGATAGTTTAGCCATGCTAAGAGTGGACTGGTGGGAGACATTAAAAATGGTTGGCATGGAGAAGAGAAGACTACAGGACAAGTATTTGAAAGGCTATTACATGTAACGAGGATTAGACTTGTTCTCTACAATGGGGTGAAATTTCAATGATGCAGATTTAGGATTGATCTTAAGAACTTCCTAACAATTATGTCTGGTGAGAGTGAGATGAACTGCTTCAGGAAACAGTAGCATATTGCCCCTGAACTTGAGGACTTCAGAGGCTAGAAGCTTCCTTGGTTGTTACATTACAGAGGGAATTCATGTCTAGATTTGGATTAGGTTAGATGACCACTGAGGTCTCTTCCAGCTGTGACATTGTGATTCTCTGAACTTCTTGGTGAGTGATCAATTAATCAGTCAGCAAGCATTTATTCAACACCTGGTTTGCTCCAAACACCGTGCTAGGTTCTGGAGATCCAAAGACATAATTAGGCAGCTCTTGCCCTCAAGGAGAAAAATATAGATATGTACACCTATGCAAATATACAAAAATAAATACCAGGTAATGGAGGATGAGACATTAGCAGCTGAGGGGTATCATGAAAGGCTTTGTGTAGAAGGCGGCATTTGAGTTGAGCTTTAAGAAATGTTTGGGAGTTTGGAGAGTGGAAATTTCTGACATGCTCTGCCATTTTCCAGAATCCCCGTAAAAAGAGATGTGACATTCTGAGAGACAGAGGCTAAGGAGTATGCTCAAGATCTGGGAGAGGGACAATGAAAAGGCAGGAGGATGGAAGGTGGGGTGTCTATTTGTTTTGACCTCTCCAACAAGCCTATTTTCACCAGTGTTTCTCTCTAACTGAAGCCTCATCTCACAACTAGCAAGTCAAATTACCCATCTACTAGATGTACCACGGAGTAATCAGCTCCCTTCAGAAAAGAGTTTGCACTTAATCATGCAAACATCTTAATAACTTGAATTGCTGCCTGCTGAGTCCAACGAACATAACATTCTTCAATGGAGAGATTTCCTGGAATGACAGAATAGCCCCTTTTAAACTCAGATCTCTTTATGGAAATTCCCATTGCTTTTACCAACCTGAATGCAGATATATGGCTTTGGAACCCAACCGTTTTCTCTTGATTTGTGTTACTCTTTTACTGAGAGTGATGTAAAGATACCAAGATATAGGGAGATAGTGTAACCCTCTCTTTTTTGGATGATACTCTGAGACCAAAAACTCATCAAACTATTTGCTTGTTGGTCCCAACACTACAGAAGAGATGTAAGCAGAACTCTTGTCAAAGCCGCTGATTAAATCTTAGTTCACTCAACTTTAAAATAAGGCTAATACAACTTATAGAAGCAAGTAGGCTGCACAATGTCAGTCCTCAGGTCAGGAAGACTCAACTTGCCATGTGTAAATCTGGCCTCAGACACTTACTATCTATGTGATCCTGGGCAAGTCACTTCACCCTGGTTTTCCTCAGTTTCCTCATTTGTAAAATAAGCCAGAGAAGGAAATGGGAAATCATTCCAGTATCTCTGCCAAGAAAATTCAAATGGGGGTGATGAAGAGTAGGACACAACTCAACAACAACAGCAACAACAACAAAACTTGTATTACATAATTTAGAGGGTATTTTTAGGTCAAAATGAAATAATATATATCAAATACCATTCAAATTCTAAAGTGCAATATAAATCTCAAATAATAGTGATTTTACTTTAATGATTTCTAATCATAACTTTAAACTGCATTTGATAATACAGTAGCAACAGCCCAGTCATCAATTTAAAAATTATTGTATCAGTAGAAATTCATTTTTTGCATTAGTCCTTCATTTTTCTTATGATTGATAAGTCACAATGTAGTGAATTAGACCCATGAGTTCAGTTATAATTATTGTTGAAATTTGGAAGGTGTGTTCGATCTGCTCTCTCAAATTTTTTATAAGTCTTACCCTTCATTAGTGAAGAAATGGAAATAAATATTTTCAAAGTCATCCTGGTGCTTAGATGAATACTTTGGAAGGAAATGTCTATTTTAGAAGGTCAGATTAATGGCAGGCATCCCTGGGAGTGTGTGTAAGAAGAAAAAAGGAGACGATTCATTACTTCAGCCTTGCTCAGAGTGATCAATTCTGTTAAGATCTTCAATTATGTTCATCAAAATGTTCTGAATTATTTACTTGCCCATGTTGGAATGTTGACTGCCCTTGGATGTTAGTGAAATTCTGCTCATTCCTAAATTTCTGGAATAGTAAAACATTAGCTTGCAGAAGTAAAAGACTTAGAAACAGAAAAGGGAAAAATGGACTGGGTTCTTATTCTAAAAGATTCCCTTTTTTAAGATTGGGTTATTGACCCAAAATGGGTATGATTCACAAGCCAAAGACTCAAAAAAGCACCAAGTAGCTCCCCAAGTCATATGGGAAGAGCCAGAAGGGACCTCCAGGGTCCATGTAGGATAGTCCCCTCATTTTACAGAGGAGGAAACTGAGGCCCAAGAATTCACCCAAGGTCATGCGAATAGGAAATGAAGGAGCAGGGATTTGAATTCACTACCTCCTACTTCCATTCTAATCCCATTTCCATTAAACTACTTTCTGTTATTCATTCACAATCATTTTTTTCCAGAAGAATTGTGGAATTTTACATCAGGAAAGGACCTTGGAGGTTATCAAATCCATATTTCCCCTACTTCATTACTTCTGTAGGATTGTTGTGAGGACAAAGTGAGATCATATTTGTAAATAGCTTTGCAATCCTTTAAGTGCTATAGAAATGTTAGCTAATAGTCATAGTAGTGGTGGTGGTAGTAGTAGTGGTAGTAGTAGGACTAGTAGTATAGTAGTGATAGTGTTATAGTGTTAGTGGTACTGCTGCTGCTGCTGGTAGTAGTGTAGCTGCATTCAAGTAAATATGTAACTAGTGTTTAAGTATCAAATAAGAATAATAATTAATAAATAGTATATATACATGCACTACTTTATGATTTATAGAATGCTTTCCATATCTTAATACCTTTTCTTAATTAGAATTATTCTTTTTCTCTTTACAATTATAATTGTCAATTAAGAAATTTTATAAGTGAACACCTTAGACCCACCATATTTTCCCTTTAGAAATATAAGTATAGGTCAGTAAAATTGCCCAGGTCAACCTCATTTTACAATAATGTTCCAGTACCTTACACGAAAGGCTACCCCTGAAGCCAGCAGCCCCTGCCTACTATTCATAGCCTCCTCTTGCCAGTTCCTAGACACTTGTCCAGGTCAGCTCTTGGGTTCAGTTTAGATTTCAGTCCTTTAAGTCTCTTAGATCTGCCATCACCTCTCATCTGGGGATACTGTTCCAATAGTCTCCCTTCTTCCCATCTCCCCTTTTTCTCATTCATGGACTATGTAGCTAACAAGCTACTAGCCAATCTGCTCAGCTGTTCAAGAAGCATCCATGGCTCTCTTTTCCTCTAGGATAAAAATACAACCTCTTCCATTTGCCCTTTAAAGCCCTTCATAATCCGAATACCCCCTATCTTTCCAAGCAGTTTTCCCATTGTTCCCTCCCACAGACTATAATTCAACTAGAGTGGACAAATCTGCATTTCTCATATATTACATTGTTAGTGTCCCACTTCCAAAATTACCTTGTACTGATGTTGTAATAATAATAGTTAGCATTTATATAGGACCTTAAAGATATGTATATAGTATCTATATAATATATACACATATGTGTGTATAATAAAAATCATACATGTGTATATATACACACACACGCATATATATATATATATATACACACACACACACACACACATTTATATAATCTCATTTGATCACCACAAGAACCCTGTAAGATAAGTACTATGATTACCACCATTTTGCTGATAAGGAAACTGAGAGTGAGAGAGGTTATATGAATTGCCCAGGATCACACAGCTCCTGAGTACCTGAGGCAGGATCAAAGTCAGGTCTTCCTGACTCCAGAGCTATGGGGCCAATCCATAGTACTATCCAGGCAAATATGTTTTATATTTATTTAATGGCACACCAGTTGTGTTTCTCTACCCTTTTTATTCCTCCTACCCCACCAAAGCACTAGAATTCAATTGTTCCTGAAAGGCAGGAACAATTTTGCTTTTTGTCTTTGAATTCCTACCATCTAGTACAATGTCTAACTCAAGATAGACTCTTAATAAACCCTTGATGAATAGAATTATAGGGACTGTTAAATATTGCAGAAAGATTTGGAAACCGGATAGTTAAATGGGTTGTGACAATATCAGCAACAGTTCTTTTCACAGGGAAGTATTTAAACATTATTCCATGTCCTTGCACACACACACACACACACTCACACACACCAGCATTAAAAAAGTCAGCCTGACTTTTATAAACTCCAAGTTAGCTTCTCCTCGGTTCTCCTCTTCCTCAAACTTCTTGAAGAAAAGTGAGTGGGACTTTGTTCCTTCCCTCACATCAGCTTTCTGGTTTTACGGTCTATGGGATATTCAAAAGCAGACCATTAGGATAACCAGGTGAGGATTAGTAAAGGAACTGAAGATGCTTAGCTTAGAGAAGGGGAGGCTCATGGGGAACATGGTAGATGGATTCAGGTACTTGAAAGACTGATGTTATGTTAGAGGAATTACATTCACTCTGCTTAGATCCGGAGTGCAGAACTAAAAACTATGGGTAAAAGTTGCAGAGACAGAAATTTACCTTGGATCTAAGGAAGTGCTTCTTAGTAATTTTAGCTGTCCGTGAGCTGAGTGGGTCAGTAGAGGTGGTAAGTTCCCCCTTAGAGGAGACCTTCAAGCAAAGGCTAGATGGCCAATTGTTGTGTATATAGTGGCAGGGGGTGGGGGTGGGAATGTCATTCAAGTATGTATTTTGTCAGAGGGCCATGGGGCTCCCTGCCTAACCTGAACTCATCATTCACTCAGTTAGCATTTCAACCATTGCCACAAAGTCCATCTCTATCATACACTCAGGTCTCGGTACTGCTGATTTGAAATTTGCAGATTACTCATGAGTCACCTTTGCAGAACTCTTTGCCCCTGCAACATCCTTTACTTCACCTCTAGTCACATTTTCACAGAACCAGTTCATTGCATTCCCTACACATCAGCTCATTCTTACTGCTCCTGATATATGGACAAGCAGCAGAAGGCTTTTTCGTTTGTTTGTTTTTATAGTTTTCAACATTTGTTTTTATAAGATTTCTAGTTTGAAATTTTTCTCCCTCCCTCCCCAAGACAGCAAGTAATCTGATATCGGTTATATATGTACAATCACATTAAACATATTTCTGCATTAGTCTAGAAGCAGAATTTTATTAAGCAGTCTTATAGTTTGTCACTTGACATTTTAAATTTAAAAAAAACCCTTTTTTAATTCCCAGAAATCTGTTTTCTCTTACTTCTACCTCCCCTCAACATTGAGGGAAAAGAAGAAAAAGAAAAATCAAACCCTTGTAACAAACATGTACAGTCAAGGAAAACAAACTCTCATGTCGGCTATGTCCAAAAAAGAGGTTTCAGTCCATGTGCTGAGTCCATCCCCTCTTGGTCTTTCTACTTTGGGCTTTCACTTCTCTCCTGTCCCCAGAGGCATGAGTTTGAGGAGGGGAATGACCAGGTTGTTCTTCCCAAAATTCTCTGCTCATTCATTACCAATACTGCTGCTGCTTTCACTGCTGCCATGTGGTGGTTTAAATTTGGTTACCTGCCCTTCCTCTCCTGTGTTCTCTCATCTTTTTGTGGGCTCTCCTTTTACTTCCAGTCATCGCCCCTTCTCAAACCATATAATATCTATTTGCCCTAGGAGATAAGAGGGAAACCCCAGATCCCAGAATTGGGATGCATGGTCTAAGCCACTCTTCTCTTGAAGGGATGAGTTACCTCAGGATATTGTGTAATTAAAAAGTTCCTTCTGGTGGTGGCATTGGTGGAGGAAACAGCAAAGAAGCATGTTATGCATACTTACCATGTGCCAACACTATGCTAGATTGTGGAGGTATACAGACAAAGCAAGGCAGTCCCTGCTCTCTCAGAGTTTACATTTAACTGGTGAGAAAGGAATCTCTGTGCTTGTCACCTGATGCCAAAGGAGATCATCTCAACTGTCAAGGAGCCATGGAAATTAGATACAGACAGGAGTGATTGCAAACCAAAATGCAGCGTGCAGAAATACAAACATTTTTGAAGCCTAATGACATTCCATTTTAAATGGGGTCTTGCTACTTCCCACCTTATCAAGGGGCTTATTTTCTACTTTCCTCTTGGTTCTATCTCAGCCTGACTTTTCAAAGGTTTCTCAAAGGCCCAATATTGCCATTAGCTAGGACCCGGCTAGAATTGTCATTCGTGGTAGGTTTATCAAAAGGCATCTTTAAAGCCCTTCCCCAGCGATGAGACCCTTTCTTCGACATCTGTGTGAAGGCTGCCTCTTCTTGGGCATGTGTGTGCTTTTACTATTAATCATTTCCAACAGGGATTTCCCAGAGGGCATCTGTAGAGTTCGAGCACAGCCTAGCGGCCTGAGCCAAACACTGTAAGTCAGGAAGCCTATCTGCCAGTAAGAAGCCGGTGGGAAAATGCCTTTGTTGGCTTTGGGGAACTCAGCAAACCTCTGAAGCCCGCCTCCACTCCAGGCTCCCCCAGCACAGAGATGAGTCTTCACTTATTTCCTGTGACTTTGAAACATCTCTAAGGCACCAAATCATGGGACAATTTGATGAAAATGGATGGGTAGTCCTATAGAAGTTATCATTTTTCATTAGGAGACAGAAATCAGCTCATTTAAGACACTCCTCAGAAAGAATCAGATGCTATTAGGCAGTAACCTTTTCATAATGAATATTTTTCTTATATAAAGAAGGGCCTTGAAGTAAATGAGGAGACCACTGGAGTAGCAAAATTCAATCTCAGGCTCCCTTCCTAACTGACTGAGAGACTAAGGATGAATCATTTCTCTTCTCTGGGACTCAGTTTCCTTGGATGTAAAGTGTAGCATTTGGGGACCAGAAGATTTCTATGGCTTTTTCTAATTCTTAAAAAAAAAAAAGTTTCTGTTTCCCTCTTCCCCATTAGAATGGAAATTCCTTGAAGACAGACAGGGTTTATTTATAACCTTTCTTTGTGTGATCAGTGCATAGAAAAGTGCCTAGCAAATCATAAACACTTAATAACTGCTTATTGACTGTTCTCACCAAAATGAAATTACAGTAATATTGTGAATGCTACTTACACGAGAGGCAACCTGGTATCATGAATAGAGGGCTAGATTTAAGGACCCCAAAGCACTAGATGTGAATTCTGCCACTGACACAGTGTCAGTGTGACTGCACAAATCACTTAACCTCTTTGAAACTCAATGCTCTTGTCTCTAAAATGAGAACGGCAATATCTATTTCACAGGGTTGTCTTGGAGATGGAATGAGAAGATCCAGGAAGCTGGATGGCTTCCTAAACTTTAAATCACCTGACAAATCTCAGCTGTCTTGTCCCTTTCATTTGTGGGACAGAATTACTACTGTGGCTCACATACGTACAAAACAGGAAACTTTACAATTGAGAATTCCAGGATTCTCATTTCACTAGACTGTCCCCTCCCCTCTTCCATTAGAAACTTAGGGTCAGTTTTACTCCGCAAGGATGTTTTCCTAGCAAGCAGAAATCTGGTGGCAGCAGCCGCAAACCTCCCGCGGTGTGCCTGAGCCCCTAGGAGTCTAATTTAGCCAATGCTCGCTTCAATGCACTAATAACTGTCATTAGGACACAGGGGAATGAAATCAGCCTCCCAAGGGGCTGTAGGCGCCACTGGCAGAGCATGCCTCACTCACCCTCTGGGAGAATTTTATCTGCTAACTCCTAAGAGAGAGCAGAGGAATTTAGCAAAGCCAATACATTAGCAGCAAGCTGAGGATGCCAGTGTTGGAAGAAGTCTTCTTCCGTCTTCCCAGCTATGCTAGCTAACAGTGCTTGCTCCCTCCTCAAATATTCCCAGATGGCTTTGCATGCATCTCTTCACTGCTCCCTTCCCTCCTTGCCTTTCATTATAGTTACTTGTGTGCACATCATATCCTCCTCAGAAGCATGTAAGATCCCTGAAAGCAGGGACTGTGACCTCAAGGTAATAGTTCATCTTCAAATCCACAAGGAGGATATTTGTACTTGTAGGTGCAAAATCAGTGCAGTGGGATGAATCAGTGGGCTTCATGTTTTGATTTTGTGTATTTCTATATACACTTTGTATGCAGACGTGTGTCTGTGTATACGTTGTCTGCCTCGATAAAATGTAAGTGCCCGTGAGGGTTGGAGTGGTTTAGCTTTTGTTTTATTTTATTTTTTTTGTTTTGTTTTTGTTTTTTTAGGCAATGG
Organism: Dromiciops gliroides; assembly: GCF_019393635.1. Classification (NCBI taxonomy): domain Eukaryota; kingdom Metazoa; phylum Chordata; class Mammalia; order Microbiotheria; family Microbiotheriidae; genus Dromiciops; species Dromiciops gliroides. Next base: position 15,157,279 of record NC_057862.1, read on the forward strand.
GGGTTAAGTGACTTGCCCACGGTCACACAGCTAGTAAGTGTCAAGTGTCTGAGGCCAGATTTGAACTCAGGTACTCCTGAATCCAGGGCCGGTGCTTTAACCACTGCGCCATCTAGCTGCCCCTAGCTTTTGTTTTTATAGTCATTTCTAGACTTAGCACAGGGCCTAGCATACAGTAAGTGCTTAATAAATATCTGATGATGGACTGACCCAGTATAGAGGGAGGGACCCAGAGGCATTCTTCTCCCCTAATGATTTCACTGAATTGACAGCCCTGATTGTCATTATCAACAACAACACTAATAATCAGCATTTATTAAGTGCTTGCTGTGTGCCAGTCACTCTTCTGTGAGCAGGAGATACAAAGAAAGGTAAAGCATGCACCTGGTCATGCCTCCTTCCTAGGGAGAGTACATGGTTAGCAGGGGGATGTAAAACTGCTTCACCTCTCTAGTTCTCTCATCTTAAAATGGGTAGCCACAATGGAGTGGGATCTATATAGGCAGCTGATCACAGGGCTTAGGCTTCCGGGCTCGGACCGGGGAAGTCCCAGCCTCTAAGACTACTCCTGACTCTTACTAGATGGGGGATCCTGAGTAACATCTTTGTGCTTGAAGAAACTTAACTATTAAGTTGCAGACTAGGCTTGCAATCTGTGCTGGTGGAAGGTCACTCCCACATTGGGAGTTTGTTACCCCACTGAAAACTGAGTTCCTAATGTGAATTGTGGAAATTTATTTTGATTTGGGTACCCTACCTTTAGGCTGAGATTAGAAAGCCTTAGGCCCTCAGGGTCTCTCCCCCTTCTCCTCAGCCTGTGGGCTATACGAGACGCCAGGTCAGACAGCTGGGGGAAAAAAAAGCCCCCAGCTCCCTCTGACCTGAGCGGAGCTACCTGAAAGATAGCCTGTGCTGAGGCACGTGAAACTTGGAGCGCACCCCCCCCCCACCAGCTGCAGCTCTGGCTGGTGGATTAGCTTGGACTGTGGGGGCGAAGGAAGCCCCGAGATTTGAGTGGAGAGAAGAAAAGGTATATATAGACCTGGGAGTTAGATTAGGAGGAGAAAGGGCTGACTAGGGGAGACAGACTGGAAGGAGACTCGAGGACGGACTAGATAGAGGGACAAGAAGGGAGCGCAGACAACGACGGAGCAGAAGACAGACTGACCGGGAGGCAGTGGAGAGCACAGAAGCAGGTCAGCGCAGGGTACAGGCTGGAGAAAGTGAAGATTAAGAGGAGTTAGAAGAAAATAGCAGGCAGCTAGTTGGTGCAGTGGATAAAGCACCAGCCCTGGATTCAGGAGTACCTGAGTTCAGATCTGGCCTCAGACACTTGACACTTGCTAGCTGTGTGACCCTGGGCAAGTCACTTGACCCCCATTGCCCGGCAAAAAAAAAAAAGAAAAAAAAAAGGAAGAAAATAGCTGAGCAGGGAGTGTAACGTGCCCTGAGGCCGGAGGCGGCTAAGGCCCTTATTGTGTTCAAGAAGTTCACAGCGCAGCAGGTGGGAAAGAGACGCAGTGGAAAGAGACTGCAGGAAAGCAGTTAGGTTGTACTTTATTTCCCTGTATTCCTAATTTTCAATAGTATCTCATAAATAAACTCTGCTTTGATTATTTGGTTAAGAGGCTTCTTAATCTTTAGTCTATCAGTTTGGGAGCAGTGTGGTGGAACTTTATAAACGGCCCATATGAAATTAACAGAAGTCAGATAGCCAAATAGTCAACAGTCCCCAGATTAGTCATCCAGTCAGATTAACCCCCCAAATTAGGCTAGTCAATAAAAATATTTTTACAGAATGTAGTCTTCTCTCATAGGTTCATGATGTGGATTAAGTGAAAGTAAATAGAGTTCTCTGCACAACTTAAAGATATGTATATCCATACATAAAATATGTTATCATTATATGCAAACATTTACATCTGTAACTAATCTATATATGCAATATAATTTTTAGAGATGTAAACATCTATATGTACATCCAGTTATGAAATCTATTACTGTACTGTATACATATCTAATCAACCTATATCTTAAGCATCTTAATGTTATTTATATATGTTTCTATGTGTGTGTGTGTGGTCTATATGTGTATATATAGATGGTGTCCCAAAAGTCTTAGTTGAGAGTTTGAAGCTTTAATAATGTCAGAATCATAAATGCCACAAACTTACAAAAACAATTTCTTGAAAGTCAACTTATCTAAGTTTACTTTACATTTATTTTTTTGAGTTTGGAGTAATAAACCTTCAATTATGTATTACATGAGCAATGGCTTCCAGATGACACTTTGTCAGAAAGGCGGATGGGGTGGGGACTTCTTATTCAGCACTTGAGTCTTCAGAGCTTCTTCCCTGGATTTTTACTTGTGGGATCTCATTAAAATCATAACGTGTGCATCAATAAGTTCTTCTTTGGATCCTCCTAAGGTTGGGCCTACAAAGGCAATCCTTTTTTGGTCTCTGAACTTTAACAGATACAAATTTTTACAAATTTCAAATATCAGCCTAAGTGATACATAGCAGAAGATGGTGATTATGTTGGACTTTTATAAGCAATATATCAATATTTAAGAGTTTAATAACCCATCTTTCAAATGCCATTTTTTAAAAGTTTGTAGGATCTAGACATCTGATGTTATTAAAGCTTAAAATTACACTAAGATTTTGGGGGCTATGTATATATATATATATATATATATGTATATGTATATATATGCACACATAAACATGCATATGTGTGTATATATAAATATATATTTACACACACATACACACTATACAAGAGACAGCAGGGCATCAAGCATAGTAAGTTGGCCTTGAAGGGAGGCAAACACACCTGACTTCAATCCCCGCCATCATATCTCTGGGCTGTGTTACCCTGGGCCAGTCACATTCCCTCTCAATGTTCAGACTATCTAATGCAGAACATTTGCCTCCTTGCCTCACAAAAGCTCCCTGGTGTTTCATTAAAAAATGTATGGGAGTACCTATCTCTGTCCCAAGTTTTAGGGAATTTGGCTGGGGTTTCTAATATATTGTTTCTTAGAAAGTAAAGCCTATCGCATTTGGGCATTAAGCACTTATTAAAGCATATTAAATAATAGTAAAGGGATAGTGGCACCCAGAAAGGTCAGAGAGAAAAAAAAAGTGTGTCTGCTCCCTCCAGCATTCCCAGGACAAGAGAGCATGTGTGAGCACAAGCTTCCCGTGGGTCAAGAGGAGAGGAGGCCCTTCCACATTGCTCAAAGCCAATTGGCTAGCATCATTCAAATCTATTGGCTTAATGTTCTTGAGTGTGATCCATGAGCAGCACATGCAGAGGTCAGAGGACAGAGGATAGACTCTCTGGAGGGAAAGGCTTTTAGGTAGGTGTGGTTTTAACCTCTATTGTCTGTATTCACAGTCCAAGGTCCAACTTGACTGACTCTGGGCCAGTCTTAAAAGTTCAGGCAAGGTTCTCTGGGTTAGGTCCTTGAATGTGTGGGGTCGGGTGGGCTCTGGGTCCCCGAGAACCACATTATTTTCTCACACTGGGAAGTGGAGATCAGGCCCAAGGTGTGTGTGTGTGGCCACCCGGGGATTCCTACGAACTGTCTCACCAGGTTGTACAACCAGCTATGATCGAGCCAGTAAAAATCATTTCAAAACATAAATTTTATCTTGTGACAAAACTTGATTCCCCAAGATTTTATTTGCACAATGGTCACTTTCTAATGATTTCTTTGCATGTGCAAGTACATTGAACTATATATAATCATTTGTTAGCCTAATACCTCTTATGAAGATTCAAAAATACATTTTGCTCCTAAGAAACAACCTCTGGGTCATTGTGGGAATAGAGCATTTTGCAAATCCTGATGCTATCTACATCCATATCTGAAATCTACTGTTATTATCTACATGTATGTACATATGTATCTTTATGTCAAATATACAATATACGAGGGACAGTGTGGTCTAGTGGATAGAGAGCTATTCTTGGAACCAGAAATACCCAGATTCAGGTGCAGCCTCCAATACTTATCAGTTCTTTGACCCTGGACAAATCACCTAACCTCTCAGGACACTTAGGCAACCCTCAGAGCCTACAGTGTTGCTCACCTGCATTGATGGAGGAAGTCTCCTCACCTGGGAATTCTGTGCACCAAGGAGACACTGATCCCAATCTCCATCCCTAGATGAATACACTTCTCTTCCTGTGCTCATTTCTCATCCTCGTACTTTTGTTTCTGCAGCTCCTTCAAGCACTTGATCGGAGGCTTGGACGACGTTTCTAACAAGGCCTATGAGGATGCAGAAGCCAAAGCAAAGTAAGTTAGAACAAATTCCTTTTAGTGTTAATCTCAATCTGTTTAAAACATAACTGATCAAAGTTATAAAAGATAGCATTTATGAAAGAGAGGAATAAATTATGTGAATAACCCTACTGAGCAGCAGGGATTTGTGAAGAAGAAAAAAAGCAATAAACAAGCCAAGGTAAATATTAGTCATTGTGATTGAGAAATTAGTGAGGGCCTTGCTCCATGAACAGGAGCTATTAATATTTATGTGTGTGCGTACGTGTGTATGTGTATGTATATGTATATGTACACACATACATATTTTTCAGGAAGGAGAATGATTTCTCTAAAATCTAATACAAATAATACAAAGCAAAATTTTAAAAAATACTTCATCCCATGAAAAAATAATTTTGGAAATTTTGATGTTTGAGAATCATTTGGGAAATTATTCTATAAGAATTTGTAACTTCTAAAGAAAATATATTCTTCCACATGAGAAAAATTCCTAATAAAATAAATAATTAATAATTAATGAAATTCTTATTTTAAATGGTGCTATCACAAGTACATTTTCAGCAATTGCCAGAAAGAATGATACGAGGTAGGTGAATGCCTACATGGCCATTAGATAAATAGATAGAGACATATATACCTACATTGAGACACGGAGATGGGAAGAAAGAAACAGATGAAATTGATACATCGATAGAAACAGAGACAGAGGGACAGGGAAAGATGGTGGATAGATAGACACAAACATAGATTCATACAAACACAGTCAAAATAGATTTCATTCAGCCTGACTAACCTCATATGGATAATTAGCTTAAGATAAAAGCCTGCTGCGTTTTCCTAATTTAACAAAAACTAGATTTGACTTGAAGTAATTTTACTTTTTGTCAAAGAAAATCATCTTTGTTTTTTAATGCTAAAGTTTAGATTCTCTGAAAGACCTGCACAAGACACTTGGTTGTGTGATTTTTAACTAGATATGACAAAACCAAACAAACCACTCATACCAGCCAAAACTTCTGTCACTTCATTCAACTCAAGCATTGAATGTCCTGTAAACCAGTTATCTGGAGGATTGACTGATTTAAAAAAAAAAATACTCTATCATATTTTCAGTAGCCTATAGACAAGAATTAGTACAAAACTAGAATTCTGTTTTCTCAGGGACTATAGGGGTTTCAGTTGCACCAAGGATCTATGACACCTGGAAATATATCCCAGAAGAAAAAGGACTAAAATTGGTGTTCACTGGGCAGAAGTTAATTGATTTTAAAATGCAGTATCATCTATACTCCCGTAAGGAGCTTGATTAGTCTGTGTTTGTGAACATGCTTCTTGAGAGAAACATGGATCAACAAACCCAACATAGTTTTATATTTTAGCAATACCGTACTGAGTGAGGGGAGTAAGGCCATTTTTACCTCGATAAGTGAGTCGGAATTTGCTCAATAAACTTGATTGGAAGATTTCCAAATTCTAAAGATTTGTTGATATCCTTGTCTTGGTTTCACATGGGGCTTAAGAAATAAGTGTTCAGATTGCCAAAAAAAGAAATACAAAAGGAGATTTCAAAAATCATATTATTGGCATGGTTTTTCAATTACTTCCTGCCATTAGAACCTGATGTGAGAGAGTAGCAGAATCTATGAGGAGGAAACTGGTGACAAATGGCACATAATGATAATTTTCTTTCCCCAATTTTATCCATTTTCATTTGAGGGTGACCACAAGTCATTTAACCTTGTTTTATTTTTATTTATTTATTTATTTTTTACTGATGTTGTCTTTTCCTGCTGTCCTATATAAAGATTAGAATTCCCAGTGGATTCCCCTCTAATTCCTGGTGGAAAACACTATCTTCATTCTGCTTATCCTTCTATATATTGTTATATTTACTACTTTGTTCGGCTGGGTGCCCAGCAGAGTACATAGAAGAGGTAGCTAGGTGCTGCAGTGGATACAGAGCCCTGAGCTAGGAAGACCCGAGTTCAAATTTTGCCTTACACATTTACTAGCAGTGTGAGCCTAGGCAAATCATTTAACATCTCTATAACAGAGATAATGATAGTAACTCCCTCTTGGGTTGTTTTGAGGATGAAATGAGATAATATTTTTAAAGCACTTTGTCAACATCAAAATACTGCATTCATGCTAATTATTTTTTCTTATTTTTATTTGTTCTATACCTATGTAAAGATGTTTTAAGGTAGCATATTATTTTTTCCCTCTCTGATCTACTTTTTCTTCTTCAACTTTGGGAAAAGCTTTCATATTTTCTTATAAGTTGATATACCTCTACTGGCAGTTCTAATGATTATTTATTTGTGTGTGAGGCAATTGGGCTTAAGTGACTTGCCTAGGGTCACACAGCTAGTAAGTGTTAGGTGTCTGAGGCCTGATTTGAACTCAGGTCCTCCTGACTCCAGGGCTGGTGCTCTATCCACTGCTCCACCTAGCTGCCCCCCTAATGATTTTTTTTAAAGCAGAACATTTTTGAAACTGTGGAAATAATTTATTTGAAATTTCTGTAGTAGCCACAGAAGTTAAAAACAGATGTGTTCCTCTACTTCTCCGAAGTTTTACCATGACTGTGATGTAATAGAGTTACGGACTTGGAGTTGGGGAGCCTTCCTCTGATGCTTGCTCATTGTGTGACCCTGGTCAAATCACCTTACCTTTCTGAGCCTCAGTACACTTATCTAGAGCTTATCCAGTGTCACACACTAGTCATGCTTGGCTTTGAAGGGAATCCCCACACTGGGAGCCCTGCCAGTTACCAAACCTTTTAAGACTCATGTAATGACTTAATACTTAATACAGTAAAACATTAAATCAAATTAAATTCCAAATGTAAATTATACAGCCCAGTATTACATCAATTAACTTTTGTTTAAAACCATTTTGTGCCTGTTCACTGTTGGAAGTAATTGGTATAGGGGCAGGTAGGTGGCGCAGTGGTTAAAGCACTGGCCCTGGATTCAGGAGTACCTGAGTTCAAATCCAGCCTCAGACACTTGACACTTACTAGCTGTGTGACTCTGGGCAAGTCACTTAACCCTCATTGCCCCACCAAAAAAAAAAGAAAGAAAGAAAGTAATTGGTGTGTGTGTGTGTGTGTGTGTGTGTGTGTGTATATACACGTGTGTGGAGCAAAGGAAAGAGATGGTATCTAAACTTTCTGAAAAGGAATTCATTTATGAGGTAATTTAAGGTGGAGACATAATATTATAACTTAAGCAAACTCGATAGGGGCTAATCTAGGTTTTTAAAATATAAAGATTAATTAGATAATCTTTCTTTTTTAACTTTTAAGATGACTCATTATTCCTTCACAGGGAAATCAATGTTCTTTTAAATAGCCAGCTCTACTTTTGCACTTAAATGAGACATCTATTTATCCATCACTTTGAGCACTTGCTCTGTACCTATGTGACTCTGTTCAAGTCACTTCGGTGTTTGAGTTTGTTTCTCACCTGTAAAATGAGCCGAATTATCTTTCTGGGAATTGCCTCTTGGGATGGTTTTGAAGAAAATGCTTTAAAAACCTGAGAGCATTATAGAAATGTGAGTTAGTGTTTCTTGTTGTTAGAAGATATCCCTGGTGTAAAATTAGATCTAGCAGTAAATTGACTCCATTTAGCCCTTGTCCAGATCAATCTAAAGTCATATCTCATGAGATCAAAATCTAGTCAATATCAACTGTTTTTCCTTTGCCTGAAAAAATTATAGTTGTTATTCACTTGTTTCAGTCCTATCCAACGCTTCCTGACCCCATTTGGGGCTTTCTTGGCAAAAATACTAGAGAAGTTTGCCATTCCTCTCTCCTGTTCATTTTACCCATGAGGAAAATGAGGCAGGATTAAATGACTTGCCCAAAGTTATGAAACTAAACAGTGTCTGAGGCCAGATTTGAACTCAGGAAGATGTCTTTCTGACTCCATGTCTGACATGCTATCCACTGAGCCACCTAACTTACAACAACAACAACTAAAATAAAGCAATCATTATATGAAATCATTTGACATGAGGGTAGGTAGAAAAACAAAGCACAGAAATCCATTGGATTAGCCTATTGCTATTACTTAATGCATCAGTTCTCCTGATCACATACATCATGTCCTGCAGGGTAGCGAGGCATGTAAAGGAGGCTCATATTATACAGAACAAGTTGAATGCATCGGTTTGGGACAGTTTGGGTGTAAGCCAACCATCCCACATGTGCAGACCTAAGGGTCTGTAAACTAGGCAACATTTATCAGTTTCCTATAGAAAAACTGCCTTATTTGGAAGCCGTTGCCAATTGTTAGCTGGCTGCCCATCCCTCCTCTTGCTTGCTGTTTCTCCTGGCTCTGGATTAGTGGCATTCTGCTCCAGGCAACGCTGAGCCACTACCTTGTAAAAGGTACAGAGAGGTGCTCCCTGCTCTGGAGGGGATTGCAGTCTAGTAGATGTTTGCTAGATTTAACTCATATCAGCACTAGTTTGAAGCCAACCACGCTGACAACACTGGGGTAGACAGGGTTATTGTGCTAATTTCAGCACTGAGCAGAATCCCGCAATTGAAGCAAGCTGAAATTAGGTGAATCACTCCCCAAGGGGAGAAGCAAACTGTGACACAACTTCATTAGTCAGCCAAGCAAGTTAACAATGTACTCTCATGTCATCCTGCCTGTCAGTCATCTCTGCCCTTCTAACTCATAAGCACACATCACCCTCCCCGTGGCTTCCTTGGCTTCTCTGGGGTTTCCCAAGATCAGAAGGCTCAGGGAGAGTGACCTACTTCCTGACTTCTCACAATTATAGCAGGACCCTTGTTAATTTTAACAAGGGAAATTTCCTAAAAGTTGTGTAATCACCCTCAGACTTCCACCTCCCTCCATTAGATTAGAAACTCATTGAGGGCAGGAAATACTCAGGGGTGTGTGTGTGTGTGTGTGTGTGTGTGTGTGTGTGTGTGTGTGTGTGTGTGTGTGTGAGAGAGAGAGAGAGAGAGTGACAGTGACAGGCAGGCAGAGACAGAGAGAGAGACAGAGAAAGAAAGAGACAAAGACAGAGACAGAGAGATTGATTTAAGAGGAGGTCCTATGATATCATAAACATCTAGAAAATTCTATCTATGGAAATTCCCTCCACCAATGTAGATCACAGATTAGTGACCCTGATATAATTTACTGTCTGAGAGATTTGCCTAGGGGGCCCAGTGGTTAAGGAATTCCCCTTAAATTACACCGCTTTTATGTGTTGGAAACCCAACTTGAAGAGACCAGGACATATGGTCTCCAAGGCCAGCACTCTATAATAATAGTTAATGATGAATATGATGGTGATAATTAATAGTGATAGCTAGCTGTTAGGTAGTACTTTAAGGTTTACATAGAGCTTTCTAAATATTATTTTATTTCATCTTCAAAACAGCCCCTAGAAGGTAGGTGCTATTACCATCCTCATTTCACAGATGAGGAGACTGATGTAAAGGGAGGTTAAGTGATTTGTCCAAAGTCACATAGCTAGTAAGTGTCTGAGGATGGATTTGAACTCAGGTCTTGCTGACTCTAATTCCCATGCTCCAGCCATTGCACCATCTAACTGCCAATATCAATGATGCCCCATTGCCTTTCACTTAGGGGTCACTTACGAAATCTCAGGGATAAAGATTTGGAGCTAGTTGGGATTATGTAGGTCCTAGAGGACTTATATCATTCATGTTACAGAAGAAGAAACTGAGACCCAGAGAGATTAAGTAATTTGCCCAAGGACTCACAGGTAAAAAGGAGCATCAAAGAAAATTGAACTCAGGTCTTCTGATTCCAAATCTAAGATTATTTCTACTGTACCAAACTGACTAAATATTTGTTGGATGGGATGGAAAGGAATAGGACAGGACAGGACAGGATAGGATAAGATTGGACAGGACAGGATAGGATAGGATAAGTAGTGAATTGGTACTCAGACCTGGCAGTGTAGACTCACTAAAACATTGCCTCCACTGTATTCCATTCCAAAAAAAAAAGTTAGTTGTTACACCCTTGTTCTTTAGCACAACTTAAATGATACATACAATTCAAATGTAAAAAAATACAAATGCTTTTTTATGTTTCTGAAACCTTCTTGAGTAGTAAGAAGGGTGTCAGAAAGGACATAGCTGGAATATTTCTATTGAAGAGACATTTGGAATGAACTGCTAAGGCTTTATTTGTGGAAATCCATGAGCCCTTGGCAAGAGTAGGGCTGTTTCTGTAGATTCCAGATAACCAAATGATTCTGAAAATGGAGCTCATTATTTCTGGCAGTTAAACCAGTAAGGGAGGTTATGGCTGGGCTGAATAAGCAGAATGTAATAGTCAAACAGCTCAGAAGATGAGCCCTAAAGGTCAGCTTAACTGGAAATAATTCTGTTTGGGATGTTTCTTAGAACAATAATGGGAGACACGGGAGACACTGGCACAGGACTGCTCAGCAGGGTGTGCCCACATCAAAGAAGGTGCTGAGCAAAGTAAAATGGTAATAGCTCAAAGGAAACATGAGAAGCACAAATTTAGAGCCATCTCTGTCCCAAATGTTCACATAGACTATTATGCTTGACCTGAGATGGAGACGTCTGAGCCTGTCTCAGTCTGATGAGCCACAACATAGTGATGTCATTTGGGTTGATAACAAATGACAGCCATCAACCAGCCAATCAGAGAACCACAGATCTAGAAGGGATTTCAGAGGGGTCATTTAATCTATCACTTTTTTTTTTTTTTTGGCGGGGCAATGGGAATTAAGTGACTTGCCCAGGGTCACACAGCTAGTAAGTGTCAAGTGTCTGAGGCCGGATTTGAACTCAGGTACTCCTGAATCCAGGGCCGGTGCTTTATCCACTGTATCACCTAGCTGCCCAAGGGGTCATTTAATCTAATGCACTCCTGAACAAAATTCCTATCAAAGGCATTTCTGACAAGTGGAAATTGATGCTCTCCTTGGAAATCTCCAATTAGGGGGAGACTAATGCCTCATTGCTCCTTGGGATATCTCTGCTTATGAAGATGTGTTTTCTTATATCAAACATAAATTTGCCTTTTGTAAACTCTACGCAGTACAACTGGTGCTTCCATCTAGAGCTAAGTGGAATCACAACTTCTTTGAGTCTCGCTTTCCTTAGTTTTAAAATGAGTTTGGACCAGATTACCTCATGAGCTATAACAATATGATCCTATATGCTCTATGAGCCTTAAAGCCCTATAGAAATGCTGGCTGATTGGATGCTATCAGGTGGTAACAACAGTGGGTAACCTTTCACATTTAAGAAAAAATTATATAATAGCACATACTTCATATATAAATAATGCTTTATATGGTATGGAGAGTTACAAATAGATGATAGATGGAAAGATAGATGATGGATGATAAATGGGGAGATGGATGGAGGGACAGAGAGGTGGAAGGAGGGGTGGATGGGCTGTTGGATAGATATATCATCTCATTAGAGCATCATAGCAAGGCTGTGAAGCAGGCACAACAGATATTATTATCCCATTTTACAGAAAATGAAAGTAAGGGTCCAAGAAGTTAAATGAGTTGCCCATAATCATACAGCTGGTCAAAAAAAGAAGGGCTTCAATCAGGATCCCTGATTCTAAGACACACATTTCTCCTACTTTGCTATCTCTCGGAAGTCAAAGGACCTGAGTCATTCCGCTTCCGAGATTCGGTTTCCTCATCTACAAGATGAGGCGTCTGAGGTCCCTTCTGGCTCTGGAGCCCCAGGGATCTCAATTCCTGTTTGTTTCTGAGCATGCTCACCCATCCTGAACTAGAAGAATGTTTCTCATAAGATAAATTTCCTTTGTGGAAAATTATACATGACAGGGAACTTTACCTCGGAGACATGTTAAAGCTTCCCTTAATTGCTATTATTCATCCAACCTGAGCTTCTGTTTTCAAACTATAAAGTAAAAAATGAAGACATTGTCAAAGGCAACCCTGGACCCAAGGGAAAACATAACAGTGCCCATTACTCTATAGCAATTGGTGTGTCTGTGTTCATAAATGTATGTGTAATTTTGGTCTAGATGTGGGCTTTTGGTGGTTCAAAATGAAGCCCCTTCAAATGAACAACCAATCTCTCATCCAACATACTCCCAAAAAAACAAGTGACAGAGTCAGGATGTGTCAGAGATAAGACTTGAAGCCACGGCTGTGAGTCACTCCAAGGTCAGTCTCTACAACTCCATGCTGCCATTCATGTATATTTTTTTTCTGTCTATAATTTTATTTTCCAAATTACATGTAAAAACAAATTTGGACATTTTTTTTAAACTTTGCGTTTCAACTTCTCTTCCTCCCTCCCTTCCTACCTCCCACCCCAAGAACTCAAGTGATTAAATATAATTATACGTGGGTAGACATGGAAAACAATTCTACAATAGCTAGGTTGTAAGAGAAAACAGATAAAAACAAAATTTCAGATTAAGTAATTGTCAAAAAACAATGTGTTTCAATCTGTTTTCAGATACCATCAGTTCCTTCTATGTAGATAGATTGCAGTTTTTATAAGTCCTTCAGAGTTATATTGGATCATTGCCTTACTGACAATAACTATGTGCTTCCCAGCAGGTCATCTTCCACTACTGCTGTTATTTTGTATACAGTACATTTCATTCTTCTTCAGTTCATATAGGTCTTTCCAGGTTTTTCTGATAGCATCCTGTTCATCATAACTTTTATATACTACCTTAAACAAGGCAAAGACTTTTCTTCACAATAGCCCAGCAGAGTAGGTACCGTAAATTTTTCCATTATAGTCAATCATCATAACTATTTCCCTCTGTCCTATTTCCTTCCCATGATATTTCCTCTATTTTCTATCTTCTTTTACCCTATTCCTTCTTAAAAGTGTTTTACTTCTAACTGCCCCCTCCCCTGCTCTGCCCTCCCTTCTTTCACCCTTCCCTCCTTATCCTCTTCCCCTCCTACTTTCCTGTAGGGTTAAATATATTATTCCTCTCAATTGAGTATGTATGTTATTCCCTCTTTGAGCCAATTCTGATGATAGTAAGATTCACTCACTCCTCCACTCCTTCCCCCGCTTCCCCTCCCCTCCATAAGCTTTTTTCTTGTTTCTTTCATGTGAGCTACCTCTCTCCAGTCCTCCTTCCCCCTCCCCCAGTGCATTCCTCCTGCACCTCAACCCTATTTTAAACATGTCATCAGGGTTAGCTAAGTGTCACCAGCCCTGGACCCAGGAGATCCCCAGCCCAATTCCAGCCCCAGACATAAGACACCCCACCCTGATTGTCCCACAAAGAGCAAGAACAAACAAAAAATAAATAATTTACAGGTATCATCCCTTCATATTCAGTTCAGACAGGTGTCATCTCTCTAAGTGTATTGCTTTCAGCTACCCTAATTCTGAGAAAGTTCTTATGAGTTATATTGGCAGTTCCTGGTATAAACATCTTTTGTGATGAAGGAGTATATTAGTGAAGTAACATTACTGTGTATTTGACAGGACATTTGTTTTCTGAAGCACAGGCTACAATGTTTTGTCATGCTACAAGGAGTGGGTGGATGGCTGGCTGGCTGGCTGGCTGAATGAGTGAATGAATGAATAAATGAAAGAAAGAAAGAAAGAGTATTTATTAAGTACTTCTCATGTGCCAGGCACTATGTTAAGTGCTGGGGATACAATGATGCAAGAAAGTCTCTGCCCTCAAAAACCCTCCATTCTAGTGGGTGAGATGCTGCCATCTGCCTGAGGAACACTCTATTTTGTTTCATTCTGAATGGCAATGCTTTGGTCTCTCTCCTTCCTCAATAGAGAAAGGTCTTTTGTTGTGCTTTGGCTGCCAAGGGAACTGACTTGCCTGTCACTTGCCTGAATCTTTTGACAATCAGGCTTGTCTGATATGTTCCAGTCCACACAAGGCTGTGCCTGATGGTCCTGAGGTTTGCATGCTGGTAACATCTCTGGAAATACTTAAATGCCTCTCAGAATCATGAGGCATTTTCAGTGGACAGTGAGAGCCCCCAGACTTTCTAAACCTCCAGGCTTTGGAATCTTAACCTTTTTTAATCGTGTTCTGGCACGGGGCACTTTGGAGGAAAGATCATGATGTTCCCACCATCTTTACCACCACTTATTTCCAACATCCTTTTCTCAATAAAAGGGGATGTCAGAGAGATGAGCCCAGAGGGACTTTTGTTTTCTATGAAGAGGATTCAGTTTGCTAATATCCTTTCCCCAAATCACTCCCTTGTGCCACGTAAGCCTAGAGTACACTGACCATTGCCTTGTGTATCTTAACCCTCAGTGTATAATCAGGACTAGATGACCCATATTGGAGCTGAGAGTCAGAAAGCAGCTTCCCTTCCCTGGACAATCCAAAGGATTTCATTTCACTGTAGGGCAAAGGGCAGCAGCTTTGGAAAGATTGCAGCAATGGGTCCTGAACAGAGGATGACTTGCAGGAATGCCTTTTTTCTTTCACATTCTAGTCCACAGGATGTGGGAGGCTTTGAGAAAGTAAGGAGTCAATAGTAAGCCCCCCCCCCATGCTGATGGGTTATCATCATGAGTAATCTCCCTCTAACAAGAAGGAACAACAAGGTATTTCTTGTTCAACCATGTCAGGGCTAATGTGGTGGGACCTAGTATTTTTATGGTTCATATTCAGGAGGAAAAGAACTTTTTTCCTAATTTCATGAAAGACTTTAGAGGTCCCAAGGCCATGTGTTAATTTCTTCTCAGAAGCAGGTGTCTTTAAAAGCCCTCTGTGTAGTCATACATCATAGAGAATCCAAGAATATGGTTGTGTCCAGGCTCTCCTAATTGACATAGGAGAGAACTTTGGATCATTGTGAATTAGTATGCTACAGACTTGCTGAGTGGGTTTCCACAAGCTCGTTTATCTCTGTGCCTCCACTTTCTTCTCAAGGGAAGGAAAGTTTTGTGTTGGGAATATCATAGATATTTCCCAAACATGGATGTGGAAATGCTTTGAAAACAAGGGCTCATCTATGTTAAAGATAATTCCTCTCAATTCAATTCAATTAAAAACATTTTTAACATTGTGCTATGTGCCCTGACTTCAAGGGTAAGGATGGAGTTATGCCACAAGCCCTCTTCCTAAGAGGATTACATTCTTTTTTTTTTTTTTTTTTTTTTTTTTTTTGCGCGGGGCAATGGGGGTTAAGTGACTTGCCCAGGGTCACACAGCTGGTAAGTGTCAAATGTCTGAGGCCGGATTTGAACTCAGGTACTCCTGAATCCAGAGCCGGTGCTTTATCCACTGCGCCACCCAGCCGCCCCCGAGGATTACATTCTAATAGAGTTAAGGACAAGTATGATGACTTGACTATTCTCAACAATACAATGATCCAAGACAATCCCAAAAGACTATTGATGAAACATAGTATTTACTTCCAAAGAAAGAACTGATATTGATGGAACAGACTGAAGCATGCTATTTTTCACTTTAGTTTTTTATTTTAATTAAATTTTCTTGTACAAAATGACAAATATTGTAATGCTTTACATCATCATGAACACACACACACACACACACACACACACACACACAAAGAAAAATAGGAAAATAAGAGAAGCTGAGACAATAGCAAAGGAGCAAGCTAGACAAAGTTCTTTGAGAAATTCAAGGGGGCCGAGATTGATTTCACCCAGAAAACAATCAAAGAGGGCTTTGTGTAAGAAGTGGCTTATATTAGGCCTTTGAATTCCATTCAATTCACCAAGAATTGAAGTACCTACTATGTGCAAATGACCGTACTAGAAACTGAGGATACAAAGAAATGAAAGAAAGGGTACCTGTTCTCAATTGCCATTGGGAGAACAACATGCACATAGTTAAAGAAATACAAAATATAGACCAAGGAAGTACACAGTCATTTCTAGGAGGAAGGACAACACTAGCATTTAGGGGTTGGAGATCAGGAACGGTGGCAGGTAGAAGGTAGCATTTTTGATGAAAGAATGTAGGGATTGCAAGAGGCAGAAGCTAGTAAGGAGAACATTCCATGAATTGGGAAAAGCTTGGGAAAAGGCACTGGAACACACATACATTCAAACATACACATATATGTATACATGTATGCCTATATATATATATATACATATATATATATGTATATACAGTCAGTCCCCCTAGTAGAACAAAGCACAACAAAAGACCTTTCTCTTGGGAGTAAGGAGAGAGACCAAAGTATCACCACTGAGCCATGGTCTTGGAACCATGTCTGGCAGTCATATGTGGAATATGCTTGAGAGGAGAGAGACAAAGAATCACTTAGGAAGTACTTGCAGTAGTCTGACTGAGAGTCCATGAGGCATCAAAAGCAGGATGGTGGTTTATGATTCAAGAGAAGGACACAGACATGAAAGATGACCCAGGGTAGAAGGGATAAGACTTGCAAAGGATTGAAAAGGGGAATGGGCATAGAAGTGACAATTGTGACCCTGAGTGACTAAGAGGAAGGGTCAGTCCTTGCCTAAAATAGGGAAGGTGGGAAGGATGGGTGAGTTCAGGGAGGAGATAATCCTCCCTGTTTCATTTACATGAAGTTTACGATGCCCATGGGACATTTGATTGGAGGTGGTCATCACTATCCCCTAACATGGACCTGGAGCTCAGGAAAGAATTGTGGGCACAATGTACAGATTCAGATCATTGAACCCTTGAAGGATGGCAGGAAATTATGAGGTGAATGTAATCTTGCCAAGGGCTTCCTTTTCTTCTCTACATCCCTAACACCCACCAGGCCTGGTCCATTGTTGGTGCTTGAATAGATATTGGGGTCATGTGGTCCTGGGGGAAACAAGGCATAGAAATGGGAGAGGACAGGCCATGGAAGAGTGATGGTGATAAGACTGATTTAGATGGAATTGAGAGCACATGAGGGGAATGGTATGAGATAAGGGCAGCCTTCTAAATTGAGATCAAGTTGATAAGGCCTTGAATGCCCTCATAAGGACATGAAATTTTATTTTTTTAAGGAATGAGAACCTAGATTCTCATTTTTAGGTAATGAGGCTTTTGAGGAGAGGAGAGGCATTCAATTAGTCTTTCTGGAGAAACAGCAAAATGTTGGTGTTTGGGGAGTACTCCGACTTCATCGGTCTTTTGTTTTTCAGTCTGCCTTGATGATGGGAAAGGGAGGGAGACAGGGATGCAGCTTTGTGTATTCTGGGATTGTGAATCTTAGACGTCTTGTCGCCTTCGAAGGAATTTCTCCTCTGTATAGGTCAGGTCAGTTAAGAGGCTTCTGGAGAGAATGGTGCCCATTCTCTGGGGTATTAGTCCATGTGGCCACTATCAATATATTTCTCATTTTCATCCTAAATTGTCATGAAGGTCTCTCTTTGGTAAAAATGAAACAAAACAAAAATTTACATGAGATCTATGGGAATTTTTAATCACTTAAATCACTTCAGAATTTCTTCAGGCTAGCCTTTCTAGGCTCAAATCACAAAGTCACTCGATTAGATTTCCCTTGTACAATCCGAAGCCAAACAGACATAAGATATTATTTCATTCTCCCAAATGTTGACATCTGGAAACTTGGGCTGATGGATTTTTTTGAGCTGTGAGGCACGAAGAAACCTTGGTAGGTACAAAAATTAGCTGCCTGAGCCAGGTGACTTTACATTTTCCTTATCACAGAGATAATTTCCTCTCCCAGACCTGACCTTTAGGTATGATAATCAGTTGGGTTTTCTTCCAGCAAAGTGCTATTAGGAAATTATCTTGTGCCTTTGGAAGGAGAAAATGTTATACTAATATTTTCACATAAATTGTATTTTAGAGAGTAATGGTTTTTAAATACCAAATTAAAATGGTAACACCAATCTTTTCAATTGAATGAATGGTAGGTAGCCAAACAATTAGTATATTTAAATTATTACATGATAAAGAAAGGAGAACTTAAAAGTTTTCTGTGTGATGGTGGCCCAAACAAAGTCTATGCATATCAGACATGGTTTATCCAAGACAAAAGGCACAAGCACGTGTCTTCTTTGGAATGTCCTGTACAATGTTATCTTCCCGAGGGTGAGTACTGATTGTTTGGTTTTTCTTTTTAATCCTCTTTGCCACTTCTGTGCCACAGAGCGTGCACATTGTGGTCATCATCACCATTGTTATTAATAAGTACATATTGAGTATCTGGGTTCAAATTCTACCCCTAATGTTTACTACCTGTGCAACCGCCAGTAAAACATTTAACCTCTCTGGGCTCCTCATCTGTAAAATAAAGGAGTTTAGTTGGATGCCCTCAGAAGTCCTTTCTAGCTCTGCAGCTATGATCTCTATGTTAACTCCTTCAGGCAACTAGGAAGCTACTAATTAGTGCCTCCAGACCATAGAAGAATCCATCAAACCAAGCTTTCGAAAATGCATTCACTCATTTAGGTCATTAGAACAAGACGATGTAATGCTTCAAGAGTTAACATGTGAAAAAATTTTGTAAGCCAGAAAGGCTTATGTAAAATGTTTAGAAGTAGTAGTAGTAATGGTGGTGGTGGCAGTAGTAGTCGTCGTCATCGTGAGTAGAGTACCTTTCAATAACCTCAGCAGTCTAAGAAGAACAACTCTCCTGTGGGTCTAATGTAGAGATATTACCAGCCTAGTCATTGAAACAATGGGATTCATTGAATCAGTAAATAATCCTCAAGTTTTAATTTTCCCAAGGCTTGACCTAAGATCAGTATGATTTGAAGGAAAAGAATAAAAGACAACATGAATTTGGGGTAATGAAGTTCATTCCTAGAAAATTTAATGATAACTATTGAGGGGAGAATAGGGAGAATCATGCTGATCTATGATAACACCAGGTTGGGGAACACCCAGTGTGGAAACTCTCTTTACAAATGCAGATGGGAAATTTCTCCATTATAGCATACTCCCTCTTAAGAAGAAGAGTGAGAGTAAAAGAAAAAAGAGGGGAAGAAATGTAAATTTTTAAAAAGATTAATAAATATTTAGCTGTTCCACACAGTAGAAAACTTGATGCCATGTCACCCAACTGAGGGCAAGCCAAAGAAACATCCAGGCTACAACACAGAAACAAAAATATATTAGAAATTCTGGATTCCATTAATCAGCAAATAAAAAGAAAATCAAGAGGTCAAAGTGATCACAGGAGTTGAATTATTGGGAAGAAACAAAAAAAATTCAACATAAATCAAAGACTTACTTACAGATTTGAGCAACTGGGGGCACAGAGAGACAAAGAAAGACAGAGAAACAGAGAGATAGAGACAAGAGACAGAGGCTAAAACAGAGAGAGACAGAGAGAGAATTTTGGTAAACAGTAAGGAGATAGAGGAGGCTTTCATGGAGCTGAGACACATACTTAGGAATGTACATTAGCAAAATTACTCTGTGAGATGATTTGAGAATGAGATTGATAGGAAGAAGGAAGACAAGGAGACTCAAAGATAACTCCAAGTTTATGAGATTATGGAAGAGAAAACAAGAAAAATAAAAAGTAATTCGCTTCTCAGCAAACAGCACAATCCTCAGTGACCTTATCCTGCCTTTTAGCTCTGACCAGTGGCTTTCACCTTCTTTATGCACTAATTGTATATGCCCCAGTATAATCATGTACATGATTATAAGAATCATCGAGTCAATGGGAATTATTCTATTGATGTTAGTACTAAAATGTTTAACTTTTATAAATTCTTCACAAGATTTTTCATGAGAGTTCATTTTAAATAGAATGATGTGGCTTTGGGTGCCTTAAGTCACTAAGTAAGATGGGAGACAAAGAAGCAGGATGACAGTGATTGAGCTGGCCTTAGAGTTGGGAAGTCTTGACTTCAGATCTTGTCTTGGAGGCATCCTGACTTCATAAACCAAGAGAGAACTTTAGATTTCAGTGCCCCCAAACAACTCCCTAAGACTATAAATTGCTGAGAATGTGTTTCCCTTAGTCTGTTTTCCTGTCTATAAAATGAAGAAGAGTATTAGATGTCTTCTGAGGTCTCTTCCATCTCTAGAGTTATGATCCCTAAATCGTATGTCTTCTCCAGGATGGAGAAAAGTTCTGAAATATTGATAAATAGAATTTCTTACAGAAATAAGCTTCGTCTTCCTGTTGGCAACACTTGACCTTAGCCAGCAGTGGATTTCCTTGGGAAAGTTCAATCTGATTTCACTTGGCTGAGTTTTAAACATCCTAACCTGAATTTCATGAGATCTCAATTCAATAAGTGATTCTTTAATGCTCCATCACTATTTCAAGTGGTTCATTTTATTTATCTGTCAAAAAAATTGGCCACAGGACAATGGCTGACCCAGTTTGTTCTGGGGGAGGATTTCTTTCATGCCTCATTAGGATATCCCTGTGTAATCTATCCTCCCCCACTAGTTTGGAAGATGGGACTGTTGACAGCTTTAGGACACACATGGAGGAGGACGTCCAAAAAAAGGGCAGGAATTGGATCAGCCATCTTCCTCTGGGCATGGCTGCTTCTGTGCGGAGAGTGAGGTACAGTGACCTTGTGGACATTATTTATCCTTCTCTGTTCCTGTCAGCCTCAGTAGCCACTGTTTTATTTATCATCTGTTGAAAACCTTCAGTTAGGTGGTACAGTGGATAAAGCACTGGCCCTGGATTCAGGAGGACCTGAGTTCAAATCCAAGCTCAGACACTTGACACTTACTAGCTGTGTGTCCCTGGGCAAGTCACTTAACCCTCATTTCCCCACCAAAAAAATCTTCTAATTACCCATGCTATTTATCAAATTGTGTTTTTTTAAGATTGTGTGAGCCTGACAGAGAAGCCAATCATTGCTCAGCTTCAAATGAAACAGTGCAAGTAAACAAAAGGAATGATTCTAGAGCATCATAGTTCACTGGAAGAGAAGAACCAGTGAGGTCCATGGGGGGAGGGGAGTGACTTGTCTGAGATTGCAGAGATAGCAAGTGTGACTAGGATTTGAAGTAGGGTGCCCAGACTCCCAAGCCAATGTTCTTTCCACTATACCATGATGCCTCCTAACTACGGAGCCTTTCCATCTTCAAATGTGGTGCTCAGCAAGTTACTCAATACAGCCCGTATAAAAGGTCCTTCTTAATTATGAGAACCTGCCAGGGTTTTCTAGTACAGACTTCTAGACCCAGACACTTCCTAAAAGGGTCTGAATAGGATTTTGAGAAAGAAAGTAGAAATGCACGATGTAAATATAACCAGCATTTGAACAGTCCCTGGCATATAGTAGGTGCTTAATAATCACTTGGGGATGAGTTGATTGATTGTCACCAGTTCAGCTGGGTCTCTGGACATTTCACTTGCATGTTTTACTGAGGTATAATTTTGTTTCATAAATGTGTGAGCTCCATCCAAAACAAACGAACAAAACAAAACTTTTCTTGTACCAAGAGAGTGTAAAGAAAGAAAACCAAAAACACCTCCTCTTCTCTCTAACTGGGGCATTGAGAATTAGTCTTTTATTTCCTAGCTGACTTCAGATCAAGTTGTTCCAATTTTTAAATGACTAAACAGATACTGGTTGTGTGACCTTGGGAAAGTCACTCACTTCTCAGGGATCTAGGTTGCAGACAAAGGTCCTGACTTAGAATGGAAGAGGGAGTTCTCTTGTCTGTTTGCTTCTCTTTGTATCGCCAAGTGTCTTTCTTATAGCAAGTTCTTAAATGCTTGTAGACCGACTGACTGACCTGTATCAGTGAAATGACAGGTCCCAGCAGCTACCTGGTTCAGTGGGTAGTGGTACATTAGAGCACACAGCTCTTTGTAATTAGACCAGGAATTCCTTGAGAGCAAGGATTGGGCTTTTGGCCTTTCTTTGCATACCCAGTGGTCAGCACAGTGCCTGACCCATGCCAAGCACTTAAGATTAATAAATTTAATAAATAATACTTAGTAACTCTTAATAAGTAATAAGCATTAATAAATGCTGTTTACTGAATGAGTTAGGAAGGATTTTTGCTCAAACTCTGTCTTAAACACCTCCTGGCTATGTGACCCTGGACCAGTCACTTGGGCCTCAACTTCACTGTCTATCAAATGGGAATAATAGGAGCATCTGCTGGCTATTATTGTCGTGGAAATCGATTGAGGTAATATCTGTGAGGCACTTTGAAAGCCTTAAAGTGTCCTTTAAGTGCCTGCTATCATCATTAACATTCTCATCCTAAATGACTGGGGCGCGGGAGGTGGGGGGGGTGACATTGACATCCAGCTATATTCACGCTTCAGTTTATACGTCCTATGAAAGCTCAAATCGAAGAGCTCCCTCTAAGAGCCTAATTGTCGGCCTCTTCACAGACAAGAGATTGTCTGAGAGATTTCATGAGACTTTCAAGATAGTTGGATTTACAAAATAAATCCTGTAATGCTTGCTTACGAAGGGGAAAAAAATGAAAATTTTATCTTTGAAGGAGTGTTTGAGCTTAACCTAGATCATAGATTTAGTTTTAGAAGGGATCTCTGAGATCATTTGGCCCCACTCCCTCATTTTACAAATAAGAAAAACTGAGGCTCTGAGAGGCGACGTTTTTCTCCCCTTGGCTACATAGCTAATATCACAAATCTGACATTTCTTTTCCTTATCCCAGTCTTGGAACCAGTGGGTCCTCATCTATAAGAGCAAGAAAGTGAAATCCACAAGATTCCCTTCCTAGGCAGCATCCCTGATCAGAGAGACAGGGTGAGTCAAAAGCCATTTAATAGCCTTATCACTTAAGACTCCAATTGTCCCTACCACCTTGCCAAAATCTCTACTTAATTGTTCTTAAGAGGCACTTCAGGACCTTTTTCCTCTGGCCTGCAATTCATACAAGTGGATAGCAAGCATCTGCAGTTGGCAAGGACTGGTGCTGAGTGATGATTGAGGAGCAGATCCTTGGCCCTTGACCGACCTTTTCTGAGAGCAGCACTCCACCAGTACCAGTGGAGGCAAAGAGAGAGCTAAAAGGAAAGTTCTCCACATAAATGTTTTTGTAAGAAGCTGGAGGGACTTGCTCTTACTCTCCCACAAACCCAGCCTCTTCAGAAGAAGCCAGTGTGCTCCCCCAGCAGACGTTGCTCCCAGCGGTGCTTGTATGTATCTGCCTTTCCCATCAACTCTGCTTTCCCTGAGTTTGGCCCAGGCTGATGACACATGTTTGCTTTCTCAAAATTAGACAGAATAAGTATCAGAGAAGTGAGAGAATGGTTGGAGCCTCCTTTGACAGACTGAGTCTAGGGATGTATTTCTATCCACTCATGCTCTGAAGCATGAGAATCTTTTCTAGTCTCTTGTTTTCTGGGTTAAGGATGACATCCATAGCCAATCAAACTCTGGATTTCAAGACTCCCCATCAATGTCCCCATGCCTGCAAGCCAGTCTCTTCTCCTAGTTAAACTTCAGTGTTTGGTTTCTCTTAATGTCACATACCTAACACATCTCTCCCTGTCACAGTGAATCATTTCTTTCCCCAAATTCAAATTCCACCTATTTTAGGAAACCTACCACCTGACCTTAACAGAAAATTACTGCTAAAGAAGCCAACAATTTTCCACTCCATCTCCTGACCCATCCCTTCAAGGGAGACTAGAAAGCAATAGAAGAAAAAGACAGAAACACCAAATGTATGTCTTGTCTCCTTATACTGTGATAATAATGGCTAATATTCACATAGTATTTGTAATGTCTAGAGAGTTTAAGGTCCACAGTATGTTGGTGGACCTTTTTGTGGTAAGCTGAAAGAAAGATATAGGCAAGAATTTTCCAGGAAGGAAAGGTATGAGTAAATGATAAAATGGATAATTAGAAGGAATTAACCACACAGATAAGATCACTGAGCCACTGTGGGTATTGGCCCAATACAAGTCAGTTCTGGAGTGATTTGCCATTTTGTTCTCTGGTTCATTTTATATATTGAAAAAACCCAAGGCAAACAGGGCAAAGTGACTTGCTCAGGGTCACATAGCTAGTAAGTGTCTGGGGTGGGATTTGAACTCATGAAGATGAATCTTCCTGACTCCAGGACCAGTACTTTATCCATTGTGCCACCTAACTGCCCTCTAAAAGGTCATGGTCTCAGACTGCATTTGGGGCCATCTCCAGTCATCCTGATCTATATCCTGCCACTGGACCCACATGACTCTGGAAAAGAGAGTGAGGCTGGTGACCTTGCACAGCCCTCCCTCACTTCAATTCACTGCAAGCCAGGGTGATGTCACGGTCCTCTTTGTGAATGAACGACAACCGCCACTAATTGTAAAGTTTTTGACACACTTTACATGTATAATAATAGCTGCCATTTCAGGACAGCTTGATGACTGGCAAAGCACTTGTATTTCTCTCATTTGATGCTCAGAACGTCCGTGGCAAGTAGGCGTTATTATCCCTCCCATTTTACAGATGAGGAAACTGATGGAGAGAGCAGTCAAATGACTTTCTAGGGTCACAAAACTATTACATTCCTGGGGTGGAAGTTGAAGTCAGCTCTGTTTGACTCCATCGTAGGGCTCTTTCTACTGTGCCCCCATCTGCCTCCGTCACTTCCAATACCAGCTGGCACCTTCTCTCCAAATGATATTCTTTGAATTATCAACAGGTACCAAAAGTAAGTGATTTGCCCCAGTATCACATAGCCATATGTCCGAAAGAGGATTGCAACCCAGAGTTCCTTGCTCTGAGGATGACTCTATTCAGTATGTCATGTTATTTATCTGATAACAACAATAATCATAAATTTCTGATGTGTACATATATCATATTGTAATAATAGATAGATAGATAATGGCAGCTAGGTAGTGTAATAGATAGAGGACCAGACCTGGTCAGAAAGACTTATCTTCCCGAGTTCAAATCTGTCCTCAGACTAGTTGTATGACCCTTGGCAAGTCACTTAACCCTATTTGCCTCGGTTTCCTCATCTGTAAAATGAGCTGGAAAAGGAAGTGGCAAACCACTCCAGCATCTTTGCCAAGAATACCCCAAATGCGGACATAAAGTTAGACACAACTGAAAAAACTGAAAAACACACATATGTATATGTACATATATATATATATATACACACACACACACATATATATATACATATACACATGTATTATACAAATATATTTTCTCACAACAATCTATTTGGTAATTATTTTTGCTTTTAAGTCATTTTTCAATTATATCTGACTCTTTGTGGCCTATTTTCAGCTCATTTTAAAGATGAGAAAACTGAGGCAAACAGGTTTAAGTGACTTGTCCAGGATCACACAACTAACAGGTATCTGAGGACAAGAAGATGAGTCTTCCTGACTACAGGACTGCCACTCTATCCACTGAGTCACCTAGATGCCCAGGTAGTGATCACAAGTATCATTATCCCTCTTTCACAGAAGAGGAAAGTGGAACTCAATGAGAAAAAAAAAATATTTGCCAAGGTTCCCATAGCCCATACCAGGTAAGGAATCCCAACTCAGTCCTTTCTTACTCTAAACCCACAGAAGTTTTGGCAACAAAATCCATATAAGGAATATGTGAGATTGAAGACTCAAAGATGATCGGGAAACTGAGACTCAAATATGAAAATTGATTGACCAAATTTCACACAAATAGTGTCCAAGGACATGTCCAATTCAGGTCCATACAGTATTTGGCAAAAAAATGATTGAATGTGGGGGAGAGGTGAGTAAGAGTGAGGAATCAAGGGATATACTGAGATTGTCAACCTGAGAGACAAGGAGAACGGGAGTATTTTAATAAGGAAATTTGAAAGAAGTGGAGGGATAAAAAATGGGTCCAGTTTGGAAAGTATTGAGTTTGAGATTCCTATGAGACATTTAGTGCAATTGGCAGATGGAAATATGGACTACAGATAGGCATCATTTTGGGGCAATAATAACTGAACCCATGAAAAATAAGTGATAAGAAGGTAAAATGACTCTCTATACTACTTAGTATAGAGAGAAAAGAGAAGATGGTCCTGGACAGTATTGGTGGGAAGTCCTATGGTTAAAGAATGTGGTCAGTATGGCATAATAGTTTGAGCAAGTACACCCACATATCTAGGAGGTGAACAAAGAAAGGGAATTTTCATGACAATCCAAAGAGAAGAGAATATCTACCAGGAGAAGGGTATGATTAACAGGGTCCAGAAGGAGGAAGGTTGAGAAGAGGTCATTGGAATGAGCACTTAAGCAATCACTGGTCATTTTGGAGAGAGCAGCTGAGGTTGAGTGACAAGGTCAGAAGCTGTATTGCAGGGGATTTAAATAAGAGTAAGAAGTGCAGTGGAGGCAGCAAGTATAGATGATTTTGTTAAGAAGTTTAACAGGGACAGCTAGGTGGTGCTGCAGTAGATAAAGCACTGGCCCTGGATTCAGGAGGACCTGAGTTCAAATTTGGCCTCAGATACTTGACACTTATTAGCTGTGTGACCCTGGGCAAGTCACTTCATCCTCATTGCCACCCCCCCCCAAAAGGAAGGAGAGATAGAAAATCAAAGGCTAGCAGGGATGGTTAGATCAAGAGAAGATTATTTTTTGTTGCTTTCAGACACGTATTTGTTGGTAGCAGTAATAGATAGTAGTAGATAGAAAGACTGTAATAGATAGATAGTAGATAGATAGAAAGACTGAAGATTAGCAGGAAGTAGGTTGACACTGAAGACAATTTTCTGCAGCAGATCAGAGGGAACAAGATCAAGAATTCGTGGAGTAAGGTTGTCCATGGAAACAAGATAGACAGTGTTTCATCTGATATATGAGAGAAGGAGATGTTGGAGAATGACTGCAAAAGTACCTGACATGAGGAAAAGAGAAGAGATGGCTCTCAGCATATATGCTTATTAGGAGGAGGGATAAAGTAACAAGTGAGGTCCTTAATTAGTAGGAGTGGTGGTGCCATGGAATGCTTGGGGGAAGAGATTTGGAATAGTCACTGTGGTGAGTGGGATGAAAGATCAATGAGAGAGGGATAGAAGTACTTTGCTACAACGAGGACCCTGTTGAGATTAGGTAATAGGAGGTGGCACAGTGGATAGAGCACTGGCCCTGGATTCAGGAGGACCTGAGTTCAAATCTGACCTCAGACCCTTGACACTTACTAGCTATGTGACTCTGGGCAAGTCACTTAACCCCAATTTCCTCACCAAAATAAAAAGAGAGAGAGATTAGATAATAGGTTTATAATGCACCCATTCGGCATGGTTTTTTGACTTCCTTAATCACTGTTCAACAGCACATGAATTGGAGCAAAGGAGACAGATAATGGAAGTAATCCAAAACATAAACGGAAATATAACGAAAGGTCAAGGAGTGTAGAAGATAGTGCACAATTGAACTGCTTCATCAATGAGTCAAGATTGAAAGGGGAAAAGAGCACAGCCAAAGCAAGGATAATACCTAGAAAAGTATTGATGGATGGAGGGACATTGGCAGTCTTGGTGAGAAAAAAGATTAAGGTTAGAAGCCAAAAGGCACAGGAACAAGGGTGGAATATTTTTTTTTTAAATTATAATCAGACATAGGAATTATGGTGTTTATTCAAATGGAAGGAAACCATTTGTTGATGATGGAAAGGTCAATGGTGTGACCGTGTATTTGTAGATGAGGAGGAAAGAAGAGTAAATCATGGTAAATGAACAAATCAGCATGTATATGGAGGTCATGTAGTATGAAGGCAAGGGCTTAGGAGAAGAGAAAAATAGAAAGCCCGGCACTGAACTCATTAAGAAAGGAGGGGGACTAACTCAATGGTCATTAGATAACAGCTGCCAGAACCTGGATTGGATGATGAATTTGTATACCATTAGCCTGAAAAGAGATGAGCTTGTTGAATGAGATGGGGAAAGGGGGAGGGTCTGAAAACAGCAATAGGGAGCAAAGAGTATTCAGGATCTGCCACCATGACAAGCAAGTAAGGTGTGGGCCAGTGGGCATGATTTTTAGTGGGGGTTGTGTTAGGGAGTTTGACAAAAGAAGGGGTACCATCAAGAGAAAGGTAGGACTGAGGGAAAGAATGAAAAAGGAAGATGTTTTAGTCAGTCTTGAATAGAAGAGCCCATAACGATTGGAATGACGCCACCTGCTGGAGACTTCCTGTAGAAAGGCTCCGCGATGAAGTGAAAGTCTTTGAGGGCAAGACCAGGAGTCTTTTCTTTGGCGTCAGGAATTGACGGCTGCTTGTGGGGGGAAGAAGGGAGGAACCTGGCGCTCTGACTGGGGCTCTTTTCCTGGGGACGCTGGTGGAAAAGGAAGCTAGAAATGCACTCTCCCTTCAATAGATAGGAATCTAGGCCTTTTCTTCTCTCTTTACCAAATTCTTATTCTCCTTAATAAATGCTTAAAAGTCTAACTCTTGCTAAAGCTTATAATTTATTGGCGACCACTCATTAGATATTTTAGACAGACTAGCTAGAATTTTAGCCCTTAACAATCCCAAGGGCACAGTGGAAGGGACAGGCAGATTTGGAGCAAGATATTGCAGGGCAGGGTTGTGGTGTGACTTGATAATCTGGGACCCTCTGCTGAACACTTGGTATTCCAAGGGATTTCCCATACTTTGTTGGCTACAAAGCATGCACAATATTGTGGGAGCACCACTAGGAAAACAGCAGAGCATAAAAGGACCTGGGGAAATCTAATTAAAGAAAGGATGTGAAGCTACTCATCTTGTAATGGCAGGGTATCTGTCTGGAGTCCAGACTGTGATACTCCCTATTTGAAAAGAAAAGAAAAAAAAAGAAAAATCTGGGGGGCAGCTACGTGGTGCTGTGGATAAAGCACTGGCCCTGGATTCAGGAAGACCTGGGTTCAAATCCAGCCTCAGACACTTGACACTTACCAGCTGTGTGACCCTGGGCAAGTCACTTAACCCTCATTGCCCCCCCCCAAAAAAAGAAAAATCTGACATTGTCCCTTTTAACATCATTAGACTTGACTTTCCTCATCTTTACAGCTGAGAAAATAATGCTTGTCCTTACATCAGGAGGAAAACCCTTTTAAGGCTTAACATATAAGAAAAAACTGAATGACTTGAAGGGCTTCAACTATGGAAAAGCTGCTATGTGCAGGAGAGAAAAGGCTTGTTCTATTTGGCTTCAAAGGACAGATGGGAGTAATGGAGGGGGAGAGAGGTGGGGAGGGAGAGGGAGCTGCAAAGAGGCCAATCATACTTCATATCAGATGAAACATCCTACAGCCAGGGCTGTCTGAACATGGAATAGGCTAAGAGCTGGCCCATGCTCCCTCCTTGGAGGCTTCAAACAGAAACAGGATGACCCTTGTCAGGTCTATGAGAGTAGGAATTCCTCTCACTAGAGATTGAACTGGACGAATGCTGAAATCCCTTCCACTTCAGAGTCCTGCGGTTCAATGATTATGAGGAAGAAGAATTCAATCGAGGGGGAAAGTGAAAAGCAAAGAAAAAAGAAAGAGAGAAAAATAAAAAATAAACACCAAAAAAAAAATGAATGGGGAGGCCAGAGGTCAAAGTAAAAGCATATCTGGCAGTGGATGGACTAACAAAGACACTTGAGAAAGACAGAGACAGAGAGACACAGAGAGAGACAGAAACAGAGACAGAGAGGGACTAAAAAGCTGATATGATTCTTTATGAATTGAAATTAATTCAAATGAAAATAGTTAATAAGTAAGTTCACTTGGTAGTCTCAATTTTCAACATTAAAGTTTTCTTTTTATTTAAAAAAATGTAACACTTTAAAGAACTCAATCCCCAGGAGTTCATTAAGCACCCCGTATGTGTCAGGCATGGTAATGCACAAAGAGAATAACAGTATAAAGTCACAGCTGCCCTCAAGGAACTTCATTAAGGACACAATCGACACCTATATCAATACAAAACAAACACAATGTGATTTCAAGTGTCAGAAAAGTCAGTGAGTCTGTAAGCATTGATTCAGTGCTGATTGTGTGCCAGGCACTGTGCTAAGCTCTGGGGAGTGTGGTTCCTTCTGTCAAGAAGCTCATCATATAGGTGGGAAAGGGGCTGAAGGGAGGGAGAGAAATAAAAATAAGGCTCCATCTCTCCTCTCTAGGCATTCTCCCCAGCTATCCCTCGTGCCCAGAATCTTCTCCCTCCTCTGCTCCAACGACTTACTTACCTGGCTTTCCACTATAATCCCACCTTCTATAAATTTTCCCCAAGATCTCTTAATTATCATTCCTGCCATCTCCTAATCATTTTCCATTTATTCTGTATGCTTTGCACCTATTTGCTAACATGTTGTTCCCACCCACCCCCACCATGTGATTATAAGCTCCTTGAAGGTAGTGAATGCCTTTGTCTCTATTTGCATTGGATAGACCATGTGGGGAAAACTAATAGAAGGATAGCACAAAATTTGCACATGATGGTGAGGCATGGGTGGTTTGAGATCTCCATCGTTAGAAGGAATAGCAACATTGAAGTGATTACATTTTCACATGAGTATAATTTCTTTTTTAAATAATAAACATTTTTATTTAAAGTTTTGAGTTCCAAATTCTATCCTTCTTTTCCTCCCTTCCCTCTCTTCTTCCTGAGGTGGTAAGCAATCAGATATAGGTTTTACATGTGCAGTTATAGAAAAATATTACTGTGATGGTCATTTTGTATAAAAAAAAACCTGAATAAAAGAAAAAAATGAAAGAAAGTGAAAAATAGCCTGCTTCAGTCTGTGTTCAATCAATAGCAGTTCTTTCTTGGGAGGTGGATAGGATGCTTCATCATTAGTCCTTTGGGATTTTCTTGGACCATTGCATTGCTGAGAATAGTTAAGTCATTCACAGTTCTTCATCCAACAGTATTGCTGTCACTGTGCACAACATTCTCCTGGTTCTGCTTATTTCAATATATATCAGTTCGTACAAGTCTTTCTATGCCTTTATGGAATTGTTCTTTTTGTCATTTCTTATAGCAAAATAATACCCATCACCATCATTTACCACAGTTTATTCAGCCATTTCCCGGTTGATGGGCATTCCTTTGATTTCCAATTCTTAGCCACCACAAAAAGAGCCGCTATAAATATTTTTGTACAAATAGGTCTTTTCCTCTCTTTTGGTCTGTCTTTAGGATATAAATGTAGCAGTGGTATTGCTGGATCAAAGGGTATGCACAGTTTGATAGCCCTTTGGGCATAGTTCTAAATTGTTCTCCAGAATGGTTAAGATTGGTTCACAACTCTACCAACAGTGGATTAGCATCCCAGTCTTCCCAAATCCCCTCCATCATCCAATATTTTCCTTTTTTGTTATATTTGCCACTCTGGTATGTGTGAGGCGATACCTCAGAGTTGTTTCAATTTGCATTTCTCCGCTCAGTACTGATATAGAGCAATTTTTCCATATGACTGTAGATAGCTTTGATTTTTTGAAAACTTCCTATTCATATCCTTTGAATATTTATCAATTGGAGAATGACTTGTGTTTTTATAAATTTGACTCAGTTCTCTATATATCTGAGAAATGAGGCCTCTGTCAGAGATACTTGCTTCAAAAATTCTTTCCCAGTTTTCTGCATATTATTTCTGTTGCTTTTATTTTAATTGTACTATAGAGACGGTAACTTACCCTACCAGTACACAGGACCAATTAAAATATTTTTCAGGAGACTGCTGTCTTTTAAAATTGCTGGTAGTTGTAATACAAGGAATATGAGAAGATGGCACAAGTCTTTTTTATTTTTTTGCAAGACATTGAGGGTTAAGTGACTTGCCCAGGGTCACACAGCTAGTTAGTGTTAAGTGTCTGAGGCCAGATTTGAACTCAGGTCCTCCTTAATCCAGGGCCGGTGCTTTATCCACTGTGACACCTAGCTGCCCCAAATCAAGCTTATTTTTTTTTCCATCTCTTTCTAACCTCTCTATTATTTTAAGGAGGCAATAAATAACTATTAACTATCTGGAAATAAGATCTTTAAAATATGTTTAGATTCTTAAAGAATTGAATTAAATTAATGTACACTGCACATATAAACAAACAGATACATATGTATATGTATTTATATGTAATTATATGATGCCATGACACAAAAATTGGCTGTGTTGTTTAGTTTTCATAACACTGTCAAAAGCAGAACCAATGTGCTCTGCTAGTGAGTAATATCAAGTTCTTCCCAGAAAGGCTGCAGTGATTTTTCGACTAGAAATATCCAGTCTCCTCTTTTTACAAAACACCTCCATTATCTTGTGTCCCTTATTAGAATGCACTGCAGACTTTTACCTACTTGAGGAATTTAGTCCCCTAATGAAAAACACTGTTGTCAGGGCAGACCCATCCATTTGTATTTTGCCATTTGGGTATTTCTTCATGTTTCCATGGAAACATAGACAATTATGACAATAGAGGGAAAGGGAAGGATGACAGTTGTTCAGAGATAGAAATGATCTCAGAACTGTATAGCCAAGATTGTGCAGCAGTTAACAGGTACCAGAGAATTAACACCACGGTATTAGAAGGCTTGAAAAGAAGGCATTAAATTAAACCTATGAGAGTTTGTTTCAGCCCCCTTCCCTCCACACCTCAATACCCGATGTTGAATTAAACTAGTGTTGACAATAGCTGGTGAAGGTCAGTACAATATTTATTAAAGAGGAAGATGGAGAAACCAAAAATAATGAGCAATTAAAGCATCAGTTCTTCCAGCAGGTTAATAGGGCAATAGAAGTTGAACAAATTATCCTATTTTTTGTTCTCCAAAACTGGTAGACCTATTAATTATGTTTCAGCCTTTCAAAGTGGACCATATCCAGCTAAGGCCATTGTTTTTTATTTTTGAAAGAATAATTTGGGGGTAGAATTTAGTATGCAAAATCATCAGCTATATGGCTGGATCAAGGTGAGATAAGTAAAACCTTCTTTTAACTGAGCTAATTAAGGTGAAATAATTGGAAACGTCTCCTGAGGGCACCTCTTACAGTGACACTTGATGTAATGAATCCCCGTGGGTCATTTCAACTCCAAATTGAACTTAGGATAAGTAGTCCTAATTTAGCAATTTAAGTGTCCTAGGAATGTTTGACATAAATGAGTGTTTATACGGTCTTGCAACAGACGAATGAAGTCATCGTCACTATGAAGAGTTGCATGTATGATAGTTTAAACAGGTATTGGGGAAGGAGGAAGGGAAAGGGAGAAAACAAGAGGAAGGGGAGGATGAGAGAAAGAAGAGGGAGGATGGAAGGGAGAGAGTGAGAGGAGAGCTCTTGAGGACAACTGAATCAATCTGGTATAGAAATAACTAAAAAAGATGATGTGGTGGCTGTGTTGATGATGGTGGTGGTAACGACAATGACGGTAGCAGCATTCCTGTAGCACCTATTATGTGACCAGGCACTGTGCTAAGGCATTTGACAATTATCTCATTTGAACGTCAGGGCAACACTGAATAGTAAGTGCTGTTCTTATCCCCATTTTATAGTCCAGGAAACTGAGGCAAACCATGATTAAGTGACTTGCCCACAGTCACACAGCTAGTAAGTGTCCAAGGCTGGGCCTTAACTTGGGTCTTTTTGACTCCAGGCACAGCTTCATCATTCTGCTTCAGCATCAGGACTGAGAAGGTAACCATCCTACTGAACTCAATCTCAAGTCCAGTGGGTTCAGAAAACAGTATGGGTGGGCAAAATCAGAGACATCTGGAGTATCGTCCTCCCTTGGGCTGTTGTATATTAGCAATGGTATGGAAAACCTGGTGAATAGCCACAGGAGGGGGCAAGGATGATGAAGGGTCTCAAGTTCATGCCATTAAAAAACTCAAAGGAATTGGGGGTGCTGAATCTGGAGATGAAAAGACATGAACATGATCCCCATTATTAAGTGTTTTACAAGGATCTAACTTGCCATG
This sequence comes from Dromiciops gliroides, assembly GCF_019393635.1. Lineage (NCBI taxonomy): Eukaryota > Metazoa > Chordata > Mammalia > Microbiotheria > Microbiotheriidae > Dromiciops > Dromiciops gliroides. The sequence continues at coordinate 15,191,376 of NC_057862.1, forward strand.
TTTAGCCTCAGAAGACAAGATTAGAAGCAACGTATGGAAATTGCAGATTAGCAAATGTAGATCTGATGTTTGGAACAACTTCATAATTAAAAGGGTTTAAAATGGCCTCAGCTGCTTAGGAAGGTGCTGAGTTACCCCGTTTCTGGAGATCATGTGATGGGTATTTGATAGGAGAATTTTGTTCAGGGATGAGTTTTCTTTGACTGCCAACTCTCAGCTTCTTTGATTATTAGATTCTTGTGGTTCCTTCTTCATTTTCCATCTATGTGAATGAAAAGTATTCCTTAATGAGACTGAAAAGATACATATTACAATCAGTCAATAAAGCAGCTAATAAGTACTTCAGTGTCAGGTGTTATACCAGGCATTGGAGGTAATGATAGCAATTTTAAAATAATGATAATAGCTGTCATTTATATAGCACCATAAGGTTCATAAGGTAACATAAGCTATTATCTCATTTGTTCCTCCCAATAACATTGTAAGTTAGATGCTACTGTGATCCCATTTTACAGATGAGTAAATCTAAGAGAAGTTAAATTACTTGTTCAAGGTCACAGGGCTAATAAACCTTCTGGGGAAGGATTTGAACTCAAATCTTCTGCATTCCAGATCCAAAACTCTCTCTGGTGTGCCATGTAGCTTCCTACAATGACAAAAACTGAACAGTCCTTGCCTTCAAAAGACTTTTATTTTCTTTTGAGAGAGACAATGTATACATCCAAAAGTATATATATTGTATTAGGTGATTTTATAATTTTAGGGTGATTTAGAAGGGAGCCAACAGCATTTGGAGAGCATTAGAAAAGATCTCATATAAAAATTCCGAATATTAAGATCAGCCATTGGACTATCAAAGAGCTACAAGGGCAGCTAGGTAGCACCACATTGCAAGGAGCTACAGGCTTTCAAGCAGGATGATCTGAGTTCAAATTCGGCCTCAGACACTTACTAACTGTGTGAACCTGGACAAGTTACTTAACTCCAGCGTGCCACCGTTTCTTCATCTATAAAATGGAAATAATAATAGCAGTTACCTCCAAGGGTTATTGTGAGGATTAAATTAGATATTGTAAAGCTCAATACAGTGCCTGGTACGTAGTGAGTGCTTTATAAATGTTAATTATTGTTGGTGGTGTTATTTTCCTAGACTGACATCACTAAAGTTAAATAGTCTTTTTATAGAGTTTTTCACTAAGGTTGCATTTCCCAATCAAAAGTAAAGGAAAGGGGGGCAGCTAGATGGCGCAGTGGATAGAGCACCGGCCCTGGAATCAGGAGTACCTGAGTTCAAATCCGGCCTCAGACACTTAACACTTAACTAGCTGTGTGACCCTGGGCAAGTCACTTAACCCCAATTGCCTCACTAAAAAAAAAAAAAAAAAAAAAAAAAAAAGTAAAGGAAAGGGGCAGCTAGGTGGCACAAGGGATAGAGTACTGGCCCTGGATTCAGGAGGACCAGAGTTCAAATCCAGTCTCAGACCCTTGACACTTACTAGCTGTGTGACCCTGGGCAAGTCATTTGCCTCACCAACCACCACCCCCCCCAAAAAAAAAATGTAAAGGAAAATAACAATTATTTAGCAGAATGTGACCTGTGCCAAAAAATAATATATATAATTCACCAATGATGAGTATTTGAGAATGAATTTAGGAAGACTGCTTATTTGCCACTTAAATGTGCTGTCCTCCATTTTTGGCTAAGGTTTCAATCTGGAATCAGGGTATTTAAAGCATCTTCTTAAAAAAAAAATCCTTACAGATTCTGCATTTTAGCCATTGCTCCTGAAGATTAAAGTTGAAAATCACCCAGAAGGCAAGAGAGAGGTAGTTAATGACTATGAATAAAATATATCATCAAGAAAGAATGTCAGGGGCAGCTAGGTGGCGTAGTGGATAGAGCACCGGCCCTGAAGTCAGGAGTACCTGAGTTCAAATCCGGCCTCAGACACTTAACACTACTAGCTGGGTGACCCTCGGCAAGTCACTTAATCCCAATTGCCTCACCAAAAAAAAAAAAAAAGAAAGAAAGAAAGAATGTCAAAGAAGAGATAGCTTAACAGATGTGATCAGAGGAAATATATGACTAGAAAAAATGAAGTGACTTGATCATGTAGTAAGATAAAAGATAGAATCATGAACAGCCTATGTGCTCTAGCAGTATCCTGGCAAAATTACGAGCTCTAGAGGAAAACTCTACTCTTGAGGTAGTTGAACCTCAAGAGTATTGGAGGATCTGGACAAGAATGATATAGGCAGGTAGACAAGGTTGTATTCTGCACTATTGAAGGCACATGGCAAACCATACCAAGAACAAAGATCCATTAAAGTAGCAAATTTCATATGGATGACAAGTTAAGAATAACAATTATTAGTCCATTTTTTCTCCTTTAGTCCTGAAGAGTTTGTCTTATGAAATATGTTTCATCTTTTAAAATACATAAATATTTTGTCTCATAAAATTAAATATTATTTGCATTCAACTTGCTATCTTCATTGGGAGGCTTTTTTCTTAACCAAAATAGTTTCCCCCCCCCCATAGGTACTATTCATATTTAATTTTTAACTAGCTTTTAATGATATATTTTCTAAATCTATAGCCATGTTAATTTAGACAACCTTGTTAAGAATTTAGAGTACTTGAGAAACTCTATTTAACAATATATAAATAGATAACATAATACATGTATATTTTCACACACATGCACACATATGGCATACATAATGAACACATTTACAATATCATAGGTCTTTACAGGAGGCATGAACAGCAACCTGTGAATGGACTCATTTTGGTATTAATGGTGAATATCATGAGGGGGAAGAACTCGGAGTGAGTTGACAAAGGAATTGTCACTAAGTATGGATCTTTTTCAGATCTAAATTATCTGCAAGACAAATTAAGCAAATCTCTCACTCAGTTCTTAGGTGTTACTTAGCTAAGAAGTGTTGTAAACATATGAGAGGCACAATAAAGTACACAGGTGGAAAGGAAATTAATTAAAACACAAATTAGAGAAACATGGCTACTCCACTTATTTTTTTTTTAAATCCTATGAAACCCAACTGTGTGAGAGAAAGAGACTGGTTTTGCTTTGATAAAAAGAAGTTGGCTTAGGAATTCCCTAAAGATTCTCAAGCATGATGGTAGGATAATAATAAGACATGAAGTTGCTAATGCAGTATTTATACTGTGACTTAAGCCACCCTCCCCAAAAGGAGCAACATATTTGATTCCATGTACAAAATCATCCGACAGAGTTAGATATGAATAAGAGTAATAAAACTTTCCTAGTTAACAAAGGATCTTATAAGTATGCTATATTGTCTGGTTAGTGTTTGGAAAACCCTTCAAGTAATAAGGGATGAATATACTGGCTATATTTGGATCAATTATCATTATAATAATTAAAGCTGGTCTTTCTATTGAACTGTAAGGTTTGAAAAGCATTATACATACATTAGCACCTATTAGCCACCCAGAAGGACTTGAAGCAAAATCCTCCAGATTCTATTAATGAAGAGTGAGGCTTAAGAAAAATCCAAAGGTATTTAACAAGAAGGTCCTACAAAATTCAATCATAATTGTTCTTGAACACAAAGGTTTTATTTATTATATTTTTCCTTACCAGTCCTAGGACAAATGAATGACCAAGACAGAAAATGTTGATTTCTACTCGTAAAATAACTTTGTTCTTTACATCAATGCTGCTATTTTCATCAGATATCTTTAATATACCAGACTTTTAATCAGATATATTTAATGCAAAGATTTTCTCCAAATCCATGTTTTGTTCTAAATCTTGCTGCATTGATTTTATTAGTGCAATGATTTAGTTTTATGTACTTGAAGATCTGCATTGGCAAATGAATCCATTTTATAACTGCTTAGATACTATTGAAGAACACATTATTATTAATAGCTGACAGTCCTATAGTTAGCACTGCCTTATGATTTTCAATATGCTTTGTGCAAATTGGCTCATTTGAGATTCACAGTGACCCTGACAGGTAGAGCTATTATTTTAGTCTTACATATGACAAAATGAAGTAAAGATAAATGTTACCTATAGCCACTTAACTAATATCTGAAAAGAGATTTAAACCTGTGTCTTCCTAACTCCAAGTGCAGTGCTATTCATGAGGCCATCCAGTCTCATTTTGTCCTATGTTCTATAGCTAGTAAGTACCAGGCCTTCATATATATCATTCAATTTTAATCATATTTTAGGAAATTGTCAAGATAATATACAATATTATTTGTGCCCTTTCCAGATAATTGGTGAACCCATATGACGAAAATTAGATTGGTAATTTTGGTGGTGTCAAGGTATGCTGGACAAAAATACTGGAAAGCTTAATAAACAATAACAACCAAAAAGAGAATCAGCTGGTTTCTCTAGTCTATGGATCCCAAAGTGAGATGGAATCAGTGAGCAGAGAGAATCCCTCAATAAATAGCATATTGATCCAAGAATCCTCCTGAAGTCCTACAGATCCATTATAAGGCATGCAAAATACCCAGAAATTGAAGTTCCATCCTGGCACAGAGGTTCAATTCAATTGAACACACACTTATAAAATGTTTACTAAGGACAAAGGACTGTCCTAGGTGTTTCAAATAGAATGCAGTGGTCCTTGCCCTCAAGTAGCTTACCTTTTATTAGAAACAATAAAGCTTTCTTTTCTATGCATGTCGGGAAAGAAACACAAATTGGGAGACAATTGGAGTTAAGTAGCTACTCTTTAGTTCTTCTATATGTCTTTGATTGGTTGTTCCTTTGTTACTTTATTAGCTGATTCTTTCTCTTAAGTAGCTGTAGATGGGATTTTCTTAGGAAAGAGACAAACATCTCCAATGGTGAGAATCACAGTTGCTTATTCAGCTGACTAAACATCTCATCATTATTCAGTCCATCCAGTTATTCATTGTGAAGATAGCTCTAGTTTACAAATTAAAAACATAAAAACAGTTCATTTGCTGTATGAAGACAGAAAGCTTTTGAACATAGAAAGAAGGCCACTGAAGTTGGGATTGGGAAACCAGGATCCCAAGTCTACGCTCTGCTGTTACTAGTATTTGGGGCAAATACTTTCCCTACCCTGCCCCCAAACCTGTTTTGTCACATATAATATGGGAGTAATCATGTTTGTAGTAGCTACTATCTAAAGTTGTTGTGCTGCTCAAATGAAATACAGTGTGTAAAATATTTAAATTGGGAAACACTACATAAATGTAAATTGATGAGGGATATGGAATGGACCTGTGATATCGCTCCAGGTTGGGGAAAGTCCCCCAGCAGTGGAGGTGAGAACCTTCTCTTCACCTCAGTGCAAGGAGCTGTGAAGCGATTCGCCCAGGAGCATACAGCTAGTAGGTGTCAGAGGAGGCCATCATCACGCTGAAGTCTTCCTAGCTCTGAGACTGACTCTCAATATACTGACTGCAACACATTCTCTGCCTTAAATATATCATTGCACAAATTGGAATATGAATAGGAAAGGGATAAGAGGCTGGTGCAATGACGAGGAAGCTAGTTTTTCAGTCAGATGCCTGGGTTTAGAATTGTGTGACTTTGCACAAGTCACTTAACTTTGGTCTCTTCATGTGTAAAATGATGGGGTTCTGAGGTCCCTTCAAGCATTCTTCACATGACACCATTTCCAGCGCCTGAACTATCTTCCTCAGGCTGTGTTCGAGTTTGTTAATGACTCAGTCCAACACAATGTTCCCGATGTGATCTGTTGAGGGCCAAGTACAATGTTGACTTCTGAGGTTCCTTCCAACTAGTTACATTGATTCTTTCTGGGCACCAGGACAGATACAATATTTTAGTGCATTAAAATAGCTATTGATTAAATGGGATGCACACATGAAAACACCCCTGCCTTGGTACCTCATCTTGACATGGGGTTCTTGAAGCCTGTGCCAGTGGAATGTATGATGTAATTGGTCCTACCCAAACTCTCCCAGGATAGTCTCTGAGATACACTGTATGCATACATGTGTGTGCATCTACCTGTGTGCATGTGGGGATGTGCCTATGTGCCAGTGTGTGCATGTGTCTCCCCTCTGGAGATTAGACTGGCTAAGCTCAAAGGTGTTCATTCCCAGAAGGTTGGATCCTGGTAATGGACACTCTTGATGATAGCAGCTCCCAAAAGCTATAGACCATAGCATAGCCCTCTGTGTCTGTGGCAGGAGTGCCCTATAGATGATGTCACGTGATCTTTGAAGACAGGTGCACAAGCCCATTAGCTTCCTGACATGCCTGACTCTTTCCTGGCAAAGTGGAACATTGTTCCATTTCTAATTTCAGTCAGACTTGGTCTCTCATTCTAGTCACTCAACTCTAACTGAAGACAAAAAACCTATAATATTATAAATATTCAGGCTCTCATTTTACCTTGTCTAATGTCTTTGTGTCTCTCAGCTGTCAGCCAGCATCCTGGATAAATGAGATAGACCAAATGTGGACATCTGCTGTATAAAGTTTGAAGATAGCAAATGGGGAAATAGCATTACTTAAGGGTATAATTACTTGATTAAATTGGCTTACATTCTGATAAATATTTGCTGTACAAAGGGAAATAATTTGTTTGAGAACTTCATTGGTGAAGAATGACTGTGATTTTGGACTCATTTTTTTGAATGGAGCCAAAGAGTGTTTACAGCAGTAATGTTGCCGTCTAACTGAATAGGAAAGGAAATGATAATAATTTGGGAAATAATCTGAGAACCTGTAAGACATAACACAGCATGATATGCTAATTATAGGAAATATGAGTGAGGAACCAAGAAAACAGAGTGTGAGTGTAGAAAGAGTAGGGATAATTGCAATGTCCTGGATAATCATATAGCCAAGAAAAACATGGTTTGGACATCGGGAGTCCCAACTCTTCCCATAAGTCAGGTGTGACTCCAAACAAGGTTTACCCCTTCTCTGGGTCTCAGTTTGCTCATGGGTGTGAAGGGGATAAGGTAACCATTCTCTGGACAACTGATTCCCAGCCCCTTGCTGCTACTTTCTAGGAAGATATGGTGGAATCAACTGGTCAGAAACCAACTACCATCTGCACACAGTGGGGTCATTCTATTTAAAATGAGCAAGGTCTTTCCTTGCCCTTCCAGCTTGAGAATTCTAGCATGGAACATTAAAAAAACAATTCTGCTTCAAAAACTGCATGAAAGAATGTTGCCTTGTATCTTCCATCCCAGAACCAAAGCAGCATCGACAGGGTACAAGGAAGCTGTTTAGGGTAAATGCCAGTCCCTGTTTTTTTTCATAAGAGGCTCCAAGTATCGATGACTGATTCCACCCTGAAAGACCATTTCCAAATGGGCCTCTGAATTTCTGGAGCAAGTTCAAAACCACTCAAGGCAAATACCAGGAAACTCAGCCGCCATTAATGGTCTCCAGGGAGAGACAAGTATAAATGTTCTCATTACTGGAGAGGAAACTGCAGAAAGATGAGCATTCAGAGAACAAGCAGCTTCTGCCTCAAAGCCAGAGAGCTTGTCCTTTTCCTGAAGAGGGTCTTTGATTCCTATAAAATCTCAATTTTCCAAGATCAAGTCAACTCACACCCTCTGAGGGCCTCTTGAAGTGACCAAGGCCTTAAAATTCACAGTTCAAAGTCAGACCCTCAGATCTCACCCCTCCACAAGGACTTCAACAAGCTCTGTCCTATTCACAAAGTTGATTTAATGTCACTAACCTCAACAGCCCCATTTAAGCATAGGCTTGCAGCTGTAAGAGACCAAAGAAGTCATCTAGACATTATAGACAGAGATCTGGAGAAGACACCACAAGCCATAGAGTCCAACCCATTCACTTACAGGTGAGGAACTGGGGTTCAGAGATGGGTATTGAGTGGCCCAGAGTCACACAGGCAATAAGTGAGATTCAGAATTTGAACCCAGGTCCTCTGAGTCCAAATCCAGCTTTGTTTCTTCTACAACCTAGATAGATAGATAAGCAGAGATAGAGTTGGAGATGATAGAGCTAGCTAGAGATGATAAAGATAGATTAAGATAGAGGATAGAAAGAGATAGAAAATAGAAAGAGATAAAGAAGCGATAGACAGATACAACAGGCTAGATGGAGATAGGGATACAGAGAGCACCAAAAATTAGGATAGAAAGATGGATAGATGATAGATAGATAGATGCATATTTTATTTTATTTTATTTTATTTTATTTTTGTAGGCAATGGGGATTAAGTGACTTGCCCAGGGTCACACAGCTAGTAAATGTCAAGTGTCTGAGGCCGGATTTGAACTCAGGTACTCCTGAATCCAGGGCCGCCGCTTTAACCACTGCTCCATCTAGCTGCCCCTAGATGTATATTTTATAGACATATACCCCATTACTCCCATCCCCTCCACCCCCTGTCCTGAATGCGATTCAGGACCACTCCCAAGAGACCAGCCTTCAATATTGCTTGTGTGATACAGTGATAACTGCTGTCCAGATGAATGCCCCTGAGCCACTATAAGCTCTTGAGTCTTCGGGGAAGGACCTCTCCCTGCTGACAGAGGCCAGGATTGAGAGGGATGCAGGCGATGTTCGTAAGGACAACAGCCAGCACGGATGTAGCCCACCCCCTTTGCTTCTATTACTGGAAGGATGTGAAGGGGGAAGGTCACATTGCTCCACTTCAAGAAGCTAGATCTGAGTGTTGTAACTAGACTTAACCAGAATCACCTTGTCCCCCAGTTACTCTGGCGAACTGAAGTCTTAATGCGTATGGCTGGAGGACCACTGGTTTAGGTCCATGAGGTCCAGACTCAGAACCCTATTTCCTCTTCAATCCCATTTCCCTGGGCAGCCTAGGGGGCTTTCTTAATGGATTCAGGGACCAACAGCAGGTTTCCCTTAAGTGAGGTTAAGTATTGTTGTTTTTATTCTTTTGTTCTTTTAAAAACCAGATATGACCGAGTTCTTTATAAAAATAGCTCAGTATGAACAAAACAAATGGCCCTAGTGGGCAGGTTTTTCAATGTAATAACAGCTTATACTTCCAAAGAACTTTAAAGCACGCAAAGCACTCAACATATATCATGTCATTTGATTTGATCCTCACAACAACCCTGAGAGGGAGGTGCTGTTGCTATCCAAATTTTAGAAATGGGGAAGCTGAGGCAGACAAAGGTTGTGACATGGCTGGTGCTATACAGTTAGTAAGTGTGTGAGGCCAGTCTTCCGACTCCCAGTCCAGTGCTCCGTCTACTCCTCCATCTCAATGCCAGGGAAGCATGATGAAAATAAAGCCCAGGTACAAGTAAGACAGTGTGTCACAGTGGAAAGAGCATTGTCTGAGAGTCGGGATACTTGGGTCCCCTCTCTGCATTTTCCAGTCACTGTGTGTCCTGAGGCAAGTTGGGGAAACTCTCTGGGCCTCAGTTTCTTTGTAAGACAGAGTATAGGAAGCTTTACTTGAGACAGATCATTTATGGGTGAAATTGGGCAGAGGGCAGCAAACAAGCACGATAATGACAAATATGTGGGAGAGAAGAACAAAACCAGAGACACACTCATTGCCTCTTTCTCATCTCACTATCAGCACATTTTACTAGGCTGTGTCTAACTTGTGTCCAGTTTGAGGTTTGGAAAATGCACGTTGAAATCATCTCTTCACACTGGTCTCCAATTTGGGGGATTTTGGTGGTGTTTTTACTGGGCCTTTGCTTTCATCTAGGTGTGTAAAAGTCCCAGTATTTAAATTCCCTCCTTAATACAGGTGGTCCACTTATCTGGAGAATCCTAGCATTTCTTGGTCTACTGAGAAATGAAGTGACTGGGCCAGTGTATGTCAGAGACAGGATTTGAATCTGTTTTCCTGCCTCCAGGGCCAGCTTTCTATCTACTATGAAATATTCTTTCATGGAATTTGGTACCTTTAGAAAATAGAGAGGAAACAGCATTGAACCTTGAGTAAAGTAAAAAGACCTGGGTTCAAATCTAGCCTCAGACATTTACTAGCTGTGGCAGTTCACTTAGCCTCTGTTTGCCTCAGTTCCCTCATCTATAAAATAGAGACAATAATAGCATTTATTCCCAGATTTGTTATGAAGATAAAATGAGATCCCATATATCAAGGGTTTTAGAAACCTAAAGGATGCTAGAAATGCTGACTATAGCATACACCCACACACATTCATAATACAGTAGGAGTGTGTATACACATATATATACACTACCAACTAGATCCTTATCTCCTCCTCTATCAAATGATGACATTGGACCATATAATGTCCAAGGTCTGCTGTAGCTATAAACCTTTGACCTTGTGATCCCATGTACTCCTATATGTAACCAATGTACAATTATAGACAAGCAGATAGATGCATATGTGCACATTTATACTATATATGCATATACAATTGTGTGGCGAGAAGGATAAGTTAAAGGTCCAGGTAGCAGGAAAATGAAAAATTGCTAAATTTGGGGTCAGAGGGCATGGTAACCCCGGAAAAGCTGGGGTCTTGGTTTCATTATCTGTGAAATGTGGAGCTGGGACCCTATGCCACCCTGAGTTCCCGTTATTTACAAATCAATGGCACTGATCGCATCCGTAAATACAGGTGGTGTGTATTAGATATTTGGAATATCAAAGTTAGTGTTGTTCAGAGAATAAGATTTCTATTAAATTACAATCAACATATTAGCTAAATGATTTAATTAAGTCACCAGTCGTATATGAATGTGCATGTATATGTATGAACTGGGATATATATATATATATATATATATATATATTTGCGGGGCAATGGGGGTTAAATGACTTGCCCAGGGTCACACAGCTAGCAAGTGTCAAGTGTCTGAGGCCGGATTTGAACTCAGGTCATCCCGAATCCAGGGCCGGCGCTTTATCCACTGCGCCACCCAGCTGCCCCCTGGGATATATTTTTAACAAAAACAACAAGAAACACCTGGTCTCATGATAGGAAAATCTCCCTGGGCATTTGCAACCTATCCAAATTGACGATTATTGGCCTAAGCAGGACCTGCTTCATCATTGGAGACCCGATGCTTTGTGCCCCCTGGTGGACATTTTTAGAATGCCTTGGAATTGCCACACTAGGGAGAGAGAGCACAGGCATTTGATCTCGCTATAGATTCAGGGATGCTTCGCACAAGAAGCTGCTTTAATTTTGGAGCTGTCGAGACAGCTTGGCAGAGATGGGCCTCTGTAGGACAGCAGCAATGGCTTCCTAGTGGCATTCTTGAGTCCTTAGCCGTCAATTGAGAGGCTTGGACTGGACGGCTTCTAACTTTCCAGCCTGGAGTGTCTGTGATGTTGTGTCCGTGTCCGTGTCCGTGCCCGTGCCCTCTCTAGGCTTCCCTACATGTGCTTTACTAGAGGATCTCAATCAGCGCCTGAAGCTCCCGGAGCCCTTATCAGCTTGGCCTGTGGAAATGGGCTTCTGAAGAGATGCCCCAACCAGCAATGCTGGAGCCCAACCCTGAGATGATAACATGGAATCCTCACCAATGCTCAATCTACAAGCTGATGCCGGTCCAAATGAATTGGTCAGGGAACAAAGAAACAAAGTGAAGAGAAGGAATGATATGGCTTTCTCATATTAACCCCTTCCTTCAAATTTTAGCTAAAGTATCACTGTCTACTAACAGGGAAGCGAGGTGGCACAGTGGATAGAGTGCCAACCCTAGAGTAGGGATGACCCGAGTTCAAATCTGGCCTCAGACACTTTCCAACTGTGTGACCCTGGGCAAGTCACTTTACCCTATTTACCTCAGTTTCCTCATTTGTAAAGTGAGTTGGAGAAGGAAATGGAAAACCACTCCAGTATTTTTGCCAAGGGAACCCCAAATGGGGTCATAAAGAGCTGGACGCTGCTGAAATAAATGAACAACAAATCACCTTGTACCTGAGACCTTTCCTGTTCACCCTGGCTCTGGTATGTCTCTCCACACTCCTATATTTTGTAGAAACATATGGAGGAGTGTGCCCATATTGTCTCTCTGATAAACTGTAAGCCCTCTGAGGCCAAGGACTGTTTCTATTTTTGTCATTATAGCTATGTAATGGAGTCCATATCTACATGCATGACATAGTACATGTATGCAGATGCATGTGTACACATATGTTCTGTATACCCACGTTCCTTGTGAGCAGGGACTCAGACTACAAAAGCCTTGCTTTAGCTTATTAGGGTTTTACTTTCTTATTAATTTAATGCCTCATTTCTCGTATGTGATGTGAGTGTGTGTGTGTGTGTGTGTGTGTGTTACCCTTAGACTGGCCTTCAAGATGAACATGAATATGATGAATACAAATGACTCAAACTCTGCTTGGTACTGTAGGTTTTTTTCCTACATTATGTATATAATCAGCCAGGAAAAATTCCTTATTTGTCTCTGGGCAAGTGGGATTTTAAACTATTTACCATGGGTATAGATGATCAGTCAAGCTGCCTTCTTAATTTAGGGAATTAGAGTCTCTTCATTTCTCAATTAAAATTCAAAATCAAGCAAACGAGCATGCTTCTACAATTTTGAATTGTATTGGTTAAATTCAATGGTGAGGAAAGTATATTTACTCATTGTGTCTCCATACACCAGTGCCTGTTGCTGTCTCCTCTCTGGCTCATATTAGCTGCTCTTTGGACCTACCTATAGTACTTCTGTGTTATTCAATCCACCCATGCAGCTGTGTCTTATCACCCCTAATTGGAATGTGAGCTCTTGGGGATCAGGGACTGGCTCAGTTTTTCTATTTATCTCCAATGCTAAGTATATAGTAAGTGCTTAATAAATGCTTTCTGGCAGCTAAGTGGAACAATGGATAGAGTGCCAAGCAAGGAGTCAAGAAGACCTGAATTCAAATCCAGCCTCAGGCACTCACTCATTAACTGTGTGACCTTGGCCAGCTCATTTACCATTTGCCTCAGTTTCCACATCTGTCAAATGAGCTGGAGAAGGAAATGGCAAACCGCTCCAATATCTTTGCCAAGAAAACCCCAAATAAGGCCACAAAGAGTTGGACACCACTGAAATAAATGAACATCCAATGCTTTTTAGTCATTTGTTCATGCAACAAGTTAGATGGTAACACATTTGCACCTGCCCATCCCATGGGACTCTTGTGCATGTCCTCCTGCAGGTTTAACAGTCACCATGCTAAGAACCTTCTTCTTGGCTCCCAGTGGTGGGTGTTCAGAAATACCATTGTTTATCTGGCACCTAAGAAACACATAGTGTTCATAAATCTTGGGTTCATCCTGAAACTCGACCCCAAAAGTAACTTTCAATGTCAGTTTTTTCAATAAATTTTATTGATATTGCTTGTAAATTGCCTAAAGTTCTTCCTAGCCCCCCTGCCCCAAGGGAGCGAGGGAAGAAGGCAGAAGTGAAGTTAACTACCTCATCATGAAAAAAGGCTGGGAATCCTATTTCACTTTCTAAAACGAGAAAAATCATGGTGAAAATGTCAGGAGATTAGCCACTGTGCTTCCTGTCTCAAAGGCCGGTGGGATGGGGACTGCAGCTGTTGTGTGGGAATCGCTGTCAGCTGCCGTTCTCAAAGTCCAGGCCATGGGAGGGTGCTCGTGCAGAGGCTCTGTCTCCTCCCGTTCCAGCACTCCCCAAGGCCCCCCTCATCCAGCCCCTTTCAAGGTGGCTGGGTTACTCTACACTAGGCCTGCTTTCCCTTCTTTTGGGGGGAGGGGTGTGGTGGAGCAAAGGGAAGGAAAGACAGGACCTGCATCATTAAGGGGAAGGCTTCTCTCCAAGAAAAGAGGACAGTGTGCAGCCACAATGTGTAAAATGACAATGTTTATAAGGGAACGGGCAATGGACCCACTTAGCCTGCTTTGTGGCTGAGGACCCACCTTTTACAGGAAGCCTTCTGGGATTTCTACCCCACCCCAAGTTCTTAACACTCTTGTGTTCTCGAAATGACTTTGTATTGCCCTGTTGGTATTGAGTCCAGATCACAGTGTTAAAGCTAAAAGGGGACTAAAAGGTGCGCCATTTTACAGGGAAGGAAACTGAGGACCAGAAACAGTGAATGACTCACCCAGAGTCACCCGGGTCACTTGAGTGACAGGGCTGAAATCTGACCCAAGGGCCTCTGCCCACAAACCTTTCTCCCTTTCCCTGTGTTATTACCTCCAAGTAGAATGTCACCTCCTGAGAGATGGGGCTGTTTTCCCTTTCTTTTTTCCTTTCTTTTCTTTCCTTTTTTTCTTTTTCTTTTTTTAATCAACAATTCCTGGCCCAAGGTCACACAGCTAGAACGTGTCTGAGGCTGGATTTGAACTCAGGTCCTCCTCACTCCAGGGCTAGTACTCTATCCACGTGCTACATAGTAGGCATCTAATAAATATTGGTTGAACTGAATTGAAGTAAAGTAGCATATGTAAATGAAATAGCTGAATTGAACTGGCATGTGATACTTCCATCTTATTTTGAGGAGGTCCTGATGGATGTCACCCCTCCCACACAGACTGTCATCTCTCAAGGCTTGAAGTAAGCCCGATTCAGGCAGGTGAAAACCAAGTTTCTGACTGTCCCCAGAAGTGTTAGACCTGTGGCTAGGCTGCAGCCAAATGCATGCTTGACGCCACTCTGGCTCATTGGCAAAGCTTGCCAGAGCTTTATCCTGCTGGCTTAGCTCCATGAAGGGGCAAAGGAGAGCAATCTCTTTAGATGCCTACAAATGAACACTTACTGCTGATGAGACAGCATCACATGCTGGGTAGAGTCTTGGGAGTAAAGTCAACAAGATCTGGGTTCAAGTCTTGCTCCAAATCTTTACTAGCTGTGTTATCCTGAGCAAGCCACAAGCTCTCTGGGCAGCTTGCCCAGGTAAAATCTCAGACAGTTATGTATTGAGGACAAAGGGAGGGGGAAGAAAACTGTGACCTCTGCAGTACCCCCTGCCTCTAGATATGAATCCTAAGATACACACTGCTAGGGGAAATCTTGTGAGGTAAAGAGGAAGGGCAACGGAAAGTAGAGTCAGGAGCCACTGTGGCGTGAATCTAGCCTCCAACATCTAGTCACTTAACATTGCTGAGGTGTAAGTGCCCTCAACTATAAAATGGATCTATGATGGATAGGAGGCATCTGGATAGAGCAAAGGCTGAGCACCAGAGCTGGAGTCGGGAATGCCTGACTTTAAATCCTGCCTCAGACACTTACTGTATGACCTTAAGCAAGTTGTTTAGCCTCCACCTGCCTCAGTTTCCTTATCTGTAAAGTGGGGATAATGGGAGCACCTATCCCTTAGGGTTATCATGAGGATAATTTAAGATGCATTTGTAAAGAGCTTTGCAAACCTTAAAATTCTACTATAAGGCTAGCTTTTACCAGGATTATACCCATGACAACCTCCTTGCAAGCAGTGAATGTTTCATTCTTTGTACTTATTGGGTCATAAATTTAGACATAGAAGAGACTTTGAATTCCATTGAATATAACCACCTCCTTTTACAGGTGAGGACTGAGGTGGGCAGAGGTTAAGTCATGCACCTAGTTAAGGCAAGATTTGAAGTCAGGACTTCCTGACTCCAGAACTAGTCCTCTATCCAACAGGACTATCATCTGGCTGCCTAACAAAGTACCTGTTACACAATTGTCCTTTAGTAGACTTGTCGATTGAGAATAAAGTAATTTGTCAATGTTAAAGCCATGTATCAATGCCAGCTAGACTTATTACCTGGGTGATCCCATGCCTATTGCTTAATTTCTTTGGGTTTTAGGTTCTGTATCTCAAGAAAATCGGGCCGGTTGCTTCCTACTAGCTTTCTAATTCTAAATTCTATGAGCTAGTGAGGTCTCCAAGACCATAAAATTTCAAAGACATCAATGTAGTGTTACATATATATATATTTATATACATGTGTATTTGTATATGTATATGTATATATATATGGATGGATTGTGTATGTTTGTATGTGTGTGTGTGTGTTGTGTATGTATGTGTTTATATGTTCAAATTCTTAGCCATTTGAGCTGTCCTGAGGCTACCCTAAGAAACGGTGGCTTGCCCCAGCCTGGAGGCCTCTAAGCAGAGGCTAGAGAATCACTTCTTGGGGATTGTACTAAGGAGATTAGTTTTCAAGCCCAGAGTGAATGAGAGGGCTCCATGGTCCTTGCACCTCTGAGCTTCTCTGACTTTTCTATTTGATCATTTGAATCATGGGGGTCTTAAGAAAGCAATGGATGAAGTTGCTTTTTCTCTTATTGTGATGTGAGATTCTTCTTCACTGAATGAAATTCTTGTTTATGAAGTATTTCACTTTTTTGTGTTGAATCTTTAAATTTCAGTTCAGAATATGCCAATTGCCTTCAGTTGGAAAGAAACACTATTGTTTTGGAGTTCCGGAAGATTCTCTTTCCCTCTGTAGGAGATAGCATGGCTTGGACAATTTGCTTTGTTCATGAATTCATTAGAAGTCTTTGGTTCATTGCTTTTTTCAGATGTAAAACCAAATTATCTTTTTGTCTTATGAGTGTCAATTCTCATTATAACATCTTAAACAACAGCCAAAAGAATGCCCATCTGCAGGACCATCATTCACGGGTTCAGCAACAATGTCAGCTGGGCAGGAGGTCTCCAATAGGGTGCCTCAAGGATTTGTGCTGGACTCTGAGCTATTGAATATTTTAAAGAATAACTTGAATAAAGGCACGGATGAAATATTTATTGGATTTGCCGATGATACCAACCTAGGAAGGACAGCTTTTGAATCCTAATTCTGAATGACAGAATAAGGAATAACAAAATCTGAAAATAGAACTTTGAGCCAAAGGTAATAGAAACTTTTCATTTAGCATTCCAGTCTCTTCCCAGGCTATCCCCTTCCCATATTTCTAGTCTTCCTCCATGTTCCTACCCTACACACACACACACACACACACACACACACACACACACACACACACACACACACACACACTCCTCATTGTACTGGCCCATTCATTGGTCCTCGCTCATCTCCAACTCCAGGGGTTTGCAGTGGTTGGCCCCGGGTGGTTTGCTCTCCCTCCTCAAGTCACGTTCCTTGCCTCCCTGGAAAGCTCAGCTCAAAGGCCACTTTCTGTAGGAAGCCTTTTCCCAGGCCCTCCTTCTACCAAAGCCTTTCCCTCTGAGGTGACTTCTCATTTGTTTTGTAGGTATTGGCAGGTACTTATTTATACACAAGTTGTTCCTTCATTAGCACATGAGGCGCCTGCATGGTATGCCAAGCACACTGTTGTACACCTCTATTGACCTTCGGTTAACATGAGGATGAACTTAGTAAGAACAGATGGTGAACATGAATAGCCAAATACAAAGTACCTCATGCCAAGTCATCTTGACTTTTCTTCTTCTTGAGAGGAAGAGCATGAGAAAAAAAAAGAGGTGAGAGGAAGAGGGAGAAATAGAGGGAAAGAGAAAGAATGACAGAATAAAGAAAGGAGAATGGAAGATAGAAAAAGGTATAGGAAGAGAAAGTGAGAGAATCGAGAGGAAGGAGAAGTGAAGAAGGAAAGAGAAAGTGGGGCTGAGGGAAAGGGAGTGCTATAGCTAGAGAATGAGAGGGAGAAGCTGGAGGAGTCCTTGGCTTCTGTGGTGCAGTGCGGTGTTGTTCCTGTGGTAAAGAGAATATAGAAGGTTAAGTCGGGGAGAATTAGACCCCAAATGGAAGCGAATGGGTCACTATGTATCTAAATACTTGAATGAATCAGCCATCAGCCTGGAGGCTTAATAAGAAGCATATAATACATGTATAAACTCACAAAAATTTGAAAAAAAAAACATAATGAAGGGAAGGAACAAAGGAGAGAAGAAAGACATTAGTTGAAAATGCTTATGATGATTTGATCACTTAGAAGACAGATCTAAGTGTTTTCCTTCAGATCCCAAATTACTTACCTTAGTTATTCACTAATACCATGAGACTAATGTAACCTAGCTAAGCATACTTAATTAACTAAACTGAACTAAACTAAACTAACTTAGCTAAATTAAAATGAACTCTTGCAAATTTTAGCGAGGGAGATGATGGTAATAATTAATAATCATAATGATGATATCAATAATAATTTACAGATGGTAATAGCATATTAGGGCAGCAAGGTGGCATAATGCAAAGAGTGACTCATGGCAGCTAGGTGGCACAATGGATAAAGCACTGGCTCTAGATTCAGGAGGACCTGAGTTCAAATCCAGTCTCAGACACTTGACACTTACTAGCTATATGACCTTGGGGAAGTCACTTAACCCTTATTGCCCAGCAAAAAAAAAAAAAAAGAGTCACTCATCTTCCTGAGTTCAAATCTAGCCTTTGTCAATGATTAGCTAGTTCTACAACCCTGAACAAATCTCTTTACTATGTTTGCCTCAATTTCCTCATCTGTAAAATGAGCTGGAGAAGGAAATGGCAAACCACTCCAGTATCTCTGCCAAGAAAACCCCAAATAGGTTCACAAACAGTTGAAGATAACTGAAAAAATGACTCAAGAGCAAAATAGCATTTGGGCGGGGGGTGAGGCAATTGGAGTTAAGTGACTTGCCCAGAGTCACACAGCTAGTAAGTATCAAGGATCTGAGGTCAGATTTGAACTCGGGTCCTCCTGAATCCAGGGCTGGTGCTCTATCCATTGCACCACCAGCTGCCCCAACAAAATAGTATTTTAAGATAATACAAAGCACTTTCATGTAACTGATGAGAGAGGTAGGCGTGCATTATTAGTCCCGTTTAAGAGATGAACAAACTGAGACTGAATGATGTTAAGAGACTTGATTCTCTATACAGCTGCCAAGGACTGGATCTAGGATTTGAACCCTAATCTCCTGTGTCTGATACCCCTTCCTTTTGAAAGACAGATAATTCTTGAACTTCCATGAATTCGCTGGGGTCATGGGAAAAACATAAATGAAAAATATAAGCATGCTAATTATAATTGGCATCTTAGGTTGTACATGTAGAGGTAGATAGACCCTTCAAAGACATCATATTTATTTATAGACATACATGGGCACCTACTCATTTTACATAGGAGAAAACAGACCAGGGGGCTTAAGAAACCAGTGTAGGATCTTAGCGGGAACAGAACCAGGATTTGGACCCAGGGTGTGTCCCTCTCCAAATCCAGTGTTCTTTCTTCCATCCTGCTTTAAAGATGACAAAGTGCTTTAGGGGCACCCGCCCCATATCTTCTTTCTGGCATTCATTCTCTCTTCCTCCCACTGAGCCAGATTCACTAACGAGCAACAAAATTGACTTTTCTTCCCCTGCCAATGGGCAGTGAAGTGTGCCTCAAGGGTGATCAGTGGGATGAAAAGGAGAGTGGATCTGGGGGACCTGGAATATCCACTGACTGCCTAATAAGCTTCAGAATGATCAGGATTTGGCCGAATTCCCCATTCTCTCGTTTGTTACAACCTGTCACCAATTCAAGCAAATTTACATGTGAATATTAAGGGCAGAAGAAAGAGTAATTTTTTGATACTTCCTGCTATAAAAGACTGGGCGTATTTACAGATTACTCTGCCAATAACTAACTCTGCCATATGTCTTAAAATGCAACAAATGGAAGAAAAAATGAAAACCACACAACCAACCACTCCATGTTCCAAAAATTCCAAGAGCCAAGCTGACAGCCCCATCATACAGAAGGATGGGTTGGGGATAGAAGCAAATCCGAGATATGTCTTCCCTCAAGAAGAAACTGGCCATGATGAACACTGGACAGGGAGAGGCATTACTGCCAAATAGAGGACTGAGTCCCTCAGAGCTGCTTGGCACAAAGGGTCATAAATCTAGAATTGGACAAGACCTCAGAAGCCATCTAATCCAGTCTCCTCCTTTTACAGATGAGGAAACTGAGACCCGGCTAAGCTAAGTGACTTGGCCAGTGCCACGGAGTTAGTAAGCTTAAAAGGCAAGATTTGAAACTGGCTGCTCTCACAAGAAGGCCTATTCTCTACTCTCAAGAGAGGCTAAGACAATATTGTCTGAGTTAATATGGTCTGTCACAATATTTTAATCTAATCTTGCTGGTGACTATAAATTAGTTTCTGTGATTTCGGTGGTCTCTAGTATGACCCTAACATCCTCTCCTTTGCTACATAGAATGCTAGGGGGCAGCTAGATGGCGCAGTGGTAAAGCACCGGCCCTGGATTCAGGAGTACCTGAGTTCAAATCCGGCCTCAGACACTTGACACTTAGTAGCTGTGTGACCCTGGCAAGTCACTTAACCCTCATTGGCCCTGTAAAAAAAAAAAAAAAAGAAGTGCTACATAGAATGCTATCAGCCCACCTAAAATGGACAACCAAAATATTTCACCAAAAGATATGGATATCCATCACATCTATAGATGTTTAAGGGAGGTGCTCTGTTCAAGATCCAGTTGGAAGATGGATTCCTTGTAGATGCTTGCAGTCCTCTAGTTGTTCGTCTTTTAAAATGATATTGCATGGACTTCACCAAATCTAAGAACTTGGTCTCCCCTGTGAGAGCCATGGTTACTCCAAAGAAATTGGCGTAGTCATCCATACAGGAAAAACTAAACGGATGAAAAATGCCAAACTATCGGGTCACTGAAATGGACAATGATTTGGACCCACGTTTGAACAGAAGTGCCGGCTGGAATGCATTGAAGAAATTGCATAATGCCACAATAATCCCAGGAGTCTACCATGTATAAAAATCTATCTTTTTAACACAAATATTCTTCTGATGGTCTTGTCTTATTTTGAATCTTGAAATACCCTTATCTTGGAACCATCAAACAGGGAAGTAATGGGGAAATTCATAGTTGATATAAATAGATAAAATATGCTTCCTTTGTGACCTGTGGTCCAAGGAGTAGCATGATATCATCCTGAAAAGGTATGATCAGAAATGGAGACGATCCATTCATGGAACAGGAGTGAAAGACAGCTCAAGTACTCTCCTGGTACCACAAACATACAATGTTATGCAGCAGGGATTCTTAACCTGAGATCTATTGATCCGCTGAATCTCAGGGATTTTGTGAAAATGAACCCAGGAAAAATTCATATTTTTGTTTTCACTGACTTTTGGTTTTCTTTATAATCATATATATTTATTTTATTATATATATACATTTATATTTTATATGTATTTTATTTTATTTTTATTTTATAAAATGGTATTCTGAGAAGGCATCTATGGGCAATTCCAGACAGACAAAAGGGCCTCTGACAGAAAAAAGGTTAAAAACCACAAGTCTAAAGAAAAGAATAGATCACATAGGGTAGATTGAGAAAATCTGAGAAAACAAAGTCAGGAGTAGCATAGGAGGCAAAGGTGTGAATGTATTCATGGTCTGTAAGGAATCTTCATGTCCATGGAATCACAGTTCCTCTGAAGCAGTAATAGACCCAACTAAATCACTATAGGGGCATTGATTCTTCATAGGGCACATAGATGGTTCAAAAAAGGATTTCCTGTTTTCCTTCCTTCTATAAGCACAGACATAATCATAGTTTTCAGATAATTAATTCCTCTCTGAGATCAGGATCAGAGGAAATAGACAGAAAAACAAGTGTGTTTCAAATCTCATTCAAAAGAATATAATCAATTTCCCCTTCATTCAGTTTGTTGAGATTATGATTACAAGAAAGGTCATCCTGAGTAAAGAGCTAAGATTTTGTTTCAGCATAAGACTGTTGCCAGACATGCTTCTATCACATGCCTGATTTTCATAATTAAACATAATCTTTTCTATTAGTTCAATAGTAATTTCCTTTTTACTAGACACCAGTGCATTATGCATCAGAAATAAATGCCTATGTCATAAACTTTAGGGTTCCATAGTTGCCCTACTTATCATATTCCCAAACTACCAAAGAAAAGAAAAAAATAAGGAAGGAGAAAAGAAAGAGATGAAGATGACGTCAACTATGACTCTACCCTCTAGAATAGTATTTATTTACTTGTATAAGTTCTTGGAAAGAACTAAAAAAGATTCAATGGCTTTACTTTTCCCTTCTATTTCCTTTGCTATTGTGTCCTAATTAAATGCTTTGCCATGGGATTGATGGGCCCTACATGATATATTAGTTGAGTAGGCACCAGTTAGGACTACATAGTAAGCTAAGTAGCTCAGTAGATAGATTGCCATGCTGGAGTCAGAAAGATTCATCTTCATGAGTTCAAATCTGGCCTCAGACACTTAATTCGCTGTGTGATCCTAGGCAAGCCACTTAACCATGTTTGTCTCCATTTCTTCATCTTTAAAATAAACTAGAGGGAGCAGCTAGGTGGTACAGTGGATAAAGCACTGGCCCTAGATTCAGGAGGACCTGAGTTCAAATCTGGCCTCAGACACTTGACACTTATTAGCTGCATGACCCTGGGCAAGTCACTTAACCCTCATTGCCCCCCCCCATAAAAAAAGAATAGAAATAATCATAATAAAATGAGCTGGAGAAGCAAACCTAAAATATTTTGTGTCTGGCCAGCTTAAATGTACCTACACAAATGTATTAGGACTGTGATATTTTATAAATCAAAGGCAAGGAATTCAACTGAGTTCAATCAAACAAACATTTACCAAGCATCTTTTATCTGCAAAGTATTGTACTGAAAGCTGAGGATACAAAGACATAAATGAACCTATGCTTTGCTTCAATCACTGATAGTCAAGCCAAAAGAGAGGATTGTACATAAATATGCTTGTTAGAATGAGAAAAGTACATAGAGAAGGTCAAACAGTGAGGCATGAGAGATCACAACAGAATAAGGGAAATAGAAAAATAGCTGGGGAAATTAGGGGAGGATGAATGAGAGTGGGAGCACTTGATACGGGCCCTGACAAAAGGAGAGATGGGCCAGTGGAGATGAGAAGGGGCTTTATTCCAAAGACAGCAGAATGGCATCGATGACTGTGTGGAGGCCGAAGAGGGCATAGTGAGCATAGTCTAACATGGCTAGATCCTAAGTCAGCAAATATGAGCTTCAGCCAGAACACAAAAACCTTATTTGGAAAGCGAGTAAAATGAATTAGAGACCTGAATGCATCAGGTCACAAGTATCACCGGTGGACAAAGGCATGGATACAAAAATGTGACGTGATCCCCAAAATTCTGAACTTCAGAATAACAGAAACTAACAAAGAAAGTCAAGAACAGCGGAAAGGAACCTCGTTTGGCTACGATGGGGAAAAGAAGATACTATGAGATGAAATAGGATCATAAATTGGGGTGGATGGGACAGTGAGAACTGATAGGGAGAAGAGGTAGAGCTTGGGAACTCTCATTTTGATTCTATTTTTTTTTTCTGCTAAGGAGGATAATCTTTGGAATGGAAGGAGGAATCATAATGGCTTATAGGGAATTTATCCCTGGTATAAGTAAGGAAAAAATGGCTGCCTTGGGATGAATTCAAGTCACCCAGAACTTAACATAGTGCATGAAACATAGTAGGTCCTTAATAAATATCCATTGATTGGCCAATGAACTACATCATACTAACGTTATAAGCTAATGAAATGTGGAAGATTGTATCACACTCAACAGTCTCTGATAGATCACAAAGAGACCAAATCGATAAAAACAAAAAAACAAAAAAATCATGTGATTATCTCAATAGGTTTTCTTTTAACAAAATAGAACCTTCATTCCTTTTAAAAACAATGTTAAGCATAATAATAAATGTAGCTTTACTTAAAATGGTAAGTAGTATGCAGTAAAGCCATCTGCAAGCATTATTATCTATAATAGGGAAGACATAAGCCTTTCCAATAAAATCAAGGGTGAAGCAAGAATTCCAATTATCACCACTACTGTTCAGTTATATTAGAAATGCTAGCTATAGCAGAGAAAAATAATAAAGGAATTCAAATAATCAAAGAAGAAACCAAAGTGTCCCTCTTTGCAGATGATATGATAGTATTCTTACAGAATCCTAGAGCATCAACAACAACAAAAACTAGTTGAAATAATTAACAACTTCAGCAAGGTTGCAAGATATGAAATAAACCCACACAAATCATTAACGTGTCCATATATTACCAACAAAGTCCAGTAGGAAGAGATGGAAAGAGAAATTCCATTTAAAATCATTGTGGACAGTATAAAATGCTTGGAAGTCTACCTGTCAAGATAATCAGTAACTATATGAACACAATCATAAAACACTATTCATAAAAATGAATTCAGATGTAAAGAATTGGAAAGATATTGTTCATGAGTAGAGTGAGCCAATATAATAAAAATGATGTTTCTACCTAAATTAATTTACTTATGCCAATCAAACCCCCCAAAATATCTTATAGAGCTCTAAAAAATAATAGCAAAATTAATCTTGAAGAACAAAAAGTCATGAATATTATGGAAATTGATAAAAAATGTGAATGAAGGTGGTCTAGTAGTACCAGACTTCAAACTGTATTACAAAGCAGTAGTCATCAAAATTATGATGGCAAAAGAATTGGAAATCGAAAGGATGGCCATCAAATGGGGAATGGCTGAGCAAGTTGTGGTCTATAATTATGATGGGATACTATTATGCTATAAGAAATGACAAGTAGTATGATTTCAGAAGAAACAGGAAAGTCTCATAGAATTTGTGGGAAGTCAAGTGAGCAGAAGCAGGAGAACATTGTATGCAATAATAGCAATATTGTACAATGATCAACTGTAAATGATTTAGTTATTCTCAGCAATACAGTGATATAAGAAAATTCTGAAGGATTTATGATGAAAAGTTCTATCTATCTCCAGAGGGAAAAACTGATGGAATCTGAATACAGATCAAAGCATACTTTTTTCTTTGATTTTTTTCTTTGTTTTAGTTTGATATATGTTTTGTTTCACAACACAGCTAATATGGAAATGTGTTTTGTATGACTACACATTTAAAATCTATATCAAATTGTTTGCCTTCTCAAGGAGGAGAGAGGGGGGAGTGAGGAAGAGTATTTGAAAATGAATTAAAAAAAATAACATTCAAAATTGATTTTTCATGTAATTGGAAAAAATAAAATATGAAAAAAATATTTTTAAAAGACCAGCTAGGTGGCACAGTGGATAAAGCACTGGCCCTGGATTCAGGAGGACCTGAATTCAAATCCGGCCTCAAACACTTAACACTTAATAGCTGTGTGACACTGGGCAAGTCACAACCCTCATTGCCCTGAAAAAAAAAAAAAAGTTGAATGGGCTGCTTTGGAAGGTAGTGACTCCCCCCCCCCACACACACACACACCTTTGGAGGAATTCAAGCAAGAGGTTAAATGGTCACTTGCCAAGTACCTTGTAGAGAGTATTCTTGTCTGAGTATGTTCTGAATTCCTTGGCCGTGAGCTCCCTTCCGATTCTAGAATTCTCTGATTCTCTTTTAAGTCTTTATATGAGACCAATTCGATGGTTTGGATTTGATTTCTACCCTTTGTTTTGTAAAACAATTGAAAACCAGCCCTATGGATGAGAAACGGTCATGTATAGATTTAAAATATGATACCTGAGATGCTTGGTGGGGGTAGGTCGTGGCAAGGTTGATCTAAGGCAGCAGTAGGGCACAATGATGAGAATGGATCTTTCCCAAATAGAGCTGTTGATCAGTCATAGCCAGGGCCATGAAATAAAGAAAGCTCTGCAGAGAGAGACTCTTAACCGAATCAAAATCTAAATACATGTCAGAGTCCACTACTGGTTTGTGGATTGGAAAACATTCAGAGTAGAAAGAAACTCAAGGAAATTAACATGGGTCTATTTCCCTTGAAAGTCCAACTCTTGTCTTTTTTCACATAGTTTCATGTTCCAGGATATCGATGAAATGAAAGGAGACGTTATACGAAGAGTTTTTATCTTGGAAATTACTTTCCCTCTCTGACACTTTAAAAGTGGGGCTCTAATACATTAAATGGGAGTATTTCATAGCATGTAGAATTCTGGACTCGAGAGGAAGACCCAAGTTCAAGTTATCTTCAGACACTTAGCTGCATAATCCTATTGAAGGCTCTGTTTCCTCACCTGTAAAAATAGAGATAACAAAGGCACCTACCTCACAGGATCATTGTGAAAATGAGGTGGATATATGTGAATCTATGTCTATATACCCACATTTACATTTGTGTATGTATGTCTGCATTTCACTTTGAAAATATTCCTGCTTATGAATCTACTTACGAACCTGAATTCAGAGTTCAAAGATGGGCTGGGATAGTCAGGGGAGGTTTTTTGAAGAGACAGTAGTTTGGCTGCATCTTAAATGCAGGTATTCCAGGTAGAAGTAAGTGTTAAATCAGCAGTATAGAAATGCCACCTTATTTACCCATGTTTGCCCTGTAAATCTGGTGGAGATCAGCATTGCTGATGCTTTATTTAAAAGTAATTTATCCTCTTATTCCTCCAACTATTGAAAAGATAGTCAATTTGAATTCCAAAATGATTAAAATGCACAAGCTTCTTAAAATATGCTAATCTAAGATTTCTTTTCCAATTCCACTTCAGACCTTCCAAGCTCATTTGTCTTAATCTATCAAATGCTCCTGAGCAAAACTGACTTTTCTATTCAGTTTTTCATATAATAAAGTCATGAGGAGAAGGAAGTAATAGCACAGCTCTAAAACTGAAAGGAACAGGGGAATTTTCAACAATTCTGTCCAATTAAACAAGTATTTATTAAACACACACAAAAATGAAAGTGTCCCTGTCTTCAAGGAAAGTGCATTCTCTTGTGTGCAGTCCCATGGGGTGGGATGGAGATGGGCTGGTGGTGAGAGCAACCCATACACAGATAAATAGAGTTCCTGGTATCATGCTCAAGTCAAGGCTGTGCTTATTTCTCTTGAGCATTTATCAGTGCTGAATTTGTCAAGGTTTTGTTTTGGTTTGGTTTTTTAACTGTGGTAATAGACAGCACCATGACACGTGTGCACAGAAAGCTGGCCTCAGAGTCAGAAAGACCTGGGTCCCAGCCCTGCCTCTTCCATGCATGCTGGTTGTTTGGCTCTGGACAAGTCTTTTCACCTCTCATTTCCTCATGCGACTCTCTGACACTATAAATTACACGCAGGTTGATCATCTGCATTGGTGCAGGGACTCTTCACATGGCCCTAGATGTTAAAAGAAAGTGTTTTTCCTTTCTACTGAATTGTGGGAGAAAATTATATTAATGCATGAACTTTAGATTTCACTTAGGACAATAACATATCTCAGTGATCTCTCTTTTACCCCTGGTCAAAATATATTAAAAAGATTAGAAGAAATAACCAATGGAAAATGTCTCAAGGTAGTAGACTGAGACACGCTAAAGAGCATCTTGATAATATGAGTAGCATTTCAAAGTTCAAAAGCAGTCTTTCCTGAGAAAGTTGACATAAAAGAGAAAATGAGGCAATGTGGTATGATAGAATTATTCCTACATTTGGTATCATAAGACTTGGATTAAGATCCAAACTTCCCTTTATTATTTAGGTCAGTCATTTCAAAAGTCAGGACAAAGTTTCCACATCTGTACAATAAAAAAGTTGAATTTGAGGGTTTCTTTATTTAAGGTATCTTCAAGCTTTAGAGCCTATGAAATACAGAATACAGAATATTAATTATTCAGATTGAACTAGACCTCAGGATTCTTTTCTTTCAAAAAAAGTCCATGTTCATTAGTGGTAGAGATATTTAGCTGAAGTGTTTTTAATAAGTTTCTTATATCAAGAAATTTGCTTTGAAATGATGGCATTTTTTTAAAAGAATAATGAATTGCCAAAGTTAATAAAAGGTTTGACATCAAACTAACAAGAAGATGTAAATAATTCCACTGCCTCATTTTCTGGGTTTTAAATCTCACAGATAATACTAATTAAGGAATCCCCAAACATCACTTAGCCTAGAAAGGTTTTATCTCTATAATTGAACTCATACCTAGTCACAATGTATAAGATCCTAATCCATTTAATAAAGTACTGCCCTTATTGCCAGTCAATCCAGAAGTGAGATGTGAGAATGCATCAGGTGGAAGGAATTGGAAAAGGGACCCAGTGCATTGACGAGAAATTGACATGGTTGTCAATAGAGTTGCCCAAAGAGGCCCCAGATTTAGACTCTGTGCATTTCTTAAGAATAAGGAGTGTTTAGGCTTGTCTCCTAAAAATCAGAGCTGTCCAAAAGCGGAGCAGACTGCATCAGTCTAGGGAGTGGACTCCATCATGGGATGTCATTTAGCAAAGGATGTATGACAACTTGCTGAGCATGTTAGAGAGGGGATGGGGGAGGCCATGGTTTGGATGGGCTGGATGGCAGTTAACCGAGATTCCATGATTTTGCTCCAAGAATAGTAACCATGACATGCATACCATCCATTTGGAGCCTCACAAGAGATAGACCTACATATCTTCAACTCCTAGGGGAAAAGAGTGCTACGCAAGGCAACCTTTCTATTTGTCTTACTCTAGACATGATATGTTGAAAACTGATTTTTAAAGCAGAGAAAAACCCACCTTTCAACATTGCTTTCTAACTTTATGTTCTTGATTCCAGGTCTCCTTCCCCTTCCAGAGGAAGTTAGCGACGCCATAGCTTTAATGTCTGTTTTAGCTGCAGCCCAAATGCTTCCTTTCTGTTAGAAAATCTAAACCAGGTGGTATACAATTTCTCGTGGTTTGGAATTCTTTACAGGCAAGTAACTTTTCAGTCCGAGTACTGGTAGGTTGGATGAATTCATCACACCAGTGACATCTCCCAAAAGATAGCTTTTCATTTTCATGCAATTGTCCCTGAAGCAACTGTTCTCAATTGCATTGGGGCCATAGTTATTCCAACCTCATTTCTCATCCATGCTTGTCTCAAGTACAAATGTAATATTTTCTCTGATTTGGATTTTCGATAGAAAGTAAAATGCCAAAAAGGAAGGGGTAGCAGCTAAACCAGGAATTAAAGCTATTGTACTGCTGACCTCAGAAGGAGCCTGGGCTGGGAGAAGGAGACCTGGACCAATGAAAGGCTTTAGATGCTCATTCTCTCAGAAGATGATTTTTAAGCAGAGACTTCTCCCTTTGGGCATATTTGCGTGTGCTGCATTCATTTTTAACATGGACAAAAGATTAAGACAAAAAACTAATGGGATGATTGCTTCTCTGCCAATTCCTGATGCTTTCTGGGTATATTGTTAATCCCTCACTATGTCTGGTTTCCTTTTGCTCTTCCTTCAGTGAAACTACTGGGTGACTTTGAGACACGTAGAACAATTAAGATCGTGTGTCATTTGAACAGTTTTCCTGGGCATGTCACACCTGTTGTGCTACATATGTCGGTATAAAGAAGGCCAAGCACCACAGTCAGAATACCAGTTATACTGAGAGTATCCAGAATTCTGATCAGTAGCACTGTGTTGAAGTGAGCCTTCTAATTAATCTACTGTAGCCAGCATGGGCAATGTATGATTTCATTGTGCTAAGGGACTAACAAACTCTATTATGACAGCCATTTTCCCTTTCTAATAAGATTGATGTTTGTTTTGTCTTTCACTGATATAGAAAATACCAATATGCTGATAATTGTATGGTGTATCAGTCACACAGGTAACATGACTTTCATGATATGATGAAACATTGTGAGTGTTTTTTATGAAGTCATAAACAAGAACGCAATAGGTTCTCTGTGTATTTCTCTTTCTCTTGTCATCATTGATCATAATGTGACTGAGAATAGACTTTCCAATTTTTTTAATTTATTTTTTCATCTGGGGGAATGTTTCTGGGTAAAGCAATATTGAGTAGAACAAATATTTTGTATTGCAGAAGAATTTCACTATGGGATTTTCATAATAAGCTTTTGAGAATCATGAAAAAAGGTTTCAAATATAGGCAATTGTTTCCTCAAGAACGAATCTCAGTTGCAGTGGGAATCATCAGCCCAAGTACTTCTGATCCTGGACATTAACTTAGAACCCAGTGCTTTTTACAACTTCTGTACCAGTGGTCCTAACTCTTTGATGACTTCCCTATACATCAATAAATGGGGTTTACATATAAAGGGACTGTGTGCTCCCAAAATATGTGTTCAGGGCCTCCTTGCAGAGCTATGTTTACCAAAAGATTTCCTGAGAGTCCACTTGCTCATTACAAGAATCTATTCCCACAAAGAAAAAATTAGAAGCAGTGGGGCCTGGTACCTAGAGAGCTAGTCTCTGAATAAGAAAAAATTAAGTTGAAGCCTTGCCTCTCACATATCCTACATATTTGATTCTGGGCAAGTCACCTAACTTCTTAGTTACCCAATTAAATCTCTAAGATTAAATCTT
Source organism: Dromiciops gliroides (assembly GCF_019393635.1). Classification (NCBI taxonomy): domain Eukaryota; kingdom Metazoa; phylum Chordata; class Mammalia; order Microbiotheria; family Microbiotheriidae; genus Dromiciops; species Dromiciops gliroides. The sequence goes on from NC_057862.1 coordinate 15,221,610, forward strand.
AGATTGTAAGTCTTAGGATATTAGAATTGATAGGATGCTGGTGTGGGTTCAAATCCTACCTCCTCTGTGACCCTGGGTAAGGTACTTAATTTCCCTTGGCCTCAGTTTATTATAGGTAAAATGAAGGGATTGGGTTAGATGGTCACCAAGGTCCCTTCCACTTCTGAATGTATGACCATTAGTTGCAGAATTAGACACTGACAAATCTCCATCAGTAGGAACAATTTTCTCTTTGAGATTTCCCTTATACTGATAAAATTATATCTGGTCCATAAAATGAATAAAAACATTGAAATATGCATATTTCCCATGAATGCCTTTTAAGAATGCTTACACAAACATTTTCATCCTCTGGTCTAAGACACTCTCTTGATCAGCTTTTCTCTGTTGCTTGAATGTGACTCAGAGCAAGATGGTCCCTACCCATAAGGGATATAGTGGAAGGTAAGGACTGCCTCTCTTTTGTAGTTATCTCCCTAGTGCCTAGAATACCACCTGTCTCAAAGGAGGTGCTTAATAAATGCTTGTTGTTAGACCGATTGCTATCAGGCAGAATCACCAGAAAAAGCTCACCCTTTCCCTTTGCCACACTGCTAGCTCTTCAATTTCATAGTATCTAAAGGTAACATGAGGATTGAATGACTAAAATTATGTTGAATTTGAACTTTAAAGAAATAACCTCATCTACTTTCATTTAAAGGAAATAGGATTTTATCAGTAGAGAATATGGAAGGAATTGAATGCCTCATTCATCACCTAGTCTTTTCGCTTAAACCTCATTACTTCCAATTTAATCCATCTTTGCTGCTCTTCATTAGTGTCCAATGTGGCACAAAGCAAGGAAATCCAATTGTAAGAATTTGTAGTGAATGGCAAAGCTTCATGTAATGAATTGAAAAGTTTCAAGTGGGGTAGGTTCAAACTCAGACATTGCAGAGATTGCCTGGGGAAAATAGCCGAATGATAGGAATGAGTAAAATTCAAAAGAAGAGTGGGAAAAATTACAATTTAATATAGTTGGTTGCAAACCATACATTATGGATTAATTACCTGCATTAAATTACATGTAATGTTAATTACACACAGAATCATCTTCATGAGTTTAAATCTGGCCTCAGATACTTACTAGCTGTGTGACCCTGGATAAGTCACTTCACCCTGTGTGCCTCAGTATCCTTATTTGTCAAATGAGCTGGAAAAGGAAATTGCAAACCACTCCAGTACCTTTGACAAGAAAACCTCAAATGGGATCACTAAGAATCATTCCCCTTTCCAGAACACTGGAGAGAGCCCCGTAGAAGGGAGAGACCAAGTCTATGATAAGCCAAAATGCAGGACAAAGTCCCAATTGTAGAAACAATAAACTACTCACTGGATATCCCTTACTAGCCTTCCTTGTTGCCCATTCCAGATAAAACTCAAACAAATTTGGCTCGATGGTTTCTCAGCGTGGCACAGATTGGAATCGGGCAAGTGGACAAGTACATTTTAAAAGGAATGTTACTGCCAGTCAATGCCTGAGGGTGTAATTCTCCCTGTACCACTATTGGCCACTCGTGTGACCGGAGAAAGTCCTTCCACCCTTCCAGGTGTCAGTTTCTTCCTCTGTATGATGAGTGGGTTGAGCCAGATGATCTCTTTGGCCCCTCCCATTTCTAAAATTGAATCCATAAATCCCCAATCCATAATGATGACCCTAAATCAGGAGTTCTTAACCTCCTTTCTGTCAGAGGCCCCTTTGGTCTTCTGGGGAAGCGTATGAACCCCGTCTCAGAATCATGTTTTTAAATTCATAAATAGGATTACAAAGCAAACCAATTGTATTGAAATGCAGTTTTCAAAATATGTTTCTTTAAATATAAGTTCATGAACCCCAGATCTATCAGGAAAAAAGCTAAATTTTCTTCTTTAAATTCTGCTTAAGAAGCTCAGCAAGTGTGTGATACATTTTAGAAAGATTTTTATTAAAGTGTCTTGTTCATGGTGGCCCTTCAAGGGGTAAATTTCAGTTTCATGAATGGAACACCATAGTGGCCAAATCAATGAAATATCATTGTGTTTTATGAAGGCATCTTTGACTCTTGGTGACATTATATTTCTATGAAGGTAATTAAGTTCCATTCAGCAAGTGTTTTTTAATTCCAACTATGTGGAAGGATTTCTGTGAGGCACTGATGGCACAAAAACAAAAATGACAAATAGTCCCTGACCTCAAGCATCCCATGGTCCACTGGGAGCTTCAGGGTGGGCTGTGTAACTTGTATATATAACACAAAGGCATTTCAAGAGGTGATGGACATTAATAAATGGATAGGCCTGGGAGGAGGCTAAGGAACGGCATCTGGTAAGATGGTAGCACTTGGGCAGTACCTGAAGCTGGAGACTCCAGTAGGCAGAGTGGCTGGAAGGACTACAGAAGCCACTGTTAAATGTCTACATTGTGGTTGGTAAATGTTGGTACAACGAGAAGAGAAAGCCATGCTCCTTTTCCCTTCTATCCCACTATATTCTACAGCTCTCCCACAGCCAGTCTCAGCATCCCTCCAAAAATAAAGAAGTGTTTTATCTTCTCAGGAAGTGTTTCTACTGTCAAAGACATTGCCTTTGCAAGCAGATGACCTGAGTTCAAACCCTACCTTTGTCATTGACTATCTGCACAGGCTTGAGGAAGTCTAAGTGACTTCCCTGAGCCTCACTGTCCTGACTTCTAAAATGAGGGGATGGGACTACATAGCCTTTGAGATCTCTTTTAGCTCTAAATCAATGATCCTGTGATTTCCCCCTCCAATACCAGGAAGTTTCAGTAGATGTCTATCATATAACTTTCCTGGGTACCCCCATCAGTGGGTGTTCAAACTCCATAATCCAGCTAAACAGCTCTTCATTTAGATGAAACAGAAGCTGAAAATTAGGGGTGGGGGACAAAAGAAGGGTCCTCTCCCTTCTGGAGTGCCACTATGCTCTTCAGAACTGGAAGGGTAGAGGGAGTCTTCTCTAAACTTCCGTGTCATTCTAGATGTCAGTTGGGATCCAAGATGGTGACACTGACTGCAACAGATGTTGAGAAATCACAGATGGGAATGGAAGATAACTTAGGGCTTGTGTTCCATGTCCAGTCCCAGACTTATAAACCACTTAACTGGCTGATGCCTGGCGTGTTTGGGGACTGTTAAGTACTGAGAGGTAGCTCAGAAGCTTCAAGGTTTCTGGGTGGGGGAAATGGCCCCACCCTACCCTGGAACAATGCCTACCATCAGGCTGGGAAAGGAAACCAAGTTTGGGGGAGGAGCTCTTGCTCTCAAACAGCATGAGTAATGTACAGAATGGGTCCAAAACTCTGCCCCCAATAAAACATTCCATTATGTCTTTGTTTGCATATTTAACTCTAGTTGTTATTGGAGCAGCTGGTAGACGTTACGAGAGAGGAGAAACAAAGCCATTTAGTATTTTGTACACAGGAAAAAAAATCCACCCAAGGCAGTTTGGGGAGTTTTGTAAACCAGATCAGCTTCAATCTTACACACAACAAGCTGTGGAGGAGAGAGGAGGACTATTCTAACAGAGAAGCAGGGCAGTTTGGTAGATGGAGCATTTTACTGGGAATGGCCGGGCTTGTGGGTGCCCTTCACACTTTCTAGCTGTGAAATTCTCAGAGCTTAGCACAGTTCCTGGTACACAGTAGGCAATTAATAAATGTTCGATTGATTGGCGCTAACTTCTCTAAGCCCAGTTTCCCTATCTCTGAAATGAAGCTAAGCTGCCTCATGAGGCTTAAATGAAATCATTTCTCTAAAGTTCTTTACAAATCTATGAATGCTACAGATATACCCATGATTCTTAGCAATAGGGGCTCTTGATTATGAAGGTTACATCCGGGCCTTCTGTAGATGTTACACTGAACCCACACAGCCTCAAGGTGAAATCCCACCTGTGCCCCCAAACGCTCACACACAGTATATCAAACATAAGGTAGCCAGGCCATGCAGTCAGGAGCAGAGATAGAGATAAATAAAATTAATTGCCTTAAGCTTATCCCCACAACAACCTTTTTGGCAAAGCTCTTGGTGAAAGCACAGAAAAAATGGGTAGTACTTGGTTGCCCAGGGATAAAGGTCAATGCCCGTTTACCCATCTCTTTGCAGTGCTTCTGCAGAAAGGCTAAGGTGTAATTGGATCACAAATTAATAATAGCATCTTGTGACTGCTGAATTCACCCTTAAAAGTAGTTAGATTAGCTATTCTTTCACTGTGGTAGTCAGGGTTAAGAGGAAAAAAATAACCTGATTAAAAGAGAGAAGTTTGTTTTATTTTTTTACTCACATGATTTTTGCAAGATCAAGACGTTTCATCCCTGTTGTTGAATCATTTTTCACTCATATCTGACTCTTTGTAACACCCTTTGGGTTTTTGGACAAAGATGACAGTCGTTCGCCATTTCCTTCTCCTGCTTATTGTACAGATGAGGAAACTGAGATAAATAGGGTTAAGTGACTTGTCCAGAGTAACACAGCTAGTAAGTACCTGAGGCTGAATTTGAACTCAGGAAGATGAATCTTCCTGCGTCCAGGCCCCACTATCTATCCACTTCAGCACCATCTAGCTTTCCATCGCATTCCTAGGCCCATTTTAATTTGACTACAGAATGAAGTTTCTTGATGCCCAGGGCATTTTTGTTTCTGACTTAGAATCCCCAACCTCTAGAGCAATCTTGGCACAGAGTAGGTGCTTAATAAATATGGCATACGTTGAATTGGACAAGATACCTTATTGCATAGGCATGGGTGGAGTGGTTGAATAATGGGACCAAATTCCACCCAGAGCAAGCCTTTTGATTTCATTTTATACATGACCTAGGATAGCTTAGACTCCCAGAGAGGCCCTCAGAAGTGAAACCCTACCTCTTTTTAAATGTCACTATTTCCTGTGAGTATTTGAGTGGTTAGCAAACCACCGTGATGGATCGATCCATGGGCACACAGGAAGTTTCCAGAGATTTAGCCTGTGTTTCAGAATGCCTTTGCAGGTCTACCAAAGTGCATGCTACAGTTAGACTGTGTTGGTCAAAATCCCTGTACATGAGGCAGTGTGGAAGAGGGGGATGTCTGGGTCAAAGATGGTGGCAGCTTCTCTCCCAGATGCCATAGCTTCTCAACAGTGAGCAAATTTAACTAAGGTAGACAGCCACTAGAGACAAGAAAGAGAAACAGGACCCAAAAGGTTCCTGCCATTCCTTCTTCTGCTTTGCTGTGGCAAGACCTCACTGACTATTAAAAAGTCACTGACTGTCCTGAATATTAGAATGGGTTGTGTTCCAAATGTTTTGATCTAAGTCGCTGGTTTGGAACTTGGAATGTGGTTTCCCATAGAAACATTGGTACACATGCCCAGTGATGAGGTTCTGGGCCAAGTCCAAGAAGTCATATCAAACCCATAAGTGACCTGGGTTTAGAGTGCCATGCTAAAAGTATTACAGAGCCTAACTATCAAGGGTAACGATGCTTCCACGAGAAAGTGCATCCAAGGCTCCAAATTGGGATGGCCAGAACAGCTCTCCTCAGATGCTATGCTCCTGGTAGGATGGGGCACTGCCCTTTCCCTAAGTCTCCTCCTGCCACGCAGTGGAATTGGGGAATCCTTGATCAATAGCCTAAGGTATGGGGCCTGGCAGGACAGGGGGCAGGGCTGGGTGTCGGTGGGCTACCTCGGGAGGTGACTCTATGAAGGAGATGGGGAAGTAGGCAGACTTGGGGAACCTGAGGTCTCTAACTACTGTAAGCCAACCCCTTGGAAACAGTGAAGTCCCGGGTAACCCATCTCCCTTCTTTTTGTCTTGTCAAGAAGCTATTTGACATGGTAAATATAATGTTGAACTTAAAGTCAGAAAGACGTGGGTTCAAATCGCACCTGCAAACGCATGAGCTGTGTGGTACTGGGCAAGTCCCCTAGCCTCACTTCAATTCCTTCATCTGTAAAATAAAGTAGTGAGGGGGCAGCTAGATGGCGCAGTGGATAGAGCACTGGCCTTGGAGTCAGGAGTACCTGAGTTCAAATCCGGCCTCAGACGCTTAACACTTACTAGCTGTGTGACCCTGGCCAAGTCACTTAACCCCAATTGCCTCACTAAAAAAAAAAAAAAAAGTAGTGGAGGAAGGGTGGACTTTGGAGGCCCCTTCAAGCTCTCAATCTATTGTCCTATAATCTCTAGGATTGACCCACCGGTTTTCCTTTCCACTACCACACACTCGGTATGACTGGAGTTTCTATCCTCTCCAGGTCTACTCAGACCAATACCCAGGCTTAGAGCTTCAGAGCTCACTTCAGTTCAGAAAGCATTTATGAACAGCCTATTGTGCAATAAGGCACTATACCAGCAACTAGCAATAAAAAGAGAGAAACAGGCCCTGTCCTTGAGGGGTTTACAATTTACTAGGGAGTACCAAATCAAGCCATTAGTCTTTCAACCAGAATTTATTGTTCTCCTACCTGGTGCTGCCCCTAACTTCCAAGAGCTATCAAAGGGGTCAACACGCATGTGTACAGGCATAAACAAGCTATGTGCCAAAGAGATACAGGATGATTGTTCAGGGGGAGGCTGAGAGGATGGAGAAAGGCTTCACATAGGTGATGCTTGGATGGAGTTGCAAAAGAACCTAGGGATTCTAATAAGCAGAGGTGAGGAAGAAAAACCTTCCAAGGATAGCTACTGTAAAGGCATAGAGAAAAATTGGTAACTGTTTGAGGAATGGTAGGGAGGCCATTTTGACCAGACTTTTCAGTAATAAGGCTCAATAGGCAGGTTGGAGTCAGGTTAGGAAGGTGTAAGTGCTGGAAGAATTTGTCTTCAATCCTGGAGGTCATAGGAAGCCACTGTAGTTTGGACTAGGGAAGTAACATCATCAAATCACTTTGGAAGGTCACTTTGGCCACCATGAGGAAGGAAGGGGTCACAATGGGGAGAAAGAAATTTGAAGCAAGGAAACCAACATTCTAATTGTTATTGTAATCATCTCTAGAAAAGGAAATAAGGACCTGAGGTAGAGGGGTGTGTGTGTGTGTGTGTGTGTGTGTGTGTGTGTGTGTGTGTGTGTGTGTGTGTGTGTGTGTGCGCGCGCTCTCGCATGTGTAGAGACAGAGACATGTGTGAGATATGTTATAGAAAAAAAAGTCAGAAGATTTAGCCACTGATCTGATATGGGGGAGTGAAGAGAATAGGATCACTCCCTCTATTGTTATTAGGGAAGATGAGAAGAAAGGAGGATATCTGGAAAAGAGAATAAGTTTTCTTTTGAGTATGTTGAATTGAAGATGACAAATGGGCATGTAGTTTGAAATGTCCAATAGACACTCAGATAAGTAAAAAGAGGGTAATTTAAGCTACAGAGAGGATTAACAATCGAGGAAGTACAGGGAGTTTTAATGGAGTCTGAGGCACTATAGGTGAGCCTTTAATAAGCTAAGGACTCTGAGAAGTGGAGATGGGGAGGGATGAGGATCATTTATATAACACTTTAAAGTTTCCAATACAGAATACAAATATCATCTTATTGGAGCCTCATAACCCTATTGAATATGCTATCATCCCTTCCATTTTATAGATGAAAAAATTGAGGCAGAGGTTAAATGACTTGCCCATGTTCACACAGCTAGTCACTTTCTGAGGCTTATTTGAACTTGATTTTTCTTGACTATAGGTCTACCTCACTGCTTCATAGAGAGGACATTCCAGGTGTGAGGCTGGACTGGGCACATACAAGGAGGCTATAAGTGGGATATTGAGTCCAGGGGAAGAGCTACTACTTTCATTTGTCTAGGAGGATACACTGAAGGAAAATAGTGGAGATCTTTATGGGATAGTCGGAGAGGTTTATAGTTAACCCTTGAGGCACTGGTGAGTCATTGAGTAGATCAGATGTGGGCTGATGATTATACTGGAAGCTTTGAGGAATAAGTGGGTAAGCTTTTCCCCTACCTTGTTGTTCCATGAGAAAAGATATAGTCCTGGAATTTTTAATGTGAGCAGTTGAGGAAAAATAGGAAATTTTAAAAATCAAAAAGATGAGAAGTTTCAAGAAGTCTAAAGGCTTGAAAAGATTGTCCCTAGAATAAATATGGGAATGTTCCCAGATCTTTCTTCAATGCTAGTTGTCTTTTAAAGATCAAGAGATGTGGGTTGGATGACTGGGTGGATTCATGACATCGCAAAGTACTAAGGTGAAATTGGGATGCTGTCAGTAGGGAAGGGCCACAGGGATCTGTTTGGTTCTGCACTGCTTAATATTTTATTAATGACTTGGATAAAGGCACAAATAGCACGCTTGTCAAATTTCAAGTTAACACAAAGCTGGAAAGTGCAGTAGATAACAGAATTCAATTCAGCAAGCCTTTCTTAAGCATGTTAGTGTGTATAGGTCACAGAGATGGGTCATGAAGATACAAACAGAAAAGGGAAGAAAATTAGGATCTAAACATATATCCATGAACTAGACCATTGGCCTGAGTCAAGCGAGATGAAATCGAAGAGACAAATGTCCAGTCTCCCTTGTCCTTAGATCCTTCCACCCATCTGGTGGCTGTAATTGAGTTGTTGTGCATCCTATCTCCACCTATGATGCAGACCCCAAATCCTCCACATTTGGCCAGATATCCCTGTACATATGTGTGTGTCCAAAACCAGTGACCCAATGGCATACTCGGGGTTGAGCCTCTCTGGGCTGAGCCAGGCAGGTCCTCAGCACCCCCGGGCTGTACTCAGAGCCATTCAGTCTGGTCAGTTGGCTTATGAGACACCAGTGGCTACTCCAGTGGCCAATGAAGTATCGGGGAGGGGAAATCATTAGGAGAGGATGCAAACATGTGCAGACAGTGGGGGAATACATATATATATTATGGGGGGGGAGAAGGGAATGGGGTAGGGTCCTATGGCTTTATCAGTGTTCAGAACTCCAAGGTGATGAAGAGGTTCTTGCAGCTCAGCATCTTCTCTGAAATTTAGGCCTTACAGAGTTCTCTAGGGGTACTAAGAGGAAGAGGCTTTCCCGGAGTTGTATGTGTCTGGGGCAGAATTTAAGCCCAGATCTTCCTGGTTCCCTGGTGATACTATGCATACACACACATGCATGTTATATGTACATGTGTGTTATGTGTACATGCACATGCAATATACTTGCTACTGCACACATGTGTCTTGCGCAGGCATACTGCTATATTACCATGCATGCATGTTGTGTTTATATATATATATATTCCCTTGTGTACACAGCAATGCATAAATACATACGTGTGTTATGTGCCCACATGGATACATGTATTACACCTTTATATGTGCCCATCTGTGCCTTGTATGTGTTATGTGCACCTATGCATGTACACACATATATACCCATGGGCATGTGTAGTCATATATACTATATGTGTCGACGTGTACATGCATGCATATAGTATATTCCCTCATGCATATGCATGTTATATACCGATATGTTGGTGTTCTATGTGTGTATGTTTCCATGTAATTATATATCTATCATCAGCTGTAGTTCTATATTGTGCCTGTGTTTGCCATCTTCCCTCCTGCATCTCAATGTCTTGCCCTTACCCATAATTCAATCTGGTTCCATGTCAAAGACAGGCACCCATCACTGTTTAGCTGTAGGGTAGGAAAAAGCAATTTTGACAGATGTTGTTTTCCGTTCATTTCTGAATGTTCAGAAATGGGGTGGAGAGTTACCATATGGTTGAGAAGCACCATGGTGTTAGCACAACGGGGCATCGCCCTGGGGATCTCATTAACCTGCTAGGTGACCTCAGGTGTACACAATTAACTTTTCCAGACTTCAGGTCTTTTATTGGTGGTTGTGTTTTGTTCCTCTGGACCTTTGATGATCTCACTGGTGTAAGGAATTCTTGATGTGGAATTTTGCTCCAGTGACAACATGTGTTGGCATCTTCCGATCCCAGAGAGCTGGTTAGAGCACTGAGACATTGTGACGCAGGGTGGGAGGGGGCTTGTCTCACAATGTGGAAGGGACAGAGATATGACTTGAGCATGGGGATTCCTGGCTCCAAGGCTGCCTCCCTAGCTATTGCATCACACTGCCTCTTGGTTTCCACATCTATAAAATATCGGGTTTGGAGCCCTTCAACCAGGGTCCTTTCCTTCCCCATCCCCATAGAAACCCTCCATCTATCTACTCTGTATGTGTAGCTCTTTGCTTGTTGTCTCCTCCACTAGAATGTTAGTTTGGGGAAAGCAGGGACTGTTTCTGCCTCTCTTTGTATCCCCAACCCATTAACACAGTGCCTGACATATAATAAGTGCCTAATAAATGCTTTGCAATGCTTGGATTGGCATAGTTGCTTCCAACTCATAACATGTCTGGACTTCTCAGATAGTTTCATTCCTCAAACATTTATTAAGTTCCTACTAAGAACTAGGTACTCTGCCTAGACACCAACGTGGCCCCTATCCTAAATGAACCCATATTCTACTGGGTCAGAGGGAGGATAGTTTGGCAAAACTCCTGGATTAAGATGGTACGGCTTCTTCAAGCTTTGTCAAATCATAAGAACGGAAGCTATAAAGGAACTTAGAAGTCATTCAGTCTAGCCTCTCACCACTGATGAGGAAACCGAGTGCCCAGGAGGTGAGGAAGTGACTTGGCCAGGGTCACCTAAGGCTGGCAGGACTGGAATTCCATTTCAAATCCTCTGAAACTAAATCAAGGGCTCTTTCTAAAACCTCACCAAGTTTTATTGTCCATGTATTAATATCTAGTTTTGGAGACTGGAATAGGATGGTTTCTGTGATTTCAGCAGTGTAAAATGGAATGCTGCAGAATCTCCTCAATGTAGAAGAGCACCTTCTCTGCCTATCAGAATCTGAGAGTGGCCTCTGGGAGTTGTGATTTGGTCAATGTCACACATCTATTATGTGTAAGAGACAGGATTCAGATCCAATTCTTTCCAGTTAGCTAGTCAGTCAACAAGCATTTAAGTCCTTACAATGTGTCAGGCACTGCGCTAAGGCCTGAGGTTCCAAAGAAAGGCAATGATACAGTCCTCCCTACCCATGAGGAGCTTCCTTTCTATTTGGGGCAGGGAGACAACATGTAAAAAATATGCATGTACCAAATATATATATATATATATATGTGTGTGTGTGTGTGTGTGTTGTTGTATATAACATATATGTGACATACCATTTCTAGTATGCCATAAATGTTTGTTCATGTATATTATGCTATCTGTATATGTATACATATGTGAGTGTCCATATTATACATGTGTGCATGAATACAAATATGTGTGTGCATGTGTATACATGTATTTATGTGTATAATACATATGTATGTATTCGTGCATACACACATTATTATATTTGGAGGTAATATCAGAGGGAAGGCACTACAATTAAGGGTTTCTCAGAAAGAATTTTAGCTGAGATTTAAGGGAAACCAGGAGGCAGAAGTGAGAATGGAGAGTATCAGGCATGGGGTACAGCCGATGCAAAGGCTTGGAACTGAGAGATGGAGAATCTTGTTTGAATAACAACAAGGGATGGGGCAGCTAGGTGGCGCAGTGGATAGAGCACCGGTCCTGGAGTCAGGAGTACCTGAGTTTAAATCCAGCCTCAGACACTTAACACTTACTAGCTGTGTGACCCTGGGCAAGTCACTTAACCCCAATTGCCTCACTAAAAAAAAAAAAAAAATGAATAACAACAAGGAAACCAGTGTCACTGGATGGCAGAATGCCAGAATGGAGGAAAGTGTAAGAACATTAGAAATGGGGGAAGGGGGAAAGTCATGAGGACCTTTAAAGATCAAATGAGATTTTCTATTTGATCCTAGAGGTACTAGCGATCATCATAAGGGGCTGACTTGATCTGGCCTCCAGAGATCACTTTGGCTGCTGAGAAGAGGAGTGACTGTAGTGGAAAAGCTTGACGTGGCTACTATTGAAGTAAGCACATGGTGATGAGGCTGAGGTGATGGTGATGTCAGAGAAGAGGAGAGCTATATGGGAGAAATTGCAAAATGAGAATTGATAGGATTTGGCAATGATAGGACTGAGGTGTGACAGAGAGTGAGTATTCAAGAATGAAGCCTAGCTTGAGAATCTGGGTGACTGAGAAGAAATTTGGAAGAGGCAAGGGTTTGGGGTGAATAGTGATTAATTTAGTTTGGGACATATTGAATTTAAGATTTCCAGCCAGTATTTGGAGAGATGAGACTGAAGGGGTCAGAAGCATCTATATAGAGATGACAATTGTATATGAACTCCAGTAAGATCACCAAACAAAATCACAGGAGTTAAGAGAAAAGGACCCAGGGCAGAGCCATAGCGGGGAAGTCCTGCCTATGGGTATCCCCCCACTCTGACACCTGGATGAGGATGCAGTAAAGGGAACTGAGAAGGAGCAATCAGACAGGTAGGAGGAAAGCAAGGTGGAAGCAGCATCACAAAAACCTAGAAAGATGAGCATTTAAGTGTGCCCTATGTGCCAGTACCATGCTAGATACTAGAAAAACAGAGACAACATTTTAACAGCCCCTGCCTTCATGAGAAGCTACCATTTCTACTTCCCTGACTTCACTTTCCAATTCCCTTTATGTGTCATCTTATCTCTATAAGAACATAAAGTGGGACAGCTAGGTGGCAGCCCTGGATTCAGGAGTACCTGAGTTCAAATCCGGCATCAGACACTTGACACTTACTAGCTGTGTGACCCTGGGCAAGTCACTTAACCCCCATTGCCCCACCAAAAAAATATAGAACATAAGGTCTTTGAGAGCAGGCACTAGCTTTGTGACTTGTGTATGTATCACCTATTTTTAGCACAGTTATGGGCACATTGAAAGCACTTAATAAATGCTTCTCTCTCTCTCTCTCTCTCTCTCTCTCTCTCTCTCTCTCTCTCTCTCTCTCTCTCTCTCTCTCTCTCTCTCTCTCTCCCCATCCATTCATCTATCCATCTACTCATCTATCTATCCATCATATAGTTCATCCACATATCTATTGACCTATCAGTTTATCTATCCATTTATGCATTCATCTATCCACCCATCTGTCAATCTATCTATCTATCCATCCATTTATCTATTCATCCAATCATCTATCTATTCATTTATCCACCCACCTATTCATCCTATCTACCTCTCTCATTATTTATCCATCCTTCTATCTATCCATCTGTGCACCAATGCATCCTAATTTCCTGATGTAGAGGACATCTTTCTATCTATAATTGTTTCATAAAACCAAATGAGAAAATGAATGTATGAAAATAAGTAAAAAAGATATTTCAATAAAGTCATGGAGTGAGGGAGAGCCGGTCTCTGTTCTGAGTGACTAGGAAGACCAAGCTTGAGTCCTTTATCTTTTAATCGCACATTGCTCTGTGCTTCAGTTTCCTTGATTATAAAACGAGGACAAAAATAATTTCCTTCATATTCTCACAGGGGATCTGAAAGAATACATTCAATGTGAGGAAAGCTTTGAGTTCTCAGAATAAAGGTATATTCTAAATTCAAAACATTAGCCTTCTTAGTATTCAGCCAATGCCAGAAATTCAAATATTTTTCTGAGTTTTCCTCTTGACTGCATCTCCTCCAGGGAAGATGCTTGAAAAATAAATGGAATTATTTCATAACCAAGATGAAATTTGAAAAAAAAAACTAGTTTATTTCTCCAAAAACCACGATTTTGAAGTAGGGTCTAGAAAATCAGGTTATCGTCAGTCCCTGAAAAAGAGATTACATAGTCTGGCAAAAATGACAAACTTACCTGTTTACAAAACAATACCTGCTCTTGTTTCAATAAGCTACTCTAAAAGTTAGGTGTTCCTTATGTTGCTACTAGGACTGACCAGGGGCAGTGTGGACGGCATCAAGGGTTTTTACTTATTGTGATCAGAAACAGAAAGATTCCACTGATTTTTCCCTAGAATTGAAATCCCCTTGACATGAGGCTTTCCTTTACTTCCTTGTTGTCGAGGTATTCGGGCCCAATTTTTAACTTTGGAAAACAAAATTATTTCAGCATGAAATAGCTCGACTACAAAAATGTAAACCCTAAAGTATTGTGTGATCATTTATTTCAAATAAAATAAACAGTTCCTATTATTGTGTTTAAGTAAAGTGAATTTCATTGACTGCTTGGCCCTAATCATGACAATTTCAATATAAATATAGTTCAATTTGAATCAACAAACATTGGTCAGTTACCTAATATGGACAAGATACCATGCTTGGCATGGTGTCAAGAATGAAACAAAATGGGGGCAGCTAGGTGGCACAGTAGATAGAGCACCGGCCCTGGATTCAGGAGTACCTGAGTTCAAATCTGGCCTCACCAAAAAAGAAATTAAAAAAAAAGAACAAAATTAAAAACAGTTCCTGTCCTCAAGGAGTTTGTTTTCCTGGGGAAGGAGAGGCTAATGCAGATGAATAAGTATAAAGTATATTCCAAGTGTTTTCAAGAGAGAGAGAATACTAATAACTAGGGGATGAAGATGGGGTCAGGAAAGGTGTCCTTTGGGAGGCAGCAGCTGAACTGTGCTTTAAAGAAGGATGGGCTGAGGTGAGGAGAAAATGGATTCTGATGATGGGGAAATCACCTATAGAAGAGCATTGAAGTGGAGGATAAATGCCATGCACATGGAACACCGGTGACCAGTTTGACTAGAATCGAGAGAGTGCAGTAAGAGAGTGATAAAAGAAAAGCTGGAAAGACCAGGGGGAGCCAGATTAGGGTGAACTTTAAATGTCCTGATGAGGAGTCTGTATTTCATCCTAGGGGCCATAGGGAGCCACTGAAGACTATTTGGCAGGAAAGTAACATAATTAGATTTGTACTTAGGAATACCAGTTGGGCAGTTGAAGGAGAGATGGTTGGAGAGAGCAGAGAATGGAGGCAAGAGTCCAATTAGAAGACCATGGCCATAGTCCAGGTGAGAGGTGAGGAGAGCCTGGGCTATAGTAGAGGCAATATGAGTTAAGAGAAAGGAATGAAAGTCAGAGAGTTTGTGAAGTAGAATTGAGATCTGGCAACTGATTGGGTGGGGTGGAGAGCAGAGAGATAGGGGAAGGGATATGGAACTGTCAAGGAGGTCTCACAGGTTGCAAAGCTTATGCCCACAGAAGAAGGGAAGTTTAGAGGAGGGACAAATTTGGAGGAGGGTTTAATATAATGAATTTCATTTCAAAGATTAATTATGATGATGTCACATTTAGAGTATTCAGGAGGATTACTAAATGCACACATTTGCAGGAATTTGAGGGATGATGGGAGAAACGGTCACTGATTATATCCAGGAATACAACAGTTGAAAAATGATCCTAGTTTCAGAATAACTGAAGCTAAAATGATAACTTCTTAATTATCGAGAGCTCAGGACCACTACTTCCATTATCCAATCTTAGACCAAGGCAACTGGGGAGTAACCAACTAGGGCAATGGACTTGGAGTCAGGAAAGACTTGGGTTTGGATCCTGCCTTATCCACTGACCAGCTGTTTGTTGCTTAACCTATCTGTGCCTCATGTCTCTGTGAAGTCTTTTCTGTTTCTAAGCCTATTATCTTATCATTCTACTTGCTTTGTTCAGGTCACTTGGGTATGGCATTCTTTTGGCTCAATTCATCTGAATCTCAGTTTGTCATAAACTGCTATTGCCATGAGTTCTGTAAGACTCAAGTGAGCCTCATTAATGGGGGTGCCAGATGGTCCTGGATAAGACTGGGTGTTATTTATAATAGTTCTGCTTTCATGGTCCCCAAGGACATTAGTAGAGCAAGACTTGGGCAGACTCTTTTTGTTCCTGGTCCCCAGCCTCCCTAGAACTGCTTGGCTTCTGTAAAATAAAGAATCTGTAGAAGTATAAAAGTCTGCAACCTCATCCTCCAAGTGAGATAGGCTCTTTAAACAGTTGAGGTTTGGCCAAAATCACATGAATGATTGGCTCGTGGATTTACTTTGCTTAATGTATCTAGAAGTCAATCAATGAACAAAGATTGATTAATTTCCTACAATGTGCTTTTTGCCATCCTACACCCTGAGGATACCAGTACAAAGAAGGGAACAAATCCTGCCTTCCAGGAAGTTACATTGTAATGGGGAAGACAAGCACATATATAAACAGATACAGTATAAATATGAAGTGAATAAATACAAATGAATACACAACAGTTAAACAAAAGGGAGTTTGAGAGGGAGAACAGTAGGAGTTGGAATCCATTGGATTGTAAACTCCTTGTCTTTTTTTTTTTTTTGTATTACCATCCCCACTGCTTACCACAGTGATAGGACGTAGGAAGTGCTTAATAAATGTTTGTTGACTGACAGTTTGGGAGAGGCCAAAAGAGTAATAGAAATTCAGAGACCCTAAATTTGAATCTCTGCTCCTTACTGGCTGTGTGACCTTATACAGGTCATTTAATTCCTCTGGGGCCCACTTTTCTTGGCTTTAAAATGAGAATGGTCTAAATGACCTCTAAACTCCCTTCAAGATTGAAATTTTATGATCCACCAGATATAAGGCAGTAGTGGAAAAATTATTCCTGGAATTTAGTTGTAAAGATATTTCTTAAAAATCTATTCAGTCCATGGAGAGGGCATGTTATTGGCTGAAGAACTAAGAACACAGCTCTGATGCTCCCATCTGTATTTGGTCAACACACAATTATTAAATTCTGGCTATATTCCAGACACTGTGCTAGGCCCTAGAGATACAGACAAAATCCCTGTCCTTGCTAAACTTACAGTCTATAGAAACAAATAATATGTTTACACATAAACATGTGCAAAGTGGATGCAAGGTCATTTGGAGGTGTGAAGGATGCCAGGATGCTCAGGGAGTGGTGTTTAAACTGAGTCTTGAAGGGAATGGAATTTTAAGAAGTGAAGAGGATGGAGGGAAGTGTATTCCAAGCAGAAGGCACAGCTAGTGCAAAGCCATGGAGAAGCGAAATGAGCTGCCCCAGCGGAGGGACAGGAAGAAGGCCAGTTAGTCTAGACCAATAGTAAAGGACATGCTCACCATTTTGATTCCACCCCTGGTCCCTCAGATCTAGGTCAGTTGTGCCTGATCCTCTAAGTCATAAGATGGAGTTTGAGATACAACTTACAGTCCTATTATGTTTCCCTGCCCACCTTAGGAAACATTTAAAAATTGTGCTGATGGGAGACACAACTATGTCCAAGAAGAGATGAGCCCCAAAGTGAAGCATGTCAGAGACATGTAGATGTTGAAAATATAAAGAAATCCATCATCCTGGTGTCTCTAGGAGACTATTGAAACAAACCTTTGATTGACTGCATAAGATTAAGGGCAACCTGGAGTGAAGCAAGAGGCACAATTCCCTTTTTCTCTATTGGCCCCTAATTGTGGCTTTTAAACAGAGCAGGGACTGTAATGCAAGTACTAGTCTTTCCGTCACTATAAAAACATTTATGGACTGAGCCCCTTCAATAATTCACAGATCCATGGTCTCACTAAAAGGAGACTCTCCCCAATGGAGGTGGGCAAAGAGGGCTATGAATGGAGAAGACGAAGAGTGTGCATGTTCAGCCTGGAAAGAGTTGGGTTGGGGAGGGGAGCCATGATAGTTCTTTGAAGAGTTTGAGGGGCTGTCAGATGGAAAAGACTGAAAAGCTGTTAGACTTTTTCTTGTTGACTCTAGAGGAAAGAGCTAGAGCAATGAACAGAAAGTGCAAAGAAACAAGGTTAGTCTTGCTGCCACGGTGGAGGGGGTAGTGAGGGGCAACACTTCCTAACCATTAGCAATCTCCAGAAGTGAAAGAGGCTGCCCTAGAAGGGAGTGCCCTCCTCAGGTGTCATGGCAGCCCCTACCCCCTATTGGATGTCTTCAGACAAAGACTGGTGGGCCCTAGCTGGCTGGCATGTTTTAGAGATTATTTTTAAAAACAGGTTGTACTCAATAGAGTTTCCAAAAACTCTTCAGACTCCTATTTTGTGACCGTGAATACAAATAGACAGAGTTTTGCGTTTTTTGACATCAGTAAAGGAGGAATTAAAGAGCCAGGATGTCCTTTGGTTTGCTACAGAAGCTGCAATTAAGGCCAACCAGCACTGCATAATTATTTTAGGGAACAGTGGGAGGATCCATGTGCAGGGAACTACGGAAACACCCTCTTCTGATACACACCAGAAACTCATCGGTGACTTGTACTCTCAAAGAGAGTTGAAGTGACTTGCCCAAGGTCACAAAGCTACTGTGTTTTAAATGCAAAATGTGAACTCTCAAGGCCTGCCTTCCATCCACTACCCTTCTTAATTGTCACAATTTTGTTATCCTGTTGATGGACTAGCCAGGAACTCTTATGTGGTTCCAGCACCTGGCACATAATTATCCCTTAACAAAGGCTTCTTGACTCATTCGAGACTCAGAAAGTGGGTTGGATTTGAAGTCAGAAAACCTGGGTCCAAATGTCAGTTCTGCCCCTTATTAGTAACCTTGGGCAAGTCACTCAACTTTTCTATAAAATGAGGGAGGAGGGATTAAGGTCTCCTCCATTAAGGAGGGTCAAGAGCCCTTCATTTTATAGATGATGAAGCCAAAACAGAGAAACTGAGGGATTTGCACCTATCTAGTGACAAGCTTCCATATCACAGAGAATATGGGAAGAGGAGATAAAAATCTGGGAGGGGCTAGCTGCTTTTTTAGGAAGTCTGGCAGAAAACAAAACAAACCAAACAAACAAAAATGCAGCAACTTCCAAATAGGCAAAGATTGACTCTGAATCATAATCATTATAATAATGGTAGCTAACATGTCTATAGTCCTTTGAGGTTTGCAAAGCACTTTAAGGACATTAGCTCATTTGGTCTTTCCAAATTATTATCCCTATTTTATAGATTAAGAAACTGAGGCCAAAATGAGGTTGCAGGTTTGCCTCTTTTATCTCTAGTACTATTCCCCTCATATCTGCCCCCTTTCTCTTGTATATAATAGAGAGAGGATTATAAAACTTTTATTGGTGATTATACTTATCCAGGGTGCTATCCCCCAATCTTTCCTGTTAAAGTTTCCTCTCCCTCAAATGGTCTGGCTCAGGGGACACCTTCTCCAGGAAGTCTTCCATGATTTCTCTAGCTGCAGAGACCCCTCCCTCCTGTGAAGTCCCCTAGCATACCCTCTGTGTTACACTCAGAAGTACTTTGCAAACCTTCAAGTTCTATACAAAATGGAAGGAAATAAGGAAATCTGCATTTACATCATGCCCTCTGTGTGCCAAGCACTGTGCTAACCACTTTTTACAGAGAATCTCATTTGATACTTACAATAACCCTCTGAGGTAGGGGTTGTTGTGATCCCCACTGTAGAGTTGAGGAAACTGAGGCAAACAGAGTTTAAGTGACTTCTCCAGGGTCACATGGCTAGTAAGTGTAAGGCTGGATTTGAACTCAGGTCTTCCTGACTCTAGGCCCAGCTCTCTCCCCATTGTACTACTTAGCTATTTCCATTCTTCTAATTGTCATTACATTGTAATGGTACAATGTTAACATTACACCACTGTTGCTCAGCCTACTCTCTTATGAGTCTTAATGCATTCACTGGATCTTTTCTCATCAGAGTTAAATTTGACCCCTATAATGTCACATTCAAGGCAGGACACGTTCCTGTAAATGTATAGGATGAATATTCAACAACACTGCCAATAAGAATTTATGTCTCCAGTCATCCAGGAAATTCCTGATGGCATGCATGTTGTCCGGGGCAGGGGGAATCTTTGAATGTCCATAGCTTGTTTGCTCGTGCATCTGTTTGGCTGAGTACTACCACGTTTCTCCTTTTAATGTGAGAGAGCCTGTAATTTTCCAAAAATACAGAGTCAGCTGGAATGCCAGAAATGCCCATTTGTTGCTTAGATTCCATCACTGCAAAGTAATCCCATCTTATTACAAGTAGTCAGATATCATTGTCCAAGCAAGAATGGACTTTGCTCCTAAGCCTCTGAATTTTGCTGTCAAGAGGAGAGGCCAAGCCGTTGCCCAGGGCAAAGTCAAACCTGTCCATATGGGTGTTATTCACTTCCCCTTTTGGATCAAAATTTCTTTTTTCTGTAAAATAAAGGTGTTAACATGCAAAGAGCAAGTCCTTGGCAATGGCCAAGCCGACATCCCCAAGTCATTCTGCATTCTGAGGTGCCCTCTACTGGACTATGTCCTTGACCTCCTCATGAAGGGAGGTGGCCATATAGGTGAAAATGTGTGTTCACGTGCATTCCTGGTGATTGAACTGGAGGGAGGAGACACCAGGGCTCAAGCCTTGCCTCTGACAATGACTGTTTTTATCACCCTGGGCAAGTCTTCTGACCACTAGCCTTCATCTCTTCCAATGTACAGTGGTGATAATAACACTTGCTCTACCTCACGAATTAGGGCAAGTGCTGCCATTGTATTCTTTTGAAGTAAGAGAGTTCTTAATTTCCCAAAATACAGTCAAGAGGATATTGTGAGGACCAAACCTTCAAGTGATCTGGGTAAATATCAACTGGTGGTTAGGATTTAGAAACTGAAAGAGCCAACTGAGGCTTCTCATCAGTGTCTCTCCAGATGCTCCCGCTCAATATTTTGTCAGGGGTATCGTAAAGGATCTGGAGTCAAGATTTTAATCACAATCGTGACCTTAGAAAAGTCTTTTCCAGTCTCTGTTTCCTCCTCTGTAAAAGGGTCACAATGGTTTGCATATTCCCTTCCTTATGGAGTCATGTTGAGGGAAGATCTTCAAAATCCCTAAGGTATTTTAGAGCTGTGTGCTTTCAGTGGTGCCTTCCCAGTCTGTACAGTAGTAAGTGCTCCAGGGACTGAAAGCATAGGTTACAGTGGACTGGGAAAGGCCATCTGTCTTGTGAGACAGCTAAATGCCTCCCTGCCCTGGCTTCAGTGAGTGGGAGGATCCCCTTCATCCATATGCCTTCCTCTCCTTTCTAAAAATACCAGAGCCTCCTGCAAGCAGATATTTTGGGAAGCTCACATTCACTAGTAAGACCACGGAAGCTTTTTTTTTTTTTTTTATCATTTACATGAGCCTGAGGTGCGTGTTTGACAAGGCAACCTTTGGGAGTCCTGAGTCCATGCCTCCATGCACCATCTGGATAAGAAGCTAGCCACGATCCTGGGTTTACTTGCTAGGAGCATCGGCTCTGAACAAGCACTAAGACCAGGAGAAGGGAAGAGAGTCAGTTTTTATTTTTTATTGATTTTTTGGAGTCCTAATATGCTTCTGAAGTCATCCTTCACAGGCGTTTGTACCTCGACCCACAGTTTTAAGGATCTGATTTCAGAGGACCTGGCTATGATTTCTCTTCAGAGACCTCAGGGATTTCAGAATTTATAGACACTATTACCAACCTGTGGAAAAGGGAAACTCCTGAAAGACTCTATCATCCAAAATCCTGAAAAGCAAGGAAGGGGGGAAAGAGAAAAAAAGTTAACAAAAGAAAAGCAAGACTGAGAAAAAATGCCAATTTGTAACTTTCACTTGATAACTGGAGGTGAGGACAGGTGCATGACTGATTCATTGGGGGTGCTTTGTCCTTTGCTCCTTTGAAGAGCAAAAAAGGGGCCATACTTCAAAAAGGGGACCAAACAAAGGATGAGTTTAAGAAAAGGTGGGCTCTAAAGAGACAAGATGGAATTGAAACAGGTGACCGCAATCCTCCAGTCACATCATTCAGGTACTGCTGTCCGGGGCACTCATGTTTGCACGTCTAAGAAATTTCCATTTTTTCGCATCAAAAAATCCAGATATGAAGCTGAAGGGGCATTCTTCGCCAACCTGAAGCTGTCCGATTTCAACATCATCGACACACTGGGAGTTGGAGGTTTCGGACGAGTTGAGCTGGTAGGTGACTCACTGCTTTGTTCTCTGCCTTCTGCTGGGGGTTGGGGGAGAGGGGGCTGTTTCACTTTTTATTTTGTTTTGTTCAAATAAAAACTCTTCTCTGGCCACCTTCGATAAGGTTCCTTCCTCGTCCGGGGTCGTGACAGCTCAATCCATCAAGTTTGCAATAGCTCAAGCAGGCAGATTTATATTAGAAATGTTTCAAAGAAAAAGAACACCTGAGTACCTTTCAAGACTTTCTACTTCTCAATGAAAGGTGAAACAAGATGTTTGAAAGGGGTACTTATCTAGGTTGTTGTTGTTGTTGTTGTTGGTGGTGGTGGTGGTGGTGGTGGTGGTGGTGGTGGTGGTGGTGCTGGTGGTGGTGGTGGTGCTGGTGGTGCTGGTGGTGGTGGTGGTAGTGGTAGTGGTGGTGATGGTAGTGGTGGTGATGGTGGTGTTTAAAGCTTCCCTGTGCTTAGGAAACCCTGAGAGTTAGAGCAAAACTAGATGGTCCAGTGGATAGAATGCTAGATCTGGAGTCAGGAAGACTGAAATTCCAGTCTAGCCTCAGTCACCTACTAGCTGGTTCACCTTGGGAAAGTCACTAAAATTCTATTTGCCTCAATTTCCTCCTCTGTCAAATGGGAGTGATGTGAATTGGTGTGATGAGAAAATAAGATAATGTTGGTAGAGCTCAGTGCATACCTTAAAGTGCTATATGAATTTGACTTATTAAAATGCTTTGGCAACCATAAAGTGCCATTTGAATGCTAGTCATTGTTTCATAATAAGAGCTGACTTTTATATAGTGAGTCCCCTGTGTCAGACACTATGCTAAGTGTTTTACAATTATTATCTCACCAAATGATGAGATGAGCTGTGACAGATGATATAGTGCAAAATTCAGTGTCATTGTAACATTAAAGAAGGACAAGCCTATTAGAGGTTGCAGTTGCTTTAAGGACTCACTCGATGGGTTCAAGGTCCCGTCCAGCTCTCAGTCTAGGACTGATCAGCTACAAAAATGTAGCAAGGACCTAATGGTAAATCAGATACATTTGGAATCACACAAGTGGGATGACTTAGGATAATCCCTCCCCTTGACCACTACCTGTCTGACCTGGAGCCATTCTCTTATCCTCTCTGCATCTTGACTTCATCCCCTGGAAAAGGAGGGACCCTTCCAGTTCTAAAAACTGAGCTCTCTCTTTCCTAATCACCATCAGATGCCCTCTTAATGATGAAAGAGCTTCCCACTGGATTTGGCAGACCTAAATTAGTATCCCAGTTCTGCCACTCATTACCTGTGTGGCCATTTACAAATCACCTTCCTTCACTGTGCTTCCAATACCTATTAAAAAAAAAAAAAAGAGCAGGGACAGCTAGGTGGTGCAGTGGATAGAGCATTGGCCCTGGAGTCAGGAGGACCTGAGTTCAAATATGACCTCAGACACTTTACACTTTCCAGCTGTGTGACCCTAGGCAAGTCACTTAACCCCAATTGCCTCACCAAAACAAACAAACAAAACAAAACCAAAAAAAAAAAAAAAACAGATTTAGTCCACTCCAGTTCTAACACCAATGATTTCATGACCTCTGAATATGACTGTTTTAAATATGTGGGTCTCAAAGCTTATAAGAAAAATATTTATATATTTACAGCTACTCTACCACCATGCATAAACATTATTTTTCACAGATGATGATAAAAAAGAGATTTTTTTTTAATGGAAAGAAAGGCATGAATGGACCATAAACTGCCTGAGATCATAAGTTATGATATATTTTCTTAGGCTGTGCTCTAAGTAACTGACACCTACTCCCTTAACTAAGGCAAAAATAAAATTCTAGGAGTTGCCCGTGCCAGGGTCATGGAAGCTACTAGACTCCATCTGAAAGCAGAGATTAGTTTTCCTCTCTCTGCTGAGCCCAGAGAAGCCCCTGACATTTGACACCAATACAATGTGTTAGGCCCTCCTGTGAGTTATGTACAGTGCAGTAAACAGAGTTCCCGTTGCTATTGGAAGAATGGAGGAACCCCTTTCCCTCAAACCTAGGAGGTCACTAGCTATTTTTAGCCCCAGTCCCCAAAGGCAGCATTGGCCACGAGCTGTTCTTCGTCTCTCTGGAACAGGATCAGGCAGCAAGGGCTTGAAATCTTAACTGAAATGTTCTACTCAACCAACATTCAAAATCAGAACTTAAGAGCTAGAAGGGACCTCAGAGGTTGTCCAGTTCGACCTTCTCATTTAACAGATCAGGCAGCCAAGGCTCACAGGGGAAGTGAATTGTCCAAGGTCACTTGGTTAAGTAGCAAGAGTCAGAGGTGGGATTGAAACCCAGGTGCTCTAATTCCAAATACTGTGAGAGTGTGTGTGTGTGTGTGTGTGAGTGAGTGAAGATGAGGGCATTTGTATTAGGGGAGGGTAAGTGGGTGGGGGTGGGTGGGAGGTGAATAGGGGGGTGTGAGGGGTTGTGAGTATGGGAGTGAGTGTGTATGTGAGTGTGAAGATGAGGGCATTTGTATTAGGGGAGGGTAAGTGGGTGGGGGTGGGTGAGTGGGGCTGTGAGTATGGGAGTGAGTGTGTGTGTACGCTCAAATTTACATAAAAACACTCCCGGAGCTCTGTGCAAAATGCTTGATGATTCTCTTGTAACATTTCTAGCTTCAAGATTAAATATGCCATCATGAATCTAATCAGATTCAATGAGAGCATGTTACTGGGTAGAATTATTGCTTTTGAATTCAGCCGACTTCTCAAACTTTATTTTTGTGTGAATTGTACAGAGAATGCCTTTGGGGGCGGGGGTGTACTCAATAAAACACTAAACTGAGAGACAGGAAACAAATTCTGATTTCACCTCTGCCTCTCATTAGTTGAGTGACCCATGGGAAGTCACCTACTCTCCCTTCAAGAAGGTTTTCTTATTTTTGTAATAATAATAATAATTGTCATGCCTCCCTTAAGAGGCAGCATGGTCTCATGACTACAGTTAAGAGATTTGGAAGACTGAGTCTCAATTACCTCCTCTAAAAACTTACCTTTCTTGAGTCTCAGTTTCCTTATCTGTAAAATGAAGATGATAACACCAGTAGAACCTATTTCTCTGAGTTGTTATGAAGCTCAAGTGAGATCATCTGCCAAGCTCTTTGCAACACTTATGTACTAAGTGGTAGATATTTAGATGAGATTTGATGTCTTAGATTTATTTTTCAAAAATTCAGCTTATATTACAAGTTACAAATATTCATCCATTCCCTGAGCAGTTATTAAGAGGAAGTTGTCTGATCATGTATCAAGCAAGCACAAATCTCATATGCAGTCATTATTATATGGCAGATGCTATACTTGTCATGTAGAACAGCTGGGTGGTACAGTGGATAGAGTATGTGGCCTAGAGTCAGAAAACCGTAAGTTCAATTCAGGCCTCAGACTCTTACTGTGTGACTTTGGGCAAGTTGCTGACACCTGTTTGCCTCAGTTTCCTCATCTGTAAAACAATCTGGAGAAGATGACAAATCACTCCAGTGTCTTGCCAAGAAAATGGGGTTATGAGAATCAGATGCAACTGACCAAACAACAACAACAATAACACATGCTTGGCACTGGGGACACAATAACAATAGTGAGATGTTTCCTGCATTCAAGGAGGCCATGTTTTAATTTTGGAGAAAAGATCCACAGGGAAATGGTGGCCAAGGAGGGGCACTTTAGTCCAGCAATTTAAAGGGATGATGAAAGGAGCCATTGGGGAACAAAGTGACACGTCCCATCCAAGGGTAGATAGTAAAGGATTGGTCATGGTTGATGATTCCAAACTGGGAAGAAAGGAGGAAGGAAGGGTATGTGGCAACAAGGTGGTGGATGAGACTATGAAAGAGACAGCTTGAGGGTGAGTGAAGCAAGACAGGATGGTCAGGGCTTTCCTCAAACAAGGGTCTGGTAGAAGCAATCACCAATCAGGGCAGTAGAGCCCCTGGACCAAAGTCTGTCCATGGCAAAGCAGCTGATGAGGAGGAAATAGCCAGAGCATAGAGAACAAAGTAAGCTTAGTGGCTGAGACTTTCCTAAAATAATGGTCTGTGAGAGACAGCAACCAGTTACTGACCAGGACAGTAGTTTCTCCAAGACAGCAAGAAGGTAGAGGACATGTCCATATGGAAATGAAAGGCTTAAAATGTCAGAGAGGATTTTGTATTTTATCCTAAGAGCCGTGTGGAGCCACCGAAACTACCCCAGCTGGACAATGATATGGTCATACCTAGGCTTGGTTGGCAGCTTTATCAAGGAGGAACTGGAGAGGGACTAGCTGCAGGTAGACCAATGAGGAGACCCTTAGAATAGTGTAGGCTGGAGGTGATAAGGGGCTGAACTAGGGTAATTGTAGTATGAATAAATCAAAAAGGATAAATGAATGGAATCAACAGGATTTGGTGATTTGTTGGCTATTTGGGATAAGTGACACATTAAAAACGACTCTTACTTTGAAAACCTAGGTGACTGGTAGGTTGGTGGTGCCTTAAAAATAAATAGGTAAATTAGGAAGAAGGGAGATTCAGGGAGGATTATATTTTCAACTTGTTGAGTTTGAGATACCTAGATGCTTATGAGACAACCAGTTGGAAATGTTTATTAGGCAAATGGCGGTTTTGGACTAAAGTTCAGAGGACAGATTCGAACTAGATGGATAGATATAGATGATACATAGATAGATGATTGATAGACAGACAGACTTATCATATATACATATAAGTAAATACCAGTTGTCCTGATACATATCTTGCCACTGGACTAAGATGGCTTTGGAGGAGAGAGTGAAGCTGGTGAGCTTGTGCAGCCCTCCCTCACTTAAATCCAATTCAGTACAAGTCATGATATCACCCCAATATCATGGTCTTCTTTGATAACAAAGGACAAACAACAACAATATATACATATGTGCTGCATATTTGTCATCTGCATACGGATAATTGTTGAACTCATAGGAGCTGATGAGATTATCAAGAAAGAACAGAAGGGGCAGCTAGGTGGCCCAGTGGATAAAACACTGGCCCTGTATTCAGGAGCACCTGAGTTCAAATCCAGCCTGAGATACTTGACACTTACTACCTGTGTGACCCTGGGCAAGTCACTTAACCCTCATTGTCCTGCCAAAAAAGAAAAAAAAGAACAGAGAGAGAAAAGCAGAGGGTATAGAAAAGCAACCTTGTATGTAAATACACAGAATGGGTCCCTAGGGCATGGATGATAAACCTAAAGAAGAGAACAATTCAGAACTGAACAACTGCTAGGAAGAAAACCACTAGAAAGCAGTCTCACAAAAACCCAATGAGGAGAAAATATTCTGAAGGAGAGGATGATCAAAAGTGCCAGGTTCTGTAGAGCACCCAGGAAGGAAGACTAAGAAAAAAGCCATGGGATTTATCAGGAAATAGATCACTGGTTTCCTTGGGAGGGGGATAAGCAATTTCATTGGAGTAGTGGTAATGAAAGAAAGATTGCAAGAGGGGGAGGAATCAACAGTAGATGAGAGAACAGGGGAAGAAACATAGGTAGCTTTTTCTCCCAGGAGTTGGATGTGAAAGGGAGGAGAGACAACATGAAGGAAGAAGAGGGTCAAAGGAACATATTTTTAAGGCTAGTGGCTTTTTGTGCATCCTAAAAGAGTCAGAGCATAAGGAGAGATTGAAAATTAGGAAGGGAGGGGGTGACCACAGGGCTTCTGGAAGATCTGGGAGTGGTACGGACCAAAGACACAAATAGAAGGGTTGGCATTGGCAAGGAGAAGGACCATGTTATTCTCTAAGACTAGAGCAAAGGAAAATTTTGTTTCTTACCTACCCAGTCTAATGCACACATAATGTAAAGGTGCATGTTCTAGTTTTCTGTGTTGATGGAAATTCTAAGATGGCATGGATCATGATCTATCTGAATCTTTTACTTCCCCGTAGTATGTAACAGAGGACTCTATATACAATAGGTGCCAAATAAATGGTGTTTTTACATGATACAGATACATCCCATTCAACACAATTCAATGCCACAAGAATTAAGTATCTGTAATGTGTAAGGGATGGTATTGGGTACTGTAGATACAAAGATGAAAAAAATCATTCTCTATCTTCAGGAAGCTTACCTTCTATTGGAGAGATACATCATATACACTGACAAGTAGAAAAGAGTAAAATTAAAGAACAGTTACTTGGGAGAGGCAAGAGATTGTCTTTCAATGGCCTTTATATTTTTTAAAAAAGCATTCAACAAGATAATGACTCACTTTATTCTGTGTATATAAAGCAGTTTTCAGCTCAGATTTACCAGAACCCTAAATTATGGATGGATTATTTTGCCTAATATACCCCCCTTTTAGGGAATTTACACAAGGAGCCTTTATTTTTTTTATTTCTTTTTTTCTTTTTTTTTAAAGGAGCCTTTAAAAAACAAATAGAGAAGTCATCTTAAGCTTAATAACAAACCCTCCCCAACATTATAAATAAGTGATATGAACGAACAAACAAACAAACAAATGAATGACTAGGGATACACCCCAGAAAAGCCACAATTCAGGACCCTCCACCTCCAAGATCTTTAACTCTTGCTAAAGCAAACAAGGCATGGAATTTCTCTGTGCCTGAGTTTCCTTATCTATAAAATAAGGAGTTTGGACTTTATGATCGCTAAGGTCCCTTTCAATTCTAAATCTATGATCAATGAATGGTGCTGTTGATTTGATCAAGTAAATGTTCACCAATCAGAGCCTGGCATCCCAGGGGTGGGTCTTTGACTCCCAGATAAAGAACTGGAGCAGAAATAGCACATCATAGAGATGGTCTGATCAGTATCTAATTAGTGAGTTGAGTGGACATTACCCAGAACTTGATCCTTGATGGTTTGTCAGAGATCACTAAGTGCCACCATAGATTGTTGTTTTTCAGTTGTGTCCAACTCTCCATGACCTCTTTGGGGCTTTTCTTGACAAAAATACTAGAGTTTTTTGCCATTTCCCTCTCCAGCTCATTTTGCAGATAATGAAATGGAAGCAAACAGGCTTAAGTGACTTTCCCAGGGTCACACAGCTCGTAGGTGTCTGAGGCTAGATTTGAACTCGGTTCTCCTGACTCTAGGCCTGGCATTCTATCCACTATGCCACCTGTATGCCTTTCACTAAGAATATGATGTCCTCAACTCACATCATTCTCTTTTTAGAGACTTGCTGGATTCATACTCCAAAGAAGTGCCAAAGACATCATATATCTTGATGTCATCAAGGTACTTGATAAAGTTGCCTTGGGACAAGACAAATTAACAAACGCTGTGCAAAAGATAAAGAACTATGGGCTGATCATTTGAGTAGATGCTTTCAGAGCTAATAAAATCTGTATTCCCAAAGATGGCTGATTAACTAAAACTCATGGTTAAACTGGTGGGAGAGTTCTACTGTGATCCACAGGCCTCGGGCCTTGTTCTGGTCCCATTCCAAGTCTTTATCAAGAACTTGGATGAAAACATGGCAGCCATGCTTATGAAATCTACAGATGGGACCAAGTGGGAAGGGACAATTAACAAAGATTGCTGACAATCAGAATTTGAAATGATCTTGACAGATTGAAATTCTAGACCAGAGCCAAGAGATGAAATTTAGCAGGAATCCATATGCTGTCCTGCACCGAGTTTCAAGAGTAACTTACAGAAAGAAGTACAAGATGGGCAAAAACTGGCTGGATGGCAGTTGACATGAAAATTTATCTCTGGGTTTTGTTTTCCACAAATGCAATAAAAAGAACTTTGTCAGGTAGTTGCTAAAAACACTATCATAAATTTAGGCTATGTGTATAATAATAGGTAAGAGGAGGAGGAGGATATAGCTACCATGTCTATAGTACTTTAGGGTTTGCTCAGTATTTTTCATGGGTTATTAAGATTTTATTAAGTGCTTATTATGTGCCAGGCAATGAGTGCACTGGGGACACCCATAAAAACAAATGAGATAGTACCTGACCTCAAGGAGTTTACATTCTAATGGAAGAGGACAACACGCAAAAATGGTGCTGGAATAGGAGAGATCAGCTGCATGGTTATCTGCAGAATCTATGGTGGGGAGACTGCAGGAAGTACCATTAACCATACCTGGGACAAGCATGTAAATGTTTAGTAGAAATCACCCCCAGCTTTCCATCTGGCAATTTGCTATTTTAACTAATAATTCTTGCTAACTCAATGCTAAGCTTTGAAGTTCCTACGCTACTGGATAACTGAGAGTGCTTTCAGCACCCTTTGCACTTCTCACACTGGCACACAATCCTCTTCACCTAGTTGTGGGTCTGATGTTACCAGTGGATGTTTTAGTCTGGTGTTGACCACAAAGTCCCAATCACAATCACATCGGTTATTGTTGCATTGCTTTAGTGAATCATCTGGGATGCAAATGTCAAAAGACAAAGCACATTTTGTTTCTCTTTGGACCTTGTTCGTTTGCTTCTATTTCTTTATAAAAGCCCTAAAGGGGAGTGTGGTTTTATCCATAAGTGGATTTGACTCAATGTTGGGACTAGACTAATGCTAACATTGCTGTAGGGAAGGAACCTCTAATAAAGAAGCTTTTTAGGGGAGCAGATCAGCAATCTCTCTGCAGTTTACAGTCATAGCAAGTGGCCTAAGGTGGAGAGAAAGTGACTTCCCAGTCACATAGCTAGTAGGTGTCAGAAGTGGGATTTGATCCTAGCTCTTCCTCCTTCCAAGGTTTACCCTCCAACCACTACACTACACTGCCCCTCTGTTTCATTGTAAGCCTTTAAAATATAATTTTGAAATAATGGTTTAACTTCATGTGGAATTTGGAAAGCTTTATACAGAGCTTGTGAAGGACTGGTTGATGAGTTTAAGGGAATTATTTTGGAAGCCTGGCTTAGAAGCATTATCCATTTACAAACATAGTCATTGCAATGACCAACAAGCAAAGAGATTCCTCAGGAGCACCAATCATTGTGATTAAGGTGTAGGAAAGGATCCTTGGGCTCTGTACAGAGAGGCAGGACATGCAGGATGAAAAAATAAGAACCTGCTCTCCTCTGTCCTTCTCTGATTGCATCAAGAGTTTTCCATTAAGTTCTGGTCACTGTAATTTGCACTGGAGCTCAAGGAAGACACACATCAGTAAGTTGGAGAGTGTCCCCCGGATGACAACCAGCATGGTGAAGGGCCTCAGAATCGGATTATTCTAGTATATAATTACAGAGGAGGGCGAGTGCACTGGGAAACGTCTAGTCATTCCAATTCAACTGCTTTTATGAAGCCTTTACAAGCCCCTTCTTTTTCTCCACCCTGCCTTAGCCTACCTCCATTTTTGTGGCAAAATACTAAGAGAGTAAAAAGTCAGAAACTGGGGCACTAGATCCTATAATTAGAATAGTTCAAATTTATATGTGCCTTGAGGTTTGTGAAGGAATTTCCATACATGACCTCCTTTGAGTTTTATAAAACCTTATGAACCCTTAAGGCTCTTCAGGGACTGTTATGTCTATTGTACATATGAGGAAACTGAGGCACAGAGCAAGTTAAAGATTTGCCCAGGGTCAGTTAGTGAATGTTAGTAGCTGAATTCTATCCCAGGTCTTCCTGGTCCCAAGGCCATTATACCATTCTACATCTGTTTCCAACACACAAACACACAAGTCTTGGGTTCTCCTGTTCATTTATTCACACAATGTAACCACAAAGCAAGGAGAACATGGCACAGTGACTTTGCATGATGTCTGTTCCCTCTTCTCTGGAAGAAGAACAAAACTCTGAGAATATAAGCATCTCTCTGTTTAAAAAAAAATTGGTCTTAAAGTGAACCTCAGGGAAAGTCTTTAATAGACCATTCCTGCTCACAAAGCCCTTTGTCTCCTGATTCATCATCATTTGAATGTAGAATGTTAGCACCTTGAGGGGACTGCCTGCTTCATTTCTGTCTTGATATTCCCAGAACCTAGAAGAGTGTCTGACACAAATAGATATGAGAGAGAGGAGGGGGGGAGGGAGGGAGGGGGGAGGGGGAGAAGAGATAGAGAAAAGAGAGGAGAGAAGAGAGATATAGATAAATAAGCATAGATAATAGATATGGATACATAGATGAGAGAGAAATATAGGTAGCTGGGTAGGTAGATATAGATGAAGATAGAGATGCATAGATGGGAAATTATATAGATAGGTAGGTAGATATAGAAGAGAGGTAGAAATACAAAGATGCATAGATGTGAGAGAGAACTGATATAGATAGATATGTAGATAGATAAATATAGATGGAAGATAGAGATACATAGATGAGAAAGAGCTGGCAGAAATAGATAGGAAGGTAGGTAGACAGATATAGATACATAGATATATGAGAGAATTTATTAATCACTTATTATATTCATGTCACTGTGCTAAGTTCTAGGGATATAAATAAAAGCATAGTTGCCAGTTTCTGGCCTCCAGGAGCTTACATTCTAATGGGAAAGATAGCACATAAAAAGGAGCTAGTGGATATGGCTTGGTGTGTCCTTAAAGTTTTATGAACTAAGAAAAGTAAATTTAAGACCTTACTGTATGTATGTCTCTGTGCGAAGCAGTGGGGATACAGACAGAAGCATTTTAGGCAAGTCTTCTCCTCAAGAACCTTATAATCTAACAGAAAAGGGATCTGGACATAGGCAAGAGCATGGTAGAGTTGGGCATGTTCTTGACATGGAGACCTAAATCTGAGGAAGATATGGCTACTAGTCATCCATCAATGTCCAGGATGGTTTTGGGAATAGAAAATAATTTTCTGGTAGGGAGGGAGTGAAAGTAATGGCCAGAAAAATGTAGGTAATGGCCAGAGGAGAGAGGACAGGGCCATCAAGGTTGGGGCTAAATATGTGATTGGTGACAGATGGATCAATTGGTACTTAATAAGCTCATGTGGATTGGATCCATTTCAGCCTACTGTATGATAAATCTGTCTTTGAAAAAGTTCCATCCCTCTGTTAGCCACCTCTTCCTTAGACAGATTACCCTGATGCTATGACTTTCCAGGAGTTGATCCTTTACAGGGCGGTCTCTGAATCAGATCCAGTTTCTCCAGTGCTTTTCTAGCTGTGCAGCCCCAACAAGGCACAAATAGCCTCCCTAATGCTAAATAAAGGAGAGAATTGCCTGTCATTCCACAAGCTGCAGCCTAGTTCTTAATCTCAGATCATATCAACCAGGATGGAAATATGGTGGGTTTGAAATCTTTTCTTTGCTTTTAGGAAGAGCAAAAGGCCATCTCCCATGGCTGGGGGCATTCTGGAAATCTGCCTCTTCTTGGGGCATGCATTGGGCAATCCTGAAAAGCCATTTAAGTAGGGTGGAAAAAAATCAAACAAAACCAAGAAGAGCATCCCACTAGCAACCAGGTGCTAACTCTAGTGCTCAGGCTGGGGTGCTGGGTTTCCTTGTTTTGCAAGAGAAGGGGCTTCCCAGGAAGGAGACACCTCATGGAAGGAAACAACATGTCAGGAGAATTGGTTGCCAGGAATGCTGGGCCCTGGAACATAATCGCTACAGGGTCACCACTCATGCCACGTGTGGCCAATGACAGTGATGAGTGCCAGTGAACAAAGGTCCAGCCAGCATTCTGAGCCCTGGAGCTCCAGCCAGGGCCAGACACTCACTGCAAGGAGACTCCAAGGATTTTCTGACTCCAAATGTCCCCCTTTCCTCAGTTTAATCTTATTTGGTTGAGCGCTGAAATGAAGGAAATAGACATTTCCATGTCTATTTTAACTCTTCATTCTGACTGTAGTCTTCAAAAGAAATAAAAAATAATTCCACCAATCAATAGCTAGTGAAAGTTTTAGTTTCTTAAAGGTCAAATGTCATGTCAAGTAACACCATAGTTTCAGATTTGGAACAAGTTTGGGATCCAAGCTCTGACTCTATCTGAGTAACCTCAGGCAAATATCCCTAGTTTCCTCATTTAAAAAAGAGAGAGAGAGAGAGAGGGGGAGAGGGGGAGAGGGGGAGAGGGGGGTTGGCTAAGATTCAGGAGAGAGTCTGGTCGAAGGAAAAAGAATGGTGACTTTGGATTCAGGAAGTCCTGGTCTGAAATCCTGGCTCTGACACTTAGTGGGGAGACTTTTCTCAGGCCATTTAACATTGATGGAAAAGCACACAGTAAAAGCTTAACAAATGCCTTTTCATCCATCAGCCTTTAAAGCACGGAAATTCAATGAGATCCCAGAGAGTTAGAGTAGTGCAGTGGAAAATGCATTGGGCTTGGGAACAGGAGGACTCGAGTTTAAATGCTGGATCAGCTGAGGTCCCTGGGCAGATCAGCTGACCATCCAGAGCTACAATTCTATTTAGAATGAATATAAGAATAGTATCTATCTCATGAAGTTATAGGAAGGAATAAATGAAGTCATGAAAGAGTTGCATCGAAAACGTCACAGTGCTGTAAAGTGTGAGCTATTATTATTGATGCTGTTGGTGTGTTGGAATCACTGGATAACCTCTAAGCTTTCTCCAACACTAATCCAGTTTCCTATGAGATACTGCTTATATTGATCCTATTCAAGTCAAAAATGCTTATTAAGGCTCCAAATTTGTTCCAGGATCATATCATATCATTTTTCACCAATCCCCAAAGGACTCTGAAATACCCCAAGGATTTGTTGATAAAATACTAACGAACAATGGTCATGTGTAGTATAGGTATGAACACTAGACTTGTTATTTTATTGAGAGAGGGAATTCTGGGTGAGGAAACTCCTGCTGATCCTGATTGACACCTTCTCGGCAACCTTAAAGAGTCATCTGCGTCTCTAGGACGTTAAGTGACTTGCTCAGGATCATATATTTGACCCTATATATCAGAGGCACAAGGGTGACTAAAATCTTCCTGGCTTTGAGGCTTCTCATTTATATCTAGAAAAAGTTCAAGACCTCCTCCAATACTTCACTATCAGTACAAGAGGCAGTCCTGGCTTGTTACTATGGCTTGGATCCAGCTCTGGATGGTCTTTCCATGCTGGAAGGTTTTCAAATGCAGATTTAGCGATTAGTTATCTTTCCTCATGGGCCACTCTCCTTGGAGGAGTTCATCAATAGATAATCCAAAGGGGATTATCTGTTATGAGGGAAGAAGGCAGCTATCTGAGTCCGTGAAAGAATGCCTTACTTGGTAAATGCTTATTGGCTGACTGGTTTAAGAAGTGGCCATGCTGATTAAATTATAGGTTTAAATAATCTATACAAATAAAGCCAGATATATGTGAGATTTAAAATTGGATATACAAGCATTAAACTCTCCCTTTAACTTTTCCCTTATATATCTCCCAGACCACAGAGAAAAAGAAGCCTCTGAGCTTTAATCAGTGAGGGATTAGTTTTTATTGTTTGGGATACCGATTAGGGAAATAAGAAAGTAGAAATATAAATGAATAATCTTAGATCTAAGATTAGTCTATATATTCCTTTATAAAACTCACTGAATCCCAAAACTGCCTGCCAGGCCGAGAACCAGCACCAAACACCAAACCACGCTGCCACAGCTAAGATAAAACACCAGAGAGACCCCCACTTCCGTTCCTTCTCAGTTTTTAAACTGCCGGCCCGGAAGTTGGTGCCCTCGGACACAGTGTGCTTGGCCAGCTCCCCCAGCAGCAGGAGGTGCACGGTGGTCTCCTCCCCAAAAGGGTGGTCCTTCAAAAGTTGCTTCAGTAGCATGAGCTCAATTCTCAAATGATTCAGATCAAACGTCCGTTTTTTACCACATATGCCTTCATCTTGCCTTTATATGTCGTATAGGATCATAGGAACCTAAGTTGGAAACGCAGAAGCTGCCTAGTATGACCACATAGGTTTACTGAGGCCCAGAGAAGTGAAGAATGATTGTATCTTAGACATAGAGGGACAGTTGAGGAAACAACCCCCAGGAAAGTGAAATGATTTGTTCATACTCACACAGTAGGATGTGGCTAGAATGACTCAATGACTGAGCCACACTGAAACTGGAATTCCTTCTTGATATTAGATAGTAAATATGCTAAATGTATTCTGAAATCCCTATAACTAACTTAGAAAAAATCTAAGGAATGAGCCTGTGTGCACACTGAGGTGTACCTCTATATAGACTTAGAGTTTTTGTGACCACATTACAAGACTTAGTCTTCTCTCCCCAACTAGACTGTGACCTACCAGGGAGTGGGGACCACCTTTGATCTTCATACTATAGGATGTGAGCTGCTTACAAAGGCAGACTGTTTCATTCTTTGTATTTCTATCCCTGGAACCTAGGGCAGTACCTAGCATAAAGTAGATGTCTAATAAGTACTAATGGGCAGCTAAGTGGCTCAGTGGATAGAATACCCAGCTTGAAATCAGGAAGATTTATCTTCCTGAATTCAAATCTGGCCTTAGATACTTACTGGCTGTGTGATACTAGGCAAGTCATTTAACCCAGTTTGCCCCAGTTTTCTCATCTGTAAAATGAACTGGAGAAGGAAATGGCAAACCACTCCAATATCTTTGCCACATACATACATACACACACACACACACACACACACACACACACACACACACACACACACAGGGTCACTGAGAAATGGACATAACAAAAAAAAATGACTGAAGAACAATAAATACTAGGTTTTTGTTTATTGATTTATTGCATACCATAAAATTATAGATTTCACAACCTCTAAGTAACTTAGGGGCCTCATTTTACAGAAGAGGAATCTGGGTTGTGAAGACACAAAATAACTTATTCAAGGTCACACACATATCAACTCACTTCATTTCTTTTTCTGACAAATTTAGTTGATTGATAGTAATCCCATCCAAAAATGGGGTAATGCCAAAGAAATAATATCCCTCAATTTCAATGAATCATTTGTCTCTTATTCTGTTCTTTTGGGAAAGATATAGAATAGATGTCAATGCAATGATGTGTGACTGATTGAGCAAGTGAACCCCAAGAGTGATGCTGGATGGATCAATGTCAACTTGGAAGTGATGTC
The DNA here is from genome assembly GCF_019393635.1 of Dromiciops gliroides. Classification (NCBI taxonomy): domain Eukaryota; kingdom Metazoa; phylum Chordata; class Mammalia; order Microbiotheria; family Microbiotheriidae; genus Dromiciops; species Dromiciops gliroides. The sequence goes on from NC_057862.1 coordinate 15,258,469, forward strand.
AGTGGTAGGGTGCCCAAGATTTGTTTTTACCTCAGTGCTTTTCAACATTTATATTAATGATTTGGACAAAAATATAAATAACCTAGCTACCAAATTCATAAATGATAGAAAGGTGGGAGGGATTGTTAAGTTGTTGGAGAATAGAACCAAAATCCAAAAGATCCCCAAAGGTTAGAACAATGGCCTGAATGCAAGAGGAAATTTACTATGGCTAAAGAACTTCAGGTCATGATTACCCTACTGAAAAAGAGAACCAAAATATAAGAGAGAGACAGAGAGAGAGAAGGAGGGGGAGGAAGAGGAGAAGGAGGAGGGAAGAGAAGATGATAGAACCAAGAAATTTCAAAGGAAATTTGTTTATGAATCAAAGAAATGTAAAAATAAACAAAATATTTTAGAAAGAGCCAAAAACACCATAAGTATCAAAATGGTAGATAAAATTATGTAACAAAGAAATTGAAATAAAGAAATGAAGAGAAAATAATGAGGAAAGCAAATGACAACCAAGGCTGTAGAGATGAAGCTTGGAATTATGAGAAGATATGTAGCTAATTCATGATGAACACAGTGAATGAAATAAATGTAAATTTAAAAGTAAAAAAGAAGCAAGACAATATAATAATGAAATTCAACAACCTGGAAAATATCCATTCAAAATAGAAATAAAGTCATGGATTCACAGTGAAATAGTTTTTGTCCTACAGGGCAATATGGCAGACAACATAAGAAGCAACAAAGCAAACTCCAAAAAAAGAGCCTACAACTGAAAAAAAAAGAAACTGTACAAAGGTGAGAGATAGAAAGGACAGAGTTCACACAATCTAAGCATTATCAGAATACTTTCCAAAAGTGAGGAGTTTGACTGTCATATTTCAATTAATTAGACAATAAGATTTTTCCAAATTATTTAAATCAAGAGAAAGAAGACCAAATGGATTCCACAAGATGTTAATATATTCAAATCATTCAAGATAATTGTTATTAAACTTCAAAACTACATTAAGGAGGAGATGATCTTTCAAGAAGCCAAGGGGGAAGGGGAGAAGAAACCTCGCATATTAAAAAAATCTTAATTCCACAGGATTTTTCATGCAAGATAAATAATAGCAAAAAGAGCTACAATGTGACCTATAGAAAACCAAGAGAAATTAAGATATCCCAAAATCATCTCCCCAGCAAAATTAAGCCAACTTTATGAAGGCAATAGATCACTATAACGCACAGATTTGCAGTAGGACTAGACTTTGAGTGTCATCTAGTCCCAAAGACATTAAATGATTTGGTGAAAATAACACAATAAATGAGTCAGGATACAAACTGCATTCCCTGCTTCCACAATGATTGCTGTTTCCCTTCACCACACTGTCTCTTTAAAGATAACACAATAGTTTCAGCAATTTGCAGACACGTAGCCCAGCCTCAGTAAAGTTTATGAGATGCAAGTTTACCCAGAGTGAAGTATATCACTAAGGTAAACCCAAAGCAATTTTTTCGCTATGAATGACTAATCACCAACTCAATTTAAATTTTATGGAGGGATAGAAAAATAACACTAATGTTGTTTTGATCCATGACTATCTCATTGAAAACACCTTGGGGAGGAAAACGAAGCTGCAGAGATGTTTGTTGGCTTGATAAACAACCACCTTAATGAAATCACCACAGGAGGACATCAAAGGGATAAAGCGTTGATTGGATTAACTCTAACTTCAGGGTAAACCTCATATGAGGGGGGAAAAAAATCAGTGATAGAATTGACAGGTTAAAAACTAATGGACACAAATGAACTTCACGACTGTGAAGTTAAGTAAACAAATGAGTGCTTATGTGTATTTGCATGTAGCTGGGGAGGTGACTGGATCTGTTTTCATTGGTTGGTATATAGGGAATTCTCAGAAAAGGAAGTCACAAAAAAGAAACTCCTACCAATGCAGATGTCATCTGCTCTTTAACCTAAAGTCATAGACAGCCCCTGGGGACATTATGATGTTAAGTGATTTACTCAAAATCATGAAGTCATTGAGAGTCAGAGGCAGGACTAGAACCCAGGACTTCTGACTCGGAAGCTTACTCTCTGACCACTCACCTATGCTCTCAATCTCTCTCCCTCCCTCTCTGTCTTTCATTCTGTCTCACTCGTGGTCTTTCTTTGTCTCTGTCTACATTACATACTATATGTACACATTCATATAGTTATGTACAGAAATCTATATGGGAGATATAGCACTTAGCACAGTGTCTGGCACATAGTGTTATAAAAATGTTCAGTATTATTATTGTTATTATTACTATTATTATTATCATTCTTTACAAAAATATAGAGTAGAAAAGAGAGGAACGATGTTATGATTATCACAAATCATACAATCTTACAGCTGGAGTTGGAATTTCATTAAGTCTATCCCCCTCATTTTATATAGAAGGAAACTGAGGTAAAGGGAACTCAGTGATTTGCCCAGGGTCATGAAGGAGATAAGTATCTGAGGTGAAATCTAAAGCGAGTAACAGAAAAACAAAGAGGACAGAGGGGAAAGTGGATGATCAAGGAGAAAGCCAGTACAAAGAAATAGAATTCTGTCAAAAGTCATTCCTAATTTTTATGAATTAAAATTAAAGGAATTATGTTTAGTGCTGTATGTATGTATGTATGTGTAGAAATATGTTGGCTAACTTGACTAATTTGGGGGGACTAATCTATCTGAGTGACTAAGCTGGAGACTTTTGACTCACTGGCTATCTGACCGCTATTAATTTAATGTTGGCCATTTATAAAGTTCCACCACACTGCTCCACTCCCAAAATTGATAAGCAAAAGATTTAGAAGCCTCTTAACTAAATACTCAAAGCAGAGTTTATTTATGAGATACTATTGAAACATAAAAATACAGGGAAATAAAATGTACAACCTGACTGTGTTGAGGTATCTCTTTCCACCTGCTGGGCCTGGAGCTTTTTTAAAACAATAAGGGCCTTAGCCGCCTCTTGCCTTAGGGTATGTTCCACTTTCCGTGCTCAGCTACTTTCTTCTAACTCCGAGCCCCTTTCACTTTGTCTATCCCCCTGAGTCTAACTTTCCTCTCTGTACTGCCACCACTGAACCCCTGTGTTTCTCTCTCACCGACCTCTCCTTCTGTTCTCCTAGTGCTCCAGTGTCCTTCTGTTTTCTTAATCTTTACTTTCTCCAACGTGTACCCTGTGCTGACCGCTTCTGTGATCTTTGCTGCCTCCTGTTCTGTCTGTCTGCTCCGTCAGTCTGCCCTCTGCCTCCTTTGCCGCCCCTCTCCTTCTCTGTTCTTCTAATCTTGTCAGCCTTCCTTTCTCAATCTTGTCTGCTGGCCTCCCTTGCCATCTAACTCCCAGTTCTATATATATCTTACTTCTCTCCTCTCAAATCTCAGGGCTTTTTGCACCCCCATACACACCAAGCTAATCCGCCAGTCAGGGTTGCAGCTGGGGGGATGGGGACACTCAAGTGTCTCGTGCATACCATACCCAGGGCTCCAGGAGCCCATGCCCCCCCTGCTGCGCGCCTGGGACCTCAGCACGGGATATGCCAGAGGCTGGCCTGGACGAGCCCAGAAACACTCAGATAGATTCTCTCAGAGTGGAGGGAGCTGTGGCTCCCTCCCCGCAGCTGTCTGACCTAGCATCTTGTATAGCCCATGGGGCTTTTTTGGCACCAGCACCTCCCACACAGAAGAGACCCTGAGGGCCTAAGGCTTTCTATTCTCAGCCCAAAGGTAGGGTCCCCAAATCAAAATAAATTTCCACACATGCAAAGATTGATAATGGATTACTGCGGGGCAGCTAGGTGGCACAGTGGATAGAGCACTGGACCTAGAGTTAAGAGTACCTGAGTTCAAATCCAGCCTCAGACACTTAACACTTACTAGCTGTGTGACCCTGGGCAAGTCACTTAACCCCAATTGCCTCACTTAAAAAAAAAACACAACAACAACAAAAAAAAAACAAATGTTGGTAATGGATTAGTACTAATGAAATAGCCTAATTTAATACTAAGCCTAAGAGTTTAGAATTATATATTTAAGAAAAACTATCAAAACTCAAATGTATTTTTGAATTATAAAGGTTCTCTATGAATCCTATTAAGTCCAAGTTTTCAGTATTTTCTTTGGAAAGATACTTGTGCTCATGTGAGTCTACTCAACTCTAACTCTCATTTCATGATTCAACATACTTCAATATAATAATCAGCCAAGATAATTTGAAAGAGATGCATTGGGGGCAGCTAGGTGGTGCAGTAGATAAAGCACCGGCCCTGGATTCAGGAGGACCTGAGTTCAAATCCGGCCTCAGACACTTGACACTAGCTATGTGACCCTGGGCAAGTAACTTAACCCTCATTGCCCCCAAAAAAAACATGCAAAAAAAAACCTGTATTGATGCATAGTCTGGAATTTAGCAACTAGGTAAGGATATTTGTGGTTACTTGATGAAAAAATAAATAATACTAGAGTGTAGGGGAGGAAAAATAAATTAAAATCTAACCTTGAATGTAGATGGGTTGAATTCTCCTAAAAAGCTTTATAGAATAAAAGAAAAATACAACCCGATAATATGAAGCCTACAGGAAACATATATAAAGGAGTTAAATTTTTCCATGCTTTAGTTTACTCCAAGGAATAATGAGTTTACATCATTGTTTAAAACAAAGCTAACTTCATATTAAAGAACATTTAAATAAATTGGGGTACTATAGTATATTTAACAATGAAAGTGTTTTCACTGACAGTGGGGAAAATGTTATTAAATATACAGAAGAAACTAAAAATTTCAGGGAAAAGTTCACTGATTTGGAAACAAATTGAGAGGGAGAAATAATGGCATACCCAACCAACAAAATAAATCAAGTAAAATGAAAAAAAAATAGACTTGATGGTATGTTGAAAACCTGCATTTTATAGGCATATTAAAAGTAAAAGGAAAATGTGGAATATAATATTATATGTGTGTGTGTGTGTGTGTGTGTATACACACACACACAAACACAATCTAGGATACCACAAAAGTACAAATTCATAAAAACAAAAAATTTAAAGACTTTTATATACAACATGATGATGTAATAAAAATATAAATCTATAAGAAGAATATGAAAAAGGATACAGAGGTAGGTATAAATTAAAATGTGTTAAATAATGTTTGGTTTGAAGATCATAGCATGAAAACAATAATTACATTAAACATAAGTTGTGGGAGTAGGGAGATGGATCTGTGATTTTTATTGCCATAGAAAACTTCAGGTATGGACATTTCATCTATGAATACAGTTCAGCATTTTTCTGCAATTTGTTCATTTAAAGAGTTTTCTGGGGCATTGGAAGGTTAAGTGCTTTGCTCATTATATGTCGGGGGAGGGGCTTGAAGACAAGTCCTTGGACCCTGAGATTAGCTCTCTATATACATTCTACCAAGCCAACTGTGTGTAAATATCCAATATGTATATAAATGCCTACTGTGTTGTAGGCATTAGTCTAAATACTTAAATATCCCATGTGATCCTCACAACAACCCTGTAAGATAGTTTTTATTATTGTACCTATTTAACACTTGAGGAAACTGAGGCAAAAATGGAGATTAAGTGACTTTCCTAGTGTCACACAGCTAGTAAGTGTCTAAGGCTAGATTTAAACTCTCATGTCTTCCTGACTCCATGCCCAGTATGCTATCTACTGTGCAGTCCAGATGATGCCAGACTATAAACACATCTTGACAAAGTAAAATGAAAATAGTGAGCTGGATTGGGGGAGGGGGTATTTTTTCTTTCTTTTTTGTTTTGAAAGAGCATTGGCATATTGACAATAAATAATACATCAGAATTCATGATTTCTAATTATATAAAATCACAGAGGTAAATTTATATTTCTGAATGTTAATATTAACAATATAAAGAAGGAAAACTTTAAAATAAATGTTCTTTATATATAAACAGATTTCCAAAACCAGCGAAAAACTGAAATCTGCCTAATTCTTTTTATAAGATACATGTGGTCATGATCTAAAAACTAGGCAAACATAAAGCAAAGATAGAGAATTATAGGCCAATGTCACTCGTTAATATTAATTTAAAATATTACAGAAAGTATTAGAAAACAAACACAGAAACATATTTTAAATTACTTATGATGAGCAAATAGCATTTATATCAGAAATGTAAGGATGAGTTCAAAGTTAGTAAAACAATTAGGATAATAAATCATGTCAATGTTTTTAAAAACAATAATTATGTCAATATATAGAAACCCTTTGATATATCATTCAATAATTTTCATTTATTTAGAAAGCTTAAGAATTTAAGGATGTCTCCTCTACATGATGAAAATACTGATTCAAATCTAACAGCATTATTTGTAATGAAGAAACATTAGGGGAACAATGATAAAGCAAAGGTATCCACTTTCACCACAAATATTAGAGACACGGTTCTAAAAATACTAGCTATTGCAGTAATGTAATAAAAGAAGAATTAGAGGAATAGGCATTGGCAAAGAAAACGTTAAATGTATATGGACAGAAGAGCTTAGGTTTAGGATCTTGAAATATTCAACTATAAAGGGATCTTAGAGGACATTTAATCCAACCATGTCATTTCAGAGGTGAAGAAATGAGGGAGTAAGTAATGTGTCCATGGTTTCACTGGTAGTATGTAGCTGAGTCAGGATTTGAACCTGGGACTTTTGACGCCATACTCAGAGCTCTTCACAGTAGCAAGTTGGTTTAATAGTAAAAGAAAAAGGGTATCATGAAAAGTTTTTGCATAGGACACTCATATGATGAAAGTATCAACATAGATCAAGTTTTCAATTTCCATTAGGAGAGGAAAATGACATATCCTAAGGGGACAAGGCTCACAGAGATGAGCCATTACCTGGCAGGATGCCTACCTAGCTCTAAAAACCTCATGTGAACTATTCCAAGGAGAGCTTTATCTTTTAATAATAATAACAACAACAACAACAACAAAAGCAATAGCAAGCATTTATATAGTGCCTATTAGGTGCCAGGCACTAGGCCAAGTGCTTTACAGATATGATCTTATTGTGATTCTCACAACAACACTGGAAGGTAGGGTCTATTATCCCCATTTTACAGATGAGGAAACTGAGGCAAACAGAGATTAAGTGACTTGCCTAGGCTCACACAGCTTGTAAGTTTCTGAGACAGGATTTGAACTCAGGTCTTACTAATTCGAGAGCCAACGCTCTATCCACTGAGCCACCTAGACAAGGCACCAAGAGAAAACATTCTCCTATATGTGTAAATAATGTTAGAAAATAAGTGTTTTGTTTCAAAATAAAATGAAGGTTTTCCATTTACTCTAGGAAAAAATGAAACCTATAATCTTCATATATGTATATATGCACATATATATCCTCATGTGATGTATGAATTTTCATTTAAATATAAACCTATAATCCTTAATTTAGGTCAACAAATATGTGTCATTTGGCATTGAAAATTACTGTTAACTCAACCTTCTGCCATCGATTACTTTAGATACCACTTTCATCATTTCATATTGGAGCAGATAGAATAGAAAGTTTGGATTGAAGAATAATGGAAAATAAGGCTGATGCAGCTGAGTGTGTCCATATTTTGAACCTAGGAAAGAGAAGGCTTGGGAGTCATATGAAAGCTGCCTTTAAGCCTATGAAGGGCTGACATGGGAAAGAGGGAACACACTTGTTCTTTTTTTGGTCCCAATGCGATGAAGTCTGCTCTGTGGCTATAAGTGGCAGAGAAGCAGATTGAGGCTGGATATCAGAGGAAAAGCTTGCTAAGAGTCGGAGAGAACCCAAAGTGGGGTGAGCTGTTTCAGGAGACAGAACATTCATGGAGATTTCAGTCAAAAGGGACCTGGTAGCCATCTAACCCAACCCACATTCAGAAAAGCATCCCCACTATGGCACATGCAAAAAGCTTTTATTTAAGGACCTCAGGGAACAGATGCTCACTGCCTCTAAGGCAGATCATTCCATTTTGAGAGAACTCTTAATTCTGGCTAGTTTTTTCCTGACATTGAGTCTAAATGTTTCACTTTATGTTGAAACCGAATCTCAAAGAGGTAAAATTATTTTCCCAGGGTCACACAGCTGAAAAGTGTTGAGGTAGAGTTGGGGTTTTTTTGGTTTGTTGGGGTTTGTTTTTGTTGTTGTTGTTTTGGGTTTTTTTTGTTTGGGGGTTTGGTTTTTTGGGGGGAGGGGGCAATGAGGATTAAGTGACTTGCCCAGGGTCACACAGTTAGTAAGTGTCAAGTGTCTGAGGTCAGATTTGAACTCAGGTCTTCCCGAATCCAGGGCTGGTGCTTTATCCAGGGTGCCACTTAGCTGCCCCCTGAGGCAAAGTTATAACTCAGGTCTCCCCAACTCCAGTTCTTATGCTTTGTCCACTACAATGAGTTGCCTGGTGGATGAGATAGGCATCCATGTCTAATGGACTCTATGCCTCTTCAATACCCTTTTCATGTGATTCCCTGTATTGTGGTTCCCTATGCTATGCCTTTTCTGCCTACCAGAATGTGAGATCCTTGATGGCCACTTACTCTCCTCAAAGGAAGCAAAGCTGAGCAGTGCAGTCAGACTTGACTTGTATATTTCAGCATCTTTCAATAAGTGCTCCACATTTTTTCATTTTTCTGAGTTTGTCTTAGTCCTCCCTTGTAATTCCTTGGCTGGAAAAAGATGAAAGGTCAGTGTTCTTAAGACTTTCCACTCATCTCCATTAAACCAGCCCACTTCTTATTCCCATTACGGCACTTCAAAAATAGCTCAGCAGGGGCAGCTAGGTGGCAAAGTGGATAGAGCACCGGCCCTAGAATCAGGATTACCTGAGTTCAGATCCAGCCTCAGACACTTAACACTTACTAGCTGTGTGACCCTGGGCAAGTCACTTAACCCCAATTGCCTCACTAAAACAAAACAAAACAAAACAAAAAAACTCAGCAGCCCTTGGTGTCTCCTCATTCTCCTTTTCTCCGAACTCAAAATTCAATATGTTTTTGTTAGGTTAGGAAAGCCCCCACCTCCAGACAATTTTCATCATTTCAGTTGCCTGGTGGCTAATTCATTTGCATTGGATCATAGAATTTAGGGCTTGCAGGAATCTTGGAGATCATTAAGTCCAGTCCCCTCATTTTACAGAAGAGGAAACTGAGTACCAGAAAACACAGTCACATAGGGAGTAAAGTAGCCAAGCCAGGATTTGAATCTAGATCCTCTGCCCTCACACCCTCCTGTGTCACACCACATCTCCTCATTTGTTCCTCACTTTATTTTTTTCTCAGCAAGTTGAAACACAATAGTTTAGAGTTAAGTGATATGACTTAGGAGGAGTTCTTGAACAATTGTGTTGTTGATAGATTTTTTTGGAGGGGTGCACTATGGGTATGGAATCCCATATATCATGTCAGACTTCTCAATATATTAGCTAGTTTTGATGAACTGTTTTTTTTTTCTCTTTTGTTTAAGAAATGACTGTATGTGAGGAAAGGGAAAAGGAAATTTGGGAAATATAAGTGATTTAAAAATATTAGACATCCTAAATGCATTTCTAAAATAAACATCTTTGGGAAACTAAGTGCTATATAAATGTCTGTTCTTCTTGCTGCTGGATTGTCAGAGATGTGGGCTATATATTCCTTGCTTCTCTTGTGATTTACTCATCCCATGATGCTCAGTTAATCCTGTGGTTTATATTTTAGTTTTAGACACTGTTGCAACAAAGAGATTTCTGCCAGTGTTACTGATGATGCAATTGTGGAGAACTTAATAGTGTAGAAGGATCTTACCCACATAAATGAGAAGAGGAAAAACACCCTCCACACCCCCTCTTACAAACCAAGCTATTCCTGGAATACTGAAGAAAGACTACATGTCATTTCTCTGTACAATCTATGGAAAGTGTAAGATTCTAGCTCCACAACTGATTGTCTTTATCCTTGGCTAAGTCACCCAAACTCTCTGGGCTTATTTCTCCCTTTAAAAAAGACAAGGTTGGACTCAATGATCCCTGTATGTGTCTGTCAAAGTCATCATTCCATCCAGATACTATTGTCTTTAATCAGTCAATCAACCAATTAGCTTTTATTAAGCACCTGCTATGTGCTAGGCACTGTGCTAAGTACTGGGGGGATACAAAAAAGACAAACACTACCTGCACTCAAAGAGCTTACAATGAATGGGTTGAGTTGACTCAGCATAGTTTCTTCTTTTGGATGGAAACAGCTATCTGTGCATTAAGCTTAGCTCTTAACTTAGCATGGCCTCAGTTCTGCAAGAACAAGAACTTCCTAACAAATGAGCAAGAGGTAATAAGCCCCTCAGAGCCTCCAAATAGGGATGATATTTGTGCTACTGACCTCATGAGGTTGTCGTGAATATCCAGGAATCTCAGTGAGATGACTCTGATTTCTCAAAAAATCTGCCTGTCAAGTGTATGTCATGATATCCTGCCAAAGCAGCAAGATTTGAAGTGGGGACACTCAATGGAAGGGATGGCCAGCCCAACAGAGTTCAGAGAACTTCCCTCACCAGGTGTGTGTGTGGCATTAGGTACACTTCAGCTGTAGCCATGAAGCATCTAAAGGCTTTCCTCTAAGTCAAGTGTTCTTAATTTGGGGGTCCACTGTCCATGGATAGATTCCCAGGGGTCCAGGAACCTGGACAAGAAAAGAATTACATCATTATATTCACTAACCTCTACCTAAAATTTAGTGTTTTCATTATTTTTGAATGTAGACAAAAAGTGTTCTGAGAAAGGATCCAGAGGATTTACCATCCTATCAAAGGGCACCATGACACACATTTAAAAAGTAGTTAAGGATCCTAGCTCTACATTGTAATAATCAGAATAATTGGTATTTCTATATACATTTGAAAGTGGTTAATGTATAATATCTCATTTGAGAATCGCAACAGCCTTTTGTTGATAAGGAAGCTGAGATTTGGGGACAGTGAGCAGCTTGCCCACAGTCATGTGGCTGGTCAATGTCAGAGACAGGAGTCAATTGGATCTTCCTGACCCCACGTCCAGCATTCTATCATCTTGCACCAGGGGAGGCAAGGCACATCAGGTCACTGACATGGGAAAGACATGTTTTAACTCTTTTTGTTGACCTTTTTGATTTTGTCTCCATGAACTGGTTGTGACAAGGGGTCAGTTACATGGTAATCTTATCTTCGTTGAAATGTCGACTGTCACCATGTAGGAGACACTGCAATCTACAACCTGGGATGGCAGGGCTTTTGTAAACAAACATTGGTGGCCCGAACCCTTCACATGGATTAGTGGGATAATGGAAAGTGACCCTAAGAGATCAAGTCTGGAAAAGGGACCTTTTCCAAAGAGAAAAGGCAGGAAAAAGTGTTGGTGCCATTTTGGAGGAATTTAGTGACCAAAATGGCACCTCAGACAAGAATTCGCTCACCATTGACACACTGAACACAAATGTGCTCAGTTTGCTATCCTGGACTTTTAATTTCCTGTATATCTGCCAAGCTTGGAATCCTAGTCATTAACTTTCTGTTCAACATAAGCCCTTCCCCTAATCTCAAACTTCTGTTGAACTTTCCCCATACTATTTATAAGGCTGTTAACTTCCAGTATACAGAGGTCTATAAATAGTGAGGATGACCGTACGTGGGCCACATAAACATCTTTCCTAATAAAACCATGTGCTTTAGAAAACACACACTTTCTCTCTCTCTCCCCCCCCCTCTCCCTCTTTCTCCCCTTCCCTCCCTCCCTTCTCCCTTTCTCTCTCTCTCATCCCTTCCTCTGAATGCTGCATCCAAGTCTCCTCATATTCCTCAATTCTGTAGAGTCTATTAAAGGCCTGGGCTGGTGACAGCTGCTATTTTTGTTCAAATGCTTTGAATGTTTGGAAGAGGAAGGGTGGTGCAGAGGATGGAGTGCTAGGCTTGCAAATCCAGAGGACCTTGATTCAAATCTCACCTCAGATACTTATTAGCTCTGTGACTGGGCCAGAGACTGAACCTCTATGAACTTCAATTCCCTTATCTTCAAATGAGGGAATTGGATTTGACCTACAGTTCCTTCCAATTTGAAAGTCATGACTCAATAAGGGCAGGATTGTACAGAACAGGGGAAATGTATGGCGGGATTACTTTCTGATGATGATGATGATGATGATAGAGCAAATCAATGCCCTCCCTTATAGAGTATGATTTTCTTTTTGATCTGGAAGACAGCTCAGAGATTACCCAGGACAAAGAGGGATTTCTAAAATATTTTAATATGTCAAGGATCCCTTGGGCAGGCTGGTGAAACCTAGGGGCCTTTTCTTTGAATAATGTTTATAAATTTATGAAAGAATGCATATAAGTTTCCAAAGGAAACCAAAGGTTAGCGAAAATGCAGATGTAATTTTGTTTTCTCATCCAAGCTCACAGATCCCTGAAATCTATCTGCAGATCCCCTGGGGGTCTATGAACACCAGGGTAAGACCCCTGATCTAGTCCCAGAGCTATGACTACATTGACGTAAAGGCGGCTTTGTGACCATAATTGGGGGAAGGGGGATTATTTCCCATGGTGACTACTGTCCCTTAACCTCATTGCATAGTCCTCTACTAACCTGTCACTACAACTCAACTGTCCAGAATAATCCCACTTGCCTCTCTGCCACCACACAAACTGTTCTGGCCCCAAGTGAAATTATTCCTGTGTGCAGCTCTCTTTAGGTCCAAAGCTGCTAGGTGATTTGCTAGCTATCATTCAGCTAGTTAGCTTGAGGCTCCACCATATTGCTAGGGCTAGCTAAAGACAAAATAGGAATTATTTATCAAAACCTGTGGTCAGACACAGCATTTTCAGCTTGGTTGTAAGATATCACATAATCAGAATCATAGAGTGTTGGAATTAGAAGGTTCCTCAGTGACTGAATGAGCATCTCCTCTGTAACCCAGAAGGCATTGTCTAACCTTTGCCTGAAGGCATCTTATCGGGGAGGGACTCAGTAGCTTCTGCCACTTTGAGATAGCTCTCATTGTGGGAAAAGTTGAGAGCAAGAATTGTTTTGTGCTGGGATTTGGGGGGAGGGAATTATTGTATATTTCTTAGTATCCATCCCAATGCTTAGCACAGTGCCTGGCACATAGTAGGCACTTAATAAATGTTTGCTAACTTGAGTTATAACCTTCTGCCACTCTTCACCTTCAATGTCCTTCCTAAAATATGGCCCTGAGAGCAGAACACAGTGCTCCCAATGTGATCTCATAAGACCAAAGAACAGGGGATGATGACTCCCATCTGTGTGACATTGTACCTTTGCATCATCCCTTTTCCTCAGCCAAATACCATGCACACAGTAAGTGCCAAATAAAGGGTTGTTAAATGAATGAATCATAGGAGAAACAAGGGGTTCCATTCTAGTTTAATTCAACATGCACTAATAAGCACCTACTGGGTGCAAAACCATGGGCTTGCCATTTCATTCCAGGTTATTCTTTAGGGTAAACACTGATTCTGCAACTCTTTAGCCCTTTCATGAAAGTAACTGAAGACCAATCACCAGAGACTAATCTCCTACCAGTCTCAGCCCTCTAATTTCAGCCTCTGTGCATGTTGACCTTGAAATGATTCTGGTCTTTCTTCCCCTTAAGGAAAACAATGGCTTGGCAGGAGAAGCGCCCCTTTTTTGGCATTGCACCCACACAAAGATACTCTGAAGGCACACATCTAAATACAATTAATAGGTGTTACTCCAAAGTTCTCTCAGCCATTCTGGGTGCCATTTCTACTTCCATTTAGGAAGGCATTATTTGGGCACCTGCTAGACCTGTTCTAATGAACGGCCTGTCAGCATCTCTATCTTAGACTCCATTATGCCCCTATAAAAATTAATCCCAAATACCAAAATGGAATTTCAAGGTGAAGTAAACCATTACATTAAATGAGAAGGTTACAGATTCCTAACATAAATTTTGTTTTCACTAAAGTGGAGTTTAATGGAAGGGTTACAAATCAATGATAAAATATAAATATCTGTATTTCATTAATACATCAGAGTTCAATTATTCTATCAGTTTGGGAAATCCATCCATTGATGCTCATCTTAATCCATTTCTAATTAATTGAGGAGAGTTGCCTGAGGCCCAGAGAGCTTAGATAACTATCCCATGACCTTCCAGGCTGGTGAGGGTTCAAAGTGACAGCTAAGCCTTAATCTTAGTCCCTTAGTGAGGTAGGGCTGTGCCAGGTCACCAACCTCACTCTCTCCTCCAGAGCCATCTGGGTCCAATAGCAAGATATATGTCAGGATTAGTAGAGATAGCCCTGGATGTTTAAGGCAATTGGGGTTAAGTGACTTGCCCAGGGTCACACAGCTATTGTGTCTGTACCACTGTACCACCTAGCTGCCACTACTACTATAACCACTATGACTACAATTACTACTGCTGCTGCTGCTACTGCTACTACTACTGATCTTGGAAAAGACTATGGATGGAGCCAGGATAGGTCAGGATGGTCTATGATAGCTGTTTTCCCTCATTTGAATGCTTGAAACCTGGAAGAAGTATTGGACTAATTCTGTCTGACCATAGACAAAACTAGAATCACAAAGTGAAAGGGCCCAATTTATTTTTTGTGTGTTTTGTTTTTGTTTTTTGTGAGGCAATTGGGGTTAAGTGACTTGCCAAGGTCACACAGCTAGTAAGTATCAAACATCTGAGGCCAGATTTGAACTCAGGTACTCCTGACTCCAGGGCTGGTGCTCTATCCACTGAGCCACCTAGCTTCCCCCCAATTTATTTTTTTAAATCATAAAAGTATTTTATTATTTTCCAGTTACATGTAAATATAGTTTTCAACATTTGTTTTCAAAAGATTTTTAGTTCCAAATTTTTCTCTCTCCTTCCTTTCCCTCCCCCCTGCCCAAGACAGAAAGCAATCTGATACAGGTTATATATGTACAATCACATTAAACATATTTCTGTATCAGTCACATTGTGAAAGAAGAATCAGAACAAAAGGGGAAAACCTCAAAAAACAAAAATGAAAGTAGAAATAATATGGTTCAATCTGCATTCAGAATCCACAGTTCTTTTTTTCTGAATGTGAAGAACATTTTCCATCATGAGTTCTTTGGCATGGTCTTGGATCATTGTATTGCTGAGAAGAGCCCAGTCTATCAGTATTGATCATCACACAATGTTGCTCGTACTATGTACAATGTTCTCCTGGTTCTTCTCGTTTCACTCGTCATCAGTCCACTTAAGTCTTCCCAGGTTTTTCTGAAATCTGCCTGCTCATCATTTCTTACAGCAAAATAATATTCCATTACATTCATAGGCCACAATTTGTTCAGCCATTCCCCAACTGATGGGCGTTTCCTAGATTTCTAATTCTTTACCACCACAAAGAGAGCTGCTATAAATATTTTTGAACATGTGGGCCAAAAGGGCCCAATGTAAGTTGATTAAGGAAAGACTGCCTAACAGTGAAAGCTATTCCGGAGCAGAACAGACTACCTCAGGAGCTGGTGGGCTTCTTATTCCTCCAGTGATAAGCACAGTGCTTGGCATAGAGTCGGTGCTTAATAAATGTTTGCTCACTGGGAGTCTTTGTACAGTGGTTGGCTGATGCACTTATTGGATATGCTGTTGAGGACATTCTTGTACAAGCTGTGGACTCTCTGAGGTCCCTTCTAGCCCAGAGATCCTCACAGAGGAACTGGGTTTGATTAGCTCTCTTCTCTGGAATCTCTGTGTCCTGAGCTGACTCCTGGCTTGGAGCTATCTTCCCGGATATCCATCTTGACCCCATCCATGGTATCTTTTTTGTGTGTTCCTTTGTGTTTTCATTATAAATGCTTCTGTCTGCCTTGTTGCAAAGAACAGCCTTCTTCCTAATATATTGACCTAGTGTTTTCAAGGGTGGGCTAGCTAGAGAGCAGAGAAAAGGCACTTTGAAACTTTATCTCAATCAGTAAGCATCTCTCCCTCCCTCACTCCCTCCTTCCCTCCTACCAGGCAGGCAGGTTCATGAAAGCTGCCAAGGAGCTGAGATCCATTAGACTGAACTGCCCTAGGGTTCCATCTAAGCAACATATCCTATTACCGCACTTCCATTCTGCATCCAGGGTGCCCCTTTGTTCCTGGAAATGGCCCTTAAGAATGTGGGAACTATCCCTGAAGTGGACACAAGAAATAAAATGTGACAACCAAGGCAGAGAGATGGATTTCATTGGTTAATCAGAAAGTTTCAAAATATTGTCCTAAAGCTGCCTGAGACACCTGGTGTCCAGATTGAGCACATCCAGAGTCCTGCAGTAACTGACCCTAGTCAAGCTCCATCCTTTTGTTCCGTTGTAGTCACAGTATTTAAAGAGGGATGTGGACAAACTGGGGAGCAAACTGGTACCCATCCTCCTCTGAAAGACTGAACCAGTGCCCCGGGCAGATCTGTTGAAGGGATTAGTGAGGTTTAGTCTGGAGAAGAGAAGACTGTGAGAGAAGATGATGGCTGTCAGCATGAATAGGAATGCCTGGCATTTGGGAGAGAGGCTAGACCGGCCTTTGGGGCTCCCAGGGGGAAGGAACAGGAACATTAGGCAGAAAGAAAATGATAACAAAGGAAACAAATGAAAAGTCTTTAAAAGAAAGGCTGCTGGATTTCAACCTGGGCTCCATTCCTCTCTATGCTTCTCTAGCTACATGACATCTCTGAGACTCAGTGTTCTCATCAATAAAATAGGGATAGTCATGCTCACATGACATAGGTCACAAATCTGTAGTGAGAAAAGTGCTTTGCCAAAGTCAAATTCCTGTAGTTACTATCAGAAGAAAGGGGATTGATGTTGGACATAAATGCTTGAACAGCTGTTCCATAGAAGGAGAAATGATGTCAGCTCCATCAAGTGGAAAACCTTTGCTGGTGTCCTTGGAAGTTTGGATTCTCTTCCTCCTCCTCAAATGATCACACGTGTGCCTGTTTTCCAGGTCACGTAGTATCTCCGGGATACTATTTGTGCATTGAAGGCAAGGTCTGTTTTGTAATTTTTCTTTGGAGCCCCAAATTCTTGCCAAGAGTTTTGCATAGAGTAGATAGTTAATAAATGTTTGCTACATTAGATTGGACTGAGCTTTGATATTCCCATATTCTAGACACTATTTCAGAAATTAATTGAGATCAGATCTGCCAATTTGAACAACTACATATCTCCTATTTTCATATCCATGGGGGAATGCATTTTATTCTGCTTTCTTTTTTAGCCATCACATGAAATACATCGAAATAACAGCCTGGCATCAAGTTTAGAAAATTAGAAGTCAATTCAGAAAGACCTGGGTTCTAATCTCACCTTTAAATATTTATGATTTGAGTGACTGACTCAGTTTCCTCATATGTATTACATCATGGGATCATATAGTTAGAGCTAGAAGGAACCTTAGAGGCAATTGAATACCTTGATTTTGAAGATAAGGAAACTGAGGTTCAGAGAGAATGACACCCAGTCACCCATCTAGTAAGTGTCTAAGAGTTAGATTTGAATCCAGGTGTTCCTAACTCCCCATCCAGGGCTTCTGTAACACTTACCTCATAGAGTTATTATGAGGGTCAAATGAGGAAATGTTTGCCAATAGTTTAAAAAAAAACTCAAAATGTTCCACAAATGTGAGTTTTAACATTGTTAAATCAAATGAATTATTAGATTCTGTGCATCAAACATCAATAAAACAATGAATTTTCTTAGTCACTTTATATTTTTCTTCACAATTTTTCAGTCTCTCCCTCCAAAACCATCAGATTCTTTGACCATTTTTTCACATTCACTTTCCCTCTAATGATCTTAGTGTCTCCTTCATCCTTCCACTAGTTCTATTTCTTTCCCTTTGCATTATATCATGATGATCTTTAGCTATTCCCTTACCCATTGGTCTTAATTGCCTAATAACATTCATTTGAATTAAGATACCATACTTTGGTATTATTGATGGTGGTGGTTTTCATGGTAGGAACCAATGAGTTCAGTCCCTCTCATAGTGCATCTGACTCCCAGTTCTACTGAGATTACCTTAAATTCAACAAAGATAAGGGAAAGTCCTAACTCTGGTTTGTAAGACAGTCTATTGCATGCCGTCTTTTTTACTTTGGGTGAGAATGATAGATGTTTGGTTTCCTTAGGTTCCCATCAAATGGGAACTATGTTATATGGTAGAGTAGTCACCCCAGAGATTTTGTCTCACTCACTAATAGATGATCTTCCTTTATTTCAGGTCCAGCTGAAAAGTGAAGAATCTAAAACATTTGCCATGAAAATTCTCAAGAAGCGCCACATCGTAGATACAAGACAGCAGGAGCACATCCGTTCAGAAAAGCAAATCATGCAGGGGGCTCATTCAGACTTCATTGTCAGGTAGGACGTGGCATTGCAGCCTTCAGACCTACAGGAGGAGTGGCAAGAGGGGAATAAAAAGCATAGTTGGCATAAATCCCTCCTGTTTTATAAGAAACAGTTGCCTGTGTTAATGTCTCAATGCAAGCCCCAGTAAGAAATTTTCTATGGTACAGAATAGTTGAGCTACTTCTGATGTTTTTGCTTTTTTAATCCATGAAATCCTAATTTTGTATAATCTTTGTTGGTATCCATAGGTTCAAACACACACACACACACACACACACACACAGATTGAAAAAAAGAAAATCTTCCCCAAACAAGGGAAAATTTTTCAGTCCAGATTGGGTACATATTGAATGAATTTCCTTAGTTCTTGCCATATCTTCCTTCCAAATCTCTTTCTACTCTATTCACTTTCTCTCCTAAAAAGGAAAAAAAAATAATCCTTTCATGAAGTGTCACTAAAATCCTTCCCTGAGTCTTCATTGTAGTATAAAGATGACTTGATGAGAGTCTCAAAAGCAAACTCTAATCACAGCTGTAACTAGCGTGCAGTGACTGGGACTTAGTCCCTAGGTAATAAAATTTAGGGTCATGATAACATCACTTTGAAGCTTTCAGAAAAGGAGAAACAATGGATCTTAGTACATAGTAAGCAACTTAGTATGTAGTTAAAATATTGGAGGCTACCAGATGATTTCCTCAACCAGACTGTTGGTCATACCACAAAGAAGTTTTTCCCATTCCATACTCACCTTTATCTCTCCCCATGATTGTCCTGGAATCAAACTTTTGGCATCCTGGAGCCTTTTCCACCACGACTCAAAAATTAATATGGGGGGGGGCAGTTTTGTTCCATTCGCCTAGGTTTGAAAAGTGCTGCTTGTAGCTCTGACTCTGGAATGACCAAGAAAACTAGATAGAACATGAGTGTAGGCCTAGTAACAGACCAGGCAGCCTTTGAGAATCAGATTAGCTAAATTCGTAATGACTTCTCAACAGATTGGCCACAAGCGACTCTTTTTTAGCCACAGCAGACCATTGACTAAGTTTTAAAAGGGTTAAGATCTGCATTGGTGGAGGGAATGGCCACATTCATGACTTCATGGACACTTGAAGTATTGCAGAGTTCACAATTTGTGGAATTGGGGTTCTTGAGCCAACCTCATACTGCCAACAATTGCCCAGCCATATTTCCCAGTAAAGAAAAAAATGTTAATTATTAAAATACCCCTAAGAACAGTATTTCAATATAAAATACTTGGGGGTCTATTTGCCAAGGCAAACCCAGGAACTATATGAACACAGTTATAAAACACTTTTCACACAGCTCAAATCATATCTAAATAATTGGAAAAATATCAATTGCTCATGGGTAGGACAAGCTAATATAATAAAAATAACAATTCTACCAAAATTAATTTACTTATTCAGTGCCATACCAATCAGACTACCTAAAAATATTTTATGGAGCTAGAAAAAATAATGACAAAATTCATCTGGAAAAACAAAAGGGAAATAATGAAAAAAATGCATAGGAAGATGGGCTAGCTATACCAAATCTGAAGCTTTACTATAAAGTAGCAGTCATCAAAACTATCTGATACTGGCTAAGAAGTAGAGTGGAGGATCAATGGAATAGGTTAGGCACAAGAGACACAATAGTAAATGACTTTAATGTTGTACTGTTTGATATGCCCAAAGACTCCAGTTCCTGGGATAGGAATTCAGTATTTGACAAAAACTGCTGGGAAAACTGGAAGAGAGTATGGCAGAAACTAGGCATAGACCAACATCTTATGCCTTATACTAAAATAAGGTCAAAATGGGTACATGATTTAGACATCAAAGGTGATACCATAGGTAAACTAGGAGAGGAAGGACTAGTTTACCTCTCAGATCTTTGGAAAGGAGAACAGTTTAAGACCAAACAAGAGATAAAGAATAGTAAGAAATGCAAAATGGATGATTATGATTACATTAAATTAAAAAGGTTTTGTACAAACAGAAGCACTGCATCCAAAATTAGAAGGGAGACAGAAAACTGGGAAACAATTTTTATGGCCAGTACTTCTGATAAAGGCCTCATTTCTAAAATATATTGAGAACTAAATCAAATTTATAAGAATCCAAGTCATTCCCCAATTGAGAAATGGTCAAAGGATATGAACAGGCAGTTTCTGATGAAGAAATCAAAGCTATCTATTGCTATATGAAAAAATGTTCTCAATCACTATTGATTAGAGAGATGCAAATTAAAACAACTCTGAGGTACCACCTGACACCTATCAGATTGGCTAATATGACAAAAAAGGAAAATAATAAATGTTGGAGAAGCTGTGGAAAAATTGGAACACTAATGCATTGTTGGTGGAGCTGTGAACTGATCCAACCATTCTGGAGAACAGTTTGGAACTATGCCCAAAGGGCTATAAAGCTTTGCATGCCCTTTGACCCAGCAATACCACTCTTGGGTCTTTTCCCCAAAGATATCGTAAAAAAAGGAAAAGGACCCACATGTATAAAAATATAGCTGCTCTTTTTGGGGTGGCAAGGAATTGGAAATTGAGGGGATGTCCATCAATTGGGGAATGGCTGAACAAGTTGTGGTATATGAATGTAATGGAATACTATTGTGATGTAAGAAACGATGAGCAGGTAGATTTCAGAGAAACCTGGAAGGACTTGCATGAACTGATGATAAGTGAGATGAGCAGAACCAGAAGAACATTGTACACAGTTTCAACAACATTGTGTGTTGATCAACTGAGGTTTTTCCTTTTTGCTCTGATTCTTCTCTCATTACATGACTAATGCACAAATATGTTTAATATGATTGTAAATATATAACCTATATCAGATTACATGCTGTCTTGCGGAGGGGGGAGGGAGGGGAGGGATGGAGAAAAATTTGAAACTAGAAATTTATAAAAACAAATGCTGAAAATTATCTCTAAATGTAACTGGAAAATTATAAAATATTTATATGGGAACAAAAGAACAGTATTTCAAAAGTTTATAAAAGCCCCTGAATGACGTCAGAGGACTGGTTCATTCTGCTCCTTTCAAACCAGTACTTCTGCTGATGGACCAGGGGCTGTCCTCACGCAAATGTGACAGAATTCAGATATGCAGGATGCATTATATGATGCTATTCTGCCTTCAAGGATTTTTATATGGAGGAGGGAGGAGCCTCCTTCTGCTTGGTCCCAAGAAACAGAAGGACATTTTGAGAGAGAGAGAGAGATGATTAGAGATTCTGCTAAAGATAGATGAGATATAGATAGATGTAAGGTGTAGACAGTGGAAATAGCAGGAATTCAGATATAGAAAGCATGGCATAGGATACAGAGGATAGAATTTAGGGGCAGGAAAACTTGAGTTCAAATCCTGCCTGAGAAATCTACCAACTGTGGGACTTTAAGTAAAACACTCAATCTATCTTGGTCTCAATTTCCTCATCTGTATAATGGAGATAATAGTATTTACTTCACCAAGTTTTTGTGAGGATCAAATAAGATGGTATTTGTCAAAGTGCTTTGTAAACCTTTTCAAATCTCCACAGAAAAGTTATCCATTATTATTGTTATTATTGGTTTAGTTATTATCAATTTAGTTATTTTAGTAATTTATTAGTTATTATTTTATTACACACATTAATATATATAAACATAGTTCTCTATATAGTATAAAGATACTATACACATTTAGTATATTTACATACAGTATAAGTATATAGTATATAAATATGCATATACTATGTAAATATATGGTACAAATATAACTATGCATGCACACACACATTTATGCAGAGCAGCAGAATGGTTTGCTCAGTCTTATGCTTTGGGAAAGGGGTCCAAGTTGTAGCCTAGTAAACCCAAGTACTTCCATCTGGATCAGAGTCCTTATCCTCATTCAAGGACATGCTTGGTATTGCTGCCTGCTCCCACCCTAATTTTCAAGAATTCCATATCGAAGGAAAGGATGTAAGCCCAAAACTTAAGAATTACTACCAAATTTTTTTAGAAGGAAATCATTGGGATAACCCTGTATTTTCTTGTTTGCAATTCACAGACTATATCGAACCTTCAAGGACAGCAAATATTTGTACATGTTAATGGAAGCCTGCCTGGGTGGAGAGCTTTGGACGATTCTCAGGGACAGGTAGGAAATGTAGCATGCTTCTGTCCAAACGACAATTATGTCTGTAATGTTCCTTCATAAGTGTATTGCCACTTTGAATAATGAAATTCCATATATAAGATAGAAGCAAGAATGAAATTCAATGAGATGTCTTTCCCTAGAGCCCTGCTCGTTGGACTGCAGACCTGGGCTTCAACCGAACTCTAACACCGGGTTTGGGTCTTTTCTATGAGCTTGCTGTATCACAAGAAATGTCAGCATTCTAGGAAGGAAAGCCTTTCTCACTGCACTGTTGGGGGATTAGGAATGAGAGCTGACATTTCCACTGTGCTTTCTAGTTTACAGAGTACTTTACAGATGCAATTTCATTTCAGCAGCTCTCACCAACCCTAGGGGGTAAGTGACATATGGACTTTGCTCACATTTTTTACAAAAGGAAACCAAAGGGGGCGGCTAGGTGGCTCAGTGGATAGAGCACCGGCCCTGGATTCAGGAGGACCTGAGTTCAAACCCAGGACTCAGACACTTGACATTTACTAGCTGTGTGACCCTGGGCAAGTCACTTAACCCTCATTGCCCGGCCAAAAAACAAAAAACAACAACAACAAAAGGAAGCCAAAGCTCAGTGTCGGAGGAGAGATTTGAACCCAGACCTTCTTGGGATTACTTGGCAGCCATCTAACCTCTAGGCCATAGTACCCCCTCTAAATGACCACATTTTTTTTATTTTAAAAAACATTTTTATTTAAATTTTTAGTTCCATATTCCATCCCTCCTTTCCTTCCCCTTCCCTGAGGCAGTAAGCAATCAGATATAGGTTATACATGGGCAATTATGTTAAACACTACCATATTAGTCATTTTGTACAAGAAAACTTGAATAAAAGGATAAAAAATATAAGAAAGTAAAAGCAGCCTGCTTTAGTCTGTGTTCCATCAGTATCAGTTCTTTCTTTGGAGGTGGGTTGGATGTTTCATCGTAGTCCTTTGGGATTGTCCTGGATCATTGTATCACTTAGAATAGTTAAGTCATTCACAGTTCTCCATCAACAATATTGCTGTCTCTGTGTACAACGTTCTCCTGGTTCCGCTCACTTCACTACACATCAGTTCATACAAGTCTTTCTGGGCCTTTCTGAAGTCATTCTGTTTGTCATTTCTTATAATGCAATAATATTCCATCACCAACATATACCACAGCTTGTTTAGCCATTCCCCCCTTGATGGGCATCCCTTTGATTTTCAATTCTTAGCCACCACAAAAAGAGCGGCTAAAAATATTTTTGTACAAATAGGTCTTTTTTCTCTTTTGGGGGATGTCTTTGGGATATAAACCTAGCAGTGGTATTGCTGGATCAAAGAGTATGCATAGTTTTATAGCCCTTTGGGCATAGTTCCAAATTGCTTTCCAGAATGGATGGAACTGTTCACAAATCCAACAGTAGATTAGCATCCCAGTTTTCCCACATCCCCTCCAACATCCAATATTTACTGTTTTTGTTATATTAGTCACTCTGATAGGTATGAAGTACTACTTCAGAGTTGTTTTAATTTGCATTTCCCTGAACAATAGTGATTTAGAGCATTTTTCATATGACAATAAATAACTTTGATTTCTTTGTCTGAAAAATGCCTGTTCATATCCTTTGACCACTTACCAATTGGGGAATGACTAGTATTTTTATAAATTTGATTCAGTTCTCTATATATTTGAGAAATGAAGCCTTTATCAGAGATACTTGTTGCAAAAATTATTTCCCGGTTTTCTGTTTTTCTTATAATTTTGGTTAACATTGGTTTTATTTGTGAAAAAAGGTTTTTTTTTTAATTTTATATAATCAAATGTATTTATTTTACATTTTGTAATGTTCTCTGAATCTTTCTTGGTCCTAAACTCTTCCTCTTTTCATAAATCTGACAGATAAACTATCCCATACTCTCTTAATTTGATTATAGTATCACCTTTTATGTGTAGATCATGAACCTATTTTGACCCTATTTTGGTATATGGTGTGAGATGTTGGTTTATACCTCATTTTTGCAATACTGTTTTCCAGTTTTCCCAACATTTTTGTCAAATAATGAATTTTTGTTCCCAGTACTTGGCTCTTTTGGGTTTATCCTATACTAGATCACTATAATAATTTACTATACTCTAATTCATATCTATTCTATTCCACTGATCCACCACTCTATTTCTTAATCAGTACCACAATTGTTTTGATAATTACCACTTTATAATACAGTTTTAGATCTAATATGGCTAGATGCCCTTCTTTCAAATGTTTTTTACTGATTCCCTTGATATCCTTGAGCTTATGTTCTTCAGCATGAATTTTTTTATTTTTTCTAGATCTGTAAAATAATCCTTTGTTCATTTGATTGGTATGGCAATACATAGAATAATTTAGGTAGGAATATAATTTTTATTATATTGGCTCAGCCTGCCCAAGAGTAATTAATATTTTTCCGGTTGTCAGATCTGACCAATGAGCCAGTGGGCTCTTCATTCACCATTATATGCTGGTTGTAGCTGATATTTACAGGCCTAGAGATTTTGCTGAGACAACCTCCTATGTTCTTATCAGCCTTGACCCAAAGCATCCAGCAGAGACTACCCTTAGTTGAATCAGAAAAACCAGAACCACTTCCTGTGTTGTCATTCATCTTTCCTTCTTGAAGAGATCCAATGACATGAGGAGAGTGATGTCTCGACTTGCAAGTGAATTGGATTCAAGTCAGGGAAGGCTGTGCAAAGTCATCACCCTCACTCTCTCCTCTAGAATTGTTGGAGTCCAGTGGCAAGACATGTCAGGACAACTGGCAAGAACCTCTTACCAGGCAGCATTTGAAGGATGGCCCAGGCTCCATTCAAGTTCTCCTGACTCAGTGGTCAAGGACAGAGCTAGATTTAAAGTCAAGGCTCACTTATTTCTCCTACGCCCATCCTAATTGTAAATTCTTGCTTTGTTTTTGCCTGGCCTTCTATCTGTACTTGGCCAATTGTGTTTGTTAATTCTTACTACTTGGCCTTAAACTTATCCTAGAAAACACAAAGCCCACAAGTTTCACTGTTAGTTATTTTTTTCTATCTCTTTTATTGATGGCTTTTGTTTTTTTATATCATTATCTTTTCTATATTTCTCTTACATGCTCACCCCCCCCATCCAAAAGAAAACATTAAGCAAAAACAGCTGATATAGTGACCACAACTGGCATCAAATACAGTTTTCTAAACGAGAGATTGTTTTGACATCTGCTGGAATGGCCAAAGAAGAGCCGATTGTTAAATTTACAGTGAGCATTTACAGCTTGGAAATAGGTGATCACTACAAATCAGAGCTTGATTTATTATATTGTGGGTTGTCTAGACTTAAGGAAGTGATGGAGAAAAATTTAACAATGCAAACTAAACTAAAGAGTGTATTGTGCATACATTCCCCTGACCCTATTGCCCCCACCCCTCAGAGAACAGGTTGTTAAATATTTACCAGCACATCCCTGACCTATATGATCTCTGAAGTCATTTGCAACTCTAAGGCCTATGATCCTAAGCAGGTGTCCTCCACTCACTGCCCACCCAAATTCTTCTCATTGCATGCCTTTAATATTTTAACATGAGAATCCCATGACATTTCCTTCCTTACTTGAGTTCTCAGAGTCTTCAGAATGTGGCTCTCTCACCCCGGCACATAAATACCGCAATCTAAAGATAGTATTCTTAGGGAGGCATCCTCAGTTTTGGAATTTATCACATCTCTCCTAGGCAGCCAAAAACAATGTAAATGGTCTCCTGGACCCTGGAGTAGGATAAAGCCAAAGCAGACTTGTTTTTGCTAGCACACAAAGATTTACTCACTATCCAGCCTTCACAGGTGTTTCTACTGTTTGCCTATGGAGATCCATGCATTATATCATTGTCAGCCAATTAATCACATATCTACAATGTGTGAGGTGCCATGCTTGGCACTAGGAGTGAAAATGATTGAGTCCCTGGCCTCTGGAACCTTGATTGCATTTATCTCACTTCTGACACACACACACACACACACACACACACACACACACAGCCACAGAACACATTTTCTCTCGTGATCACCACATAGAACTTGGAATTGCCTGTCCTGCCATGCATTAAAGGTTAATAGGATCATAGATTTGGGGCTAGACAGGATTTTAGAGACAGTCCATTTCAATCCCTTCATTTCACAGAGAAGGACCTGAGGCTCAGAAAAGATAAGTAATTAGTCGAATGTCACAAAACTATTAAGCATCAGAGGTAAGATTTGAACTCAGGTCTTCCTGATTCCAGGTCCAGTACTCTGACCACTGCACCATGCTACCTCTAATCAACCTATCAGGTTGGAGTTTTAGCCCTTTATTGTACTCTGACCACTGCACCATGCTACCTCTAATCAACCTATCAGGTTGGAGTTTTAGCCCTTTATTGGGCCATGAGCTCCAGGAAGATCTATATCTTATCCCACCTTGCTTTCTCCCCCAGCAGCCAAGCAGAGCATTCTGCACACTGGAGGTCCTGGACAAATGTTTTGTTTGTAATTTATTGGCTGATTTTCATAGCTCATTTTACCCCCAAAGCAAAAATATAAAATAAATTGACTCCAACCAAATATCATGACATATCTGGGAGAGCAGGTTTCTATGCCTAGTTCTCTTTCTCCCCTTCCCCCAAACTCAGCTTTGCCTATCCTCGGTATATGCCTCACTTGTCCTTCTTATAGCTCTGGTTGTTATCACCAGGGACCATTAAATACAATGTATTTGAGATCCCTGGATTCTAATGCTGACTCTTCCAGGAAGTTACTCTGTGACCTGAGTCCCTCTCAGGGTCTCATATCCTCATCTACAAAGTGATGCTGTTGAATTAGCTGATTTTAATGCTCTTTCTCCTGCTAACAATTCTATCGTGATTTCACTACATATTTCTGGTTTCCTCCCTGTCCAGCCATTAAGCTCTGCCTGCTGGTGTAAGGAGATAGAGTTAACACAGGCTTTATGATCTGGATTTGTTACATCAGCCTTTTAGTAGTGGCAGTCATGTTTTGGAGGATGTGAGTTGACCAATGATGTATCTAAATTCATAGAATTTGACAACATAAATTAGCTAAACATTTAACAGGTGCCTAAAATGTACAAGAAACTGACAAAGACAGAAAGAAGATAGAGAGGATGGAATTTCATTAAACTGAAATATTATGTTATAGAGTGAAAAGCTCTGAATTTCAAGGACATGAGTTCAAGTCCTAGCAGTATTACTTAGGATCTGTGTGACTGTGGTCAAATCCCCTTACCTCTCTGGGCCACAGAGTTGTCTCATCAATAAAACAGCAGAAATGGACTGTCACAAAATCTGAGTGGTAGGTGGGTAGCTCAGGGTTCCAGCCCAACATGAACCTCACCAGGAAGCCACCCCCTCACATCTCCACCAAGTTGTCAGCCTTTGCCTTCCTGGAGCTGACGTTCTATTGGGTGAGAAGACACACCAACAACTGACCTGCCTTTGGCACTGACAGCATAACCGTGGATGTCGCCTAATGTCTTTCCGCCTCAATGTCCTTATCTAGAAATTGGGGATAACAACATCCTTAGTACCTACCCTAGAGGGTTGTTGTGAGGCTCAAATAGAAGAATGGATGTAAAACACTCTGAAAAGCTCACAGAACTACAATAATGTCAGTTATTGTTCTTATCCTGGCTAATAATCTACAATGGACATAAGTGCACTGGCTTCTTTCAAAAACATTTTCATTTGTCGAAATTATTTCCTTTTGAAATCAGTGCAATTCACATGTTTAATAAAGAGATTCACACTCAAAAATGTGTGTTAGTTGGATATAATGAATTGTCATGTTTTCTTTTCTTTCTTTTTTTTTTTTTTTGCAGGGCAATCATGGTTAAATGACTTGCCCAGGGTCACATAGCTAGTAAGGGTCAATTGTCTGAGACTGGATCTGAACTCAGGTCCTCCCGAATGCAGGGTTGGTGCTTTATCCACTGCAACACCTAGCTGCCCCCATTTTCTTTCTTTTTTTTTTTAAGTATTCACTCGCCTGCCATTTCTTTAATATCAAGTTTTAATGACTTGATTTTAATTGTCATAATAATGACAATATAGAGAATTAGTATTGCATAGTAGCTAGAACAACCGGGGAGTCAAACTGGAAGGCCTGGGTTCAAATCCTGTCCCTGACACTCAGTGCCCCCAAGCAGCTCACTAAGAATGGAACTTACCCAGTAGTACCCAGTACCTCCTTTAATGGAGGGAGTTTGCATACTGGGAATTCCCTACATCAAAAGCACAGGTCCAGACCAAAGTAGGAATGGAGAAAGGGAGAAAATATATTAAGTAATCAATTCATAAATTGACATGTTGGAACCAGTCCTCACCTCCCATTTTAAGGAACTGCATGTTTTCTGCCATGTTCTTTCTAGTGCATTTATAAAGCCATGGCCAAATTTAATTGGCTCCGGCCCTTGCATTCATGTGTTCAGTGGGCAGGAGATGATTTGAATCCAGTTCTTGAATGACCTAAGATAAGATCTGACATTGTCACTTTTTAAAAGGAAACAGTTCTCTTTGCAAAATGGGCTGTCACCTCTGTGACTTTCTTACTGAAAACAAATTGCTCCAAGAAAGAAGATCGCTCAGGGGCTCTTTGTTGACTAGTCATTGTTATCAAAGAAACAAAGTCAACGTGTCCATGTTCCTGTTGGCGTTCTTGCACATTTGTTACATCCTCCCATTTCTGAAATCTGTTTATGTCTAGCACACTTGAAAAGATTGACCGTTCTGGTGACAAGAGGGTAATTAGGTTTCCTGGTCTGATCTGATTTAACATGGGTGGCTATCGCCATCTAGCTACAGAAAGAATCCTTTTCAACGAAGAGATCTGAGCTTCCTGGTCTATTAATTTGTGTCACGAAGACCTCACTGTCAGGGGTAGCTAGCATTTCAAAGAGCTACAGAATACATGATATATTTGTTCTAGCCACCTTCTAAATTGTTAATAAAAACAGAAACAAAAGAGCTTTATAGCCAATTTGAGATTGTCACTTCCACTGCTGATGACAATTTTTCATTTTCATCCTGTTCTAAGTAACGCTGACATGTCTTAATGTAATGACTTCAATAAATTGAATTCAAATTTCAAGACTTATTTAAAATGACTATTTAGTGATGAAAGTGATATGATTTTCCTGTGATAATCTCTATCTCCTACAACTTGGAGGGAGTTGCAGACGAACCTTACAACTTACACCATAATAACTCCCTAAGACATCACAGTCTGTCATTAAAACTTATAATCGGGGCAGCTAAGTGGCTCAGTGGATAAAGTACCGGCCCTGGATTCAGGAGGACCTGAGTTCAAATCCAGCCTCAGACACTTGACACTTACTAGCTGTGTGACCCTGGGCAAATCACTTAACCCTCTCATTGCTCAACAACAACAACAACAAAACAAACAAAAAACCTCATAATCAAGTTAGCTGGGAGCCATTGCTCCCCAATTAATTGACTTCCTATTCCCAGGGGAATTAGTTGTTGTCAAAGAGATATGTGAAGTAAAATGTAAGCTTTTGAGGACAGGCATTATTTTATTTTTGTCTTTATATCCCAATCACTGGTTGATAAAATATGGAATATGGAGATTTTTATCTTATAATTTTCATAAGAGATGAATATATTTCAATATGGAGCATTGGAAAAGAGCATGATATTTGGAGTCAGAGGACCTGAGTTTGAATTTTGACTCTTCCACATTAGTTGTGTGACCTGGGGCGAGTCAATTCTTTTGGCCTCAGTTTCTTTTTTTGGAAAAGGAAAGGGTTAGACCATACATATTTGTAAGGACCCTTTGAAATCTTTTATTCTGTGATTCAGACAGACATTCAATGCTCTCCACACAATCAGCAAGCTTTAATTAAATGAATATCATGTACCAGGAATCATGCTAGGCATGGATGGGGGATACAAATGCAGAAATGACAATGTCCCTAGTAGGTAGCCCATTTTACAGATGAGGAAAATGTGGCATACAGAGGTTAAGTGATTTTTCCTTGGACACACAGCTACTAAGTGTCTGAAACTGGATTTGAACTCGGGTCTTCTTGACTTGAGGTCCAGCCCACTGTGCCACCAACATAGATGTGTGTATATTATGACAAACACAAGATAATGTTGGTAATAAATAGGAAGGGAGGGTGAGAGGGAGGGAGGGAGGGTGAAAAGGAAAAAAGGAAGGGAGAGAGAGGAATATTTTATTTTGATGTCACATGGGGGAAAATAGTTAAAATATATATAGGAAACAAAGACTCAAAACCAAAGCTTCTTTGTGCTAATCTCTTTAAAATTGAAAATCTGTCACAAACCCACCTGTCAGTGCCAGAAACATGATGCTCCCACAATCCATGGTTGTCACTGTTGCTCTTTGGATGGCTAGTGGATTAGTGGAAGGAATCTGTTGGATATCTGAAATTAAGAAAGTTGGAAGACCTGATTTCAAATCCCACCTCAGATACTTACTAGCTGTGGGTCCTTGGGTGAGTGATTTTTGAAAATCTGTTTGTTTCAGTTTCCTCATCTACAAAAAAAGGATGACATTAGCTTCTACCTCCCAAGGTGGTTGTGAGGATGAAATGAGTTATTTGTAAAACACATAGGAGGCACTACATAAATGCTAGGTATTGCTATTGTTCTCATTATGATTGTCATTACTGAAATACAGTGTCTTAACACATCGGGCTCTTATGGAATTTGACTTTCAAAGATGGGTAAGTATTTCGTTGGCTCCCCAGCTGTTTCTTAGAACCTGTCAGAGAATGTGCTCCTGTGATGCGCTGTTCACTCAAGGGAGCACTTTGGCATCTGATCACAGGACAGTTGATTGGGAGCTGGAAGGAGGCTGGGTAGTCCTACCAGGGGGAGAAGGACTAGATACAAAGCTCGGGGTTTGAATCTTCCCTGTCTTGTAGTGGTTCTGTGATCATGGGTAGTTCATCCTCTCTCTGTTTCTTCTATAAAAAAGAGACCAGGGGCAGCTAGGGGGCGCAGTGGATAGAGCACCAGCCTTGGAGTCAGGAGGACCTGGGTTCAAATCTGGCCTCAGACACTTAACACTTACTAGCTGTGTGACCCTGGGCAAGTCACTTAACCCCAATTGCCTCACTAAAAAAAAAAGAGAGAGAGAGAGAGAGAGAGACCAAACAATATCTGTGGTACATAACACACACAGTTGTGAGTCTCAACCAATCGACACGCATTTATTAAGCACCTACTACGTGCCAAGCCCTGTGCTAGGTACTGAGGATTCAAAGGCAAAGTCCTGCCCTCAGGTAAACAAGTCAACAAAGATTTATTAAGTGCTTACTCTGTTCCAGACACTGAGGGAAGTGCCAGACATAAAGAAAGGCAGGAACAATCCCTGCTCTCAAGCATCCTCCAGTCTAATGGAGGGTGCACTGTGCAAACAAGCATATACCTTCTAACAGGAAAATTGAATGAGACAGTGCATGTAAAAGTACTTTGCTTTTTGTGTTTTGTTGTTTTGTTTTGGGGGAGTAAAAGTACTTTGCAAAGCTTAAGGAACTATCTAAATGTCAGCTGTTACTATACCTTGTGAGTTTAGCACTTCCTTGGTCTTTGGCCTTCCCTTTGGGTCAGGGGCACTACAGAACGTAAAGTCCAGGAGTCTGTTTGGATAACCCATTTTTTTCTGCTCCATTCCTTCTGCTTTCTCTTTCCCAGAGGTTCATTTGAAGATTCGACAACCAGATTTTATACAGCATGTGTGGTAGAAGCGTTTGCCTATCTGCATTCCAAAGGAATCATTTACAGGGACCTCAAGCCAGAAAACCTCATTCTCGACCACCGAGGTTATGCCAAACTGGTCAGTACTTTTTTTTGCTGCTGGTTTCTCCACAAGGGTGATGAAAATTCAGAAGTGAGGCTGGTCTCCTGGGTCTCATGTGAACATCTCATTCTTTCCCCTAAAAGCAGCTCATTACTGCCCTTCCACATCTGGGTTCATCAGGATGCATGCTGTTTCAGGAATTATGAAAAATGCACTGGGGCATTTTGGAGCTGTGGAGCACCAAGCTAAGAGACTTGGCTGTTTCAGCATTTATTATGATATGTTCTCAGGCTTAGAGGAGTTGTTGAGAAATTATCTCCTTCAACCATCTTCCATCCAAATAATTTGAAATAATTAAATCATTACCTCAATTATCCTGGAATATTTGCAGTCATTTTCAAGAATGATGATAGTCCTTGGAATACCCTTCCCTTCCACTCAAGCACCAAACTCCCATTCCTTCTCTCTTTATTCAATCTCAGCTAGACACAGAACTAGTAGGACCCTTGGTCTGACCATGACCCATCATTATCACACCTCCAGAATTCAAACTTTGAAAATCCCCCTACAGTCACTTAACTATCAGCCTTCCTTTTGCCTTATTTCTCCCTTAACTTATTCTCCATCCTCACCCCGACCTCTGGTCCTTCCATCATTTCTCTCATTTCATTACCCCTGCTCTGTCTTCACTTCTTATCCTTCACATTCTTGAACCCATGACTAATCAGCTCAACCGTATACTATCAACATCCTTTAAACTCCTTGGCCCTGTTCTATTTCCAAACCCCAATGCCGAGTCACCCTTACTGTCCTTTTTATTCCTCCTCATGTGATTCTTAAAGGAAGTCAATCAATCAATCATGCCACCTAGGTACACAATCAATTTAGGGTAACTAATCTCCAGTCCCTCACTGCAGCACAGAAATTCTTTTATTCCCCACCAAATAACTCCATTAACCTTCCATAGCAGCCATCCCAAACCCTTCTCTCTCTCCCCAGATCTCCCAGAACATCCTCTCTATTCTCTCAGCAGAGAACTTTGCTGAGAAAACCAAGGCTGACCGTCTCATGTTTCTCCTCTCTCATTTCGTACCTCAGAATCTCTTCTCCTCATCCTCTACTCCTCTGCTCTAATCTCTAATGAAGGGCTGGTTCATCTCGACAAGACCAATCCCTCCACATCTCCTCATGATCTCATCCTTCTACCCTCTCATGGTATTGCTCTCTCTTGCTTCTCTTCCTACATCTCAGAACATTCCTCCTCATTCTCTTTGCTAGCTCCTGTCCATTAACTGGGAACCTCCCAGAAGGCTCTATTTGGGATCATTTTCTGTCTATACTTTCACTCTGGGTGCATCAACTCCCATGACATAGGTTATTATCTCTACATAGATGATCCACAAAGCTCTAATT
This sequence comes from Dromiciops gliroides, assembly GCF_019393635.1. Classification (NCBI taxonomy): domain Eukaryota; kingdom Metazoa; phylum Chordata; class Mammalia; order Microbiotheria; family Microbiotheriidae; genus Dromiciops; species Dromiciops gliroides. The sequence goes on from NC_057862.1 coordinate 15,292,277, forward strand.
CTGGTCCTAATATTTTCCCTGAAATATATTACCAACTGCTTTTTGGAAACCTCCAACTAGCTGTCATGTGAGGGCCTCTCAAACTCAACCTGCCTGAAGTGGAACTCATTATATTTCCCATCAAACCTATTGTGCACATGCATGCATGCACGCACACACACGTGTGCACACACACACGCACCCCTACCTGTTTCCTATGGCACTACCCCAGGGTTCACAGTTTTACTGTCTTGCTTCATTATCTCTCTACTCCAATGGAACATCCAATGAGTTGCCATATTTAGGTGCTCCAACTCTGATAACACTTCTTGCATCTGTCCACTTCCCTCTTCTCACAAAGCCTGACTAGAGTTCATGCTCTTTATAATTGGTCTTTCTGCCTCCAGTCCTTTCCATCGTCCATCCATCTTCCACACACTTTCCAAATGCATGTTCCTAAAGCAGATTTCTGACCATATTCACCCCTCTCCTCAAACATCTTCAATGACTCCCTAGTAGATCTGTCAGAAAATACAAAATCTTTCCCTGGCCTTTGATGCTCCCCACAAGCTGGTTCTCACCTCCCTTTCCAGTTTTCCTTGTCCTCTCCTCCATCCTCACTCTGCTCTGGTCAAACTGGACTGGTGGTTGTTTTCCTTATGTGACAGCCCATCTCCTGCTTCCACCCATTCAGACAAGCAGTCTCCCATGTCTGGAAACTCATCCTCTTCAACTCTAAATCAGGATCCCTAGCCCACTGCAAAGTATTTGGGGTGCTGTTTTCTTCATAAATTTCTCCTAATTCCCCCAGTTATTAGCACCATCTCCCTCCCTATACAAATACTTAATATTCTGTATTTGTATAGATGCCTACCTTGATCCCTGAAGACGGAAATTAGTCCATTTTGTCTTTGTATGTTCTGTTCCTAGCATAGTGTCTAGCACACAGTAATTGCTTGATGAATGGTTTTTTTAATTAAATGAAACTATTTTTCAATTTCCTTGAGGAAGGGATTTTGTGGGCTTTTTGTAAACTACTTTGCTCAGAGGATTCTTAACATTAACCGATCCTACCTAATACTAGCTTAGTTATTCAATTTGATGGAAACAGCTTTATTTAATTTTTTTGGTGAGGCAGTTGGGTTTAAGTGACTTGCCCAGCATCACACAGCTAGTAAGTATCAAGTGTCTGAGGCCGGATTTGAACTCGGGTCCTCCTGACTCCAGGGCTGGTGCTCTATCCACTGCGCCACCTAGCTGCCCCAGCTTTACTTATTTTTAAAGCCTTTTTTTTTTTTTTTGCAGGCAATGGGGGTTAAGTGACTTGCCCAGGGTCACACAGCTAGTAAATGTCAAGTGTCTGAGGCCGGATTTGAACTCAGGTACTCCTGAATTCGGGGCCGGTGCTTTAACCACTGCGCCATCTAGCTGCCCCCTTTAAAGCCTTTTAAATAAAGATGTATCAAACCTTTACTATGGACTAGGTTCAATGTTAAAACACCTATAATAATCTTGATATTTGTCAATAAATATCACATAAGTCCTCAGACCATCAGGGCTGGAAAGGGTCTTAGTCACCATTTGCTCTAACTGATACCTTACCAAGAATGGCATCTACCACATCTCCAACTAAGGGTCACCCAACCTTTGCTTAAAAAATCTCCCATGAGAGGGAAGCAGGAGGGCAGCTGGGTGGCGCAGTGGATAGAGCACCGGCCCTGGAGTCAGGAGCACCTGAGTTCAAATCCGGGCTCAGACACTTAACACTAACTGGGTGACCCTGGGCAAGTCACTTAAACCCCATTGCCTCACTAAAGAGGGAAGCAGGAGCCCTCTCCTTCCTCCAAATATCACCCCAGGCAGACTGAAGAACCTGCCGTGACCTCAGTTTCCCTTCCGTGGAGAAGGAGATTGGCCTTTATGACCTCTGAGCTTCCTTCCAGCTCAAAGTGAACAACTTTCCAAAGAAATTCCACTTCTGAACAACCCTAGTGGTTGGGATATTTTCCCTTTGTTCCCTCCCATCAAAACTAAATTTTCCCATTTGCTTCTTCTACCTATTGTCCCTAATTTGGCCTTATGAGGCCAAAGGGAACAAGTTGATCAGTTGCTCAGTGAGTTTTTCTTAACCCGTTTCTATGGGGTTGCAAAGAAGGGTATTATGCCTTCAGGGAGCTGACATTGGGAACTGAATTTGAAAGGAAGCAGGGGAAGGGACGAGATGACAGGGAATAGCCACATGCCTCCTTAAAATCCTTAAAGATGAAGGTCATCATATCACATTATTGAATGGTTAGTGAAAAGTGTATTGAGATGTCCAGATAGTCCTTCAGACAATGGGTGGCCAGATTTGGCTAAGTTAGGACTACGTGATAAAAGAGCAATATAATTTAGTTCAGAGAGGAAGCTGGTGGCTCAGTGGATAGAGCACTGGGTCTGGAGTCAGGAAGAACTGAGTTCAAATACAGCCTCTGACAGGTCCTAGCTTTGTGAGTCTGAGCAAGTCATTTATTTAACCCCTTATTGCCTGGCAAAAAGGATCTACTGGATCCCCTGAAGAAGGAAATGGCAAACCACTCTACTGTCTTTGCCAAGAAAACCCCAAATGGAGTCACGAAGAGTCTGACATGCCCCAAACAACTGAATGATAAAAAAACTTAGTTCAGAATTTCTTCATTGTTCAGATGAGAGCAAACATTCTTGTGTAAAATGAATATAATCCTGTATTCAGCACAAGAAAGGAGTGAGGAAAAGAAATCTAGGGGAGGGGGGGGCGACACAACTAAATCATGTTTGAATGTTAATGAGTCTTCCTTCCCTAGAGAAGTTTATCTTTGTCGTTGTTGCTTATAACAGAAACGAATCATTTGGAGATGATTATGGAAGCCAGTGTTTATATCCATTTTTATAACTGTCCATGTATTTCAGTTCACCATCCCCAAGGTGGCCGTTATATTTATTCTCTGGTTAAAATCAATGAAATCACATGTTATATTATTCAAATGACCTCTCCCTCTGTGCGGAGTAATTTTGCTTTGTGTGTGCTTATTGTCTCTTTGCTTTGCTTTTAGGTTGATTTTGGCTTTGCAAAGAAAATAGGATTTGGAAAGAAAACGTGGACATTTTGTGGGACCCCAGAATACGTAGCCCCCGAGATCATCCTGAACAAAGGTCATGACATTTCAGCAGACTACTGGTCACTAGGGATCCTAATGTATGAACTCCTGACTGGCAGGTATGAGCATTAAAATGAGGAATGTGGGTAGAAGTGGGCCGGTCAGACACGAGGTGGTTCTGCCCTTGTCTCTTTGATGTGGGCACTCCCAGAGGAGGACATTCCCGTAGAATCACTGAATTTTAGAGTTGGGAGGTACGTCAGCAGCCATCTAAACTGACCCACATAAGAACAGGATCCCCACTATTAATACGCCCAGGTCATCTGCTGAAAACCCACTAAGAACAAGGAACCTGCTACCTCCCAAGGCATCTCATTCCACTCTGGGACAATTTTAATTGTTGAGAATCTCTCTTTGACATCTTGGTCTACATTGATCCTTTTCTAACTTTCATACAATACTCCATTAGAACAAATGTAATCCCTTCTCCTTTCACATACTTGAAGCCAACCATCACATAATCACCACCCACCACCCCAGGCTTGTCTTCTCCAGGTTAAACATCCTGAGCTCCTTCAGCTGACCCTCAGGTGACATGAATTCAAGGCCCTCCGCCATCTTGGCTGCCCTCCTCTGGACACTCTTCAGCTCCCCAAAGGGTCATGTGCGGAAGATCTAATAGTTGGTCAGCCATGCAGATTAGGGGACAGCAGGTGCCCTCTATGCATTTGATACAGCATCTCTTTCCCCCACCTGACTGCTTAAAAAACAAATTAAAAAAAAATCTAAAACTTCAACCCGAACAACTTGCCCCATAATGTCAGTTCCCACAGTCCTAATTCCCTTGCATCTATTTTCCATGTGCTCTCTCTGATTAGACAAGATAGCCCCTTGGGTTCCCTGTGCCTCTGACATTGTTTGATTCTTTGACACTTTCTTGTCAAGATGTTTCATGACTTAACTGGAATCAAACTCTATCCACTCAGTCTCAATTTCAGGCTCCCTTTTGATTCACTCTCATCTATTTCCTCTCTGAGCACTCAGCCATTACTGGTTAGAGCCTTATGTCCTCTTCCCTGCATTACTGCCATGCCCTTTTATTGGTCTGCCTGCCTCTAGTCTCTTACCTTGACAATTCACAGTCTACACAGCTGTCAAATTGGTATGTCCAAAGCATGTCACCTCTTGCTCTGGAACAAAATATAAATATTGTTCAGCACTTAAAACCCTTCACAATCTGACTGCAGACTACCTAGGCATATACTCTCTGGTTCAGCCATAAGGGACTATTGCCGTTCCCCATACCCAACATTCTATCGCCCAACTCCGTACCTTTGTGAGTGCCCTCCCTCCTTGCCACCACCTTTTAGAAGCCACAGCTGCTTCTAGGCCCAGATCAAGAGCCTCCTGCATGAGGCTTTTCCTTATCCCTTCAATGGTTAGGATCCCCCAGGGTACTATGTGTTCCCATTGTGTGTACATGTTCTCCATGCAATGTAGGGACAGGAATTGTTTTAATTTTGTGTGCCTTGCTTAGGGCCGGTCAGCTTCATTTTCTCCCAGAACTTTTATTTCATTGGCATGGTGCTCACTCAGTGAAAAACACCCTCTACCAAGGCAGATCACCGTGAGCTCTTCCACTTTCAAGTCTTTAAATGTCTGTCAGAGGCAGTATTTGAACCCAGATCTTACTCTAAAGCCAACTTTTTATCCACTCTACCAAATTGCTAGGATTAGAAGGATGCATTCAAAATTACCTTTGGGGGGACAGCTAGGTGGCACAGTGGATAAAGCACCAGCCCTGGATTCAGGAGTACCTGAGTTCAAATATGGCCTCAGACACTTGACACTTACTAGCTGTGTGATCCTGGGCAAGTCACTTAACCCCATTGCCCTGAAAAAAAATTACCTTTGGGGGCAGCTAGGTGGCACAGTGGATAAAGCCCCTGCCTTGGATTCAGGAGGGTCTAAGTTCAAATCTGTCCTCAGATATTTCACACTTACTAGCTGTGTGACCCTGGGTGAGTCACTTAACCCTCATTGCTCCACAAAAAAAAAGAAAGAAAAGAAAAAGAAAGAAAGAAAATTCCCTTTGGGCAGCCAGAATCTAAGGATATCAGATGTTTAGAAAGAGGGAATACAGTGGGAGGACAAGGACTCCAGGGAAACTTGGCCTGCTTCACAGTTCACAGGGTTCACATCCCAAGTATAGAATTCATGATGTTCTGTATTGAGAAAAATAGTTATTGCTCTCCTGTACTTAGTAACTTGTTATTCAGCTAGGACCAAGGTTTTTCCCTTTCTCTGCTTCCTTGTCATTCAAAAATCATGCAGTGTGGGAAATCTTAAGAAAAATTTTCCCAACCAGACTGAGAGAATTGATGAATTCCTGCTCATTGTGTTTGGTCAGACAGGTCTGGGGTAGAAGTCGATTCCCTCCTTGATAAGTCTCTTTGACCAAGATTTGAGTGATTCCAGTCATATGCCCCCAAGACCCTCTTTAGAATGAACCTACATCTCATTATAATATTCATTTTTTCTCATTAATTGTTAACCAGTCAGACTTGATTGCCACCCTCAGGAATACCCATTCTTCCAAGGGTATATAATATAAACTGTGAGCCTACTGTCACTACGGGTTTTTTGCATTCAAGAGAGTCACTGACTTCTCTTATTAATAACACGCTAGCATTATTAATAAAATGATTACCTAGAAACTATGTCTCTCTAACTTTTTAAATGTCACAGTATTCCACTATTCATACTCAGTTCAATTCAACAAACATTCATTAAGTACCTACTATTAATCAAGGCACTGGAGATGCAAAAACAACAATAAAAACATTGTCTACCATCAAAGACCATATAATCTATATGGGAAACAAGAAGGTGTACAATGAGAAGTGAATACAAAGCATTAGATTCCATTTTGTCCCATTGATGTGATATCAATCATTTAACTTGATAAAGCAAATATGTATTGAGCCCGTGCAATGTTCTAAGAACTGTTCAAGTCATTGAGGGTATTCTGTGGAGATGGCTTTTATCATGTGTTAAGAAATAATTTTTTTAGATAATGAAAACCTAAGAAAATAACATTTTTTAAATTTTTTCCTTCAAGTCCCCCTTTCTCAGGCCCGGATCCTATGAAGACCTATAATATCATCTTGAGAGGGATTGACATGATAGAATTTCCAAAGAAGATTGCCAAAAATGCTGCTAATTTAATTAAAAAACTATGCAGGTGAGCAGTTTAGCTTTAGTGTTGTTTTGGCCCTGTGTATCCCAAACCCTTGCCCAAAATTGCATCTGTCTATATAGAAGATTATTTATATTCCTCTCCTCTGTCAAATTGATTGATTCTACATGAATTCTGAGATGCCTTCCCAAATCTAGACTCCTAAACAATTTTCTCCTTATTTCATATGCTGGGGGTTAGGTACCCTTTTTGTCAGAAAACCTTTTCATTACATGTGACCTTTGGGATAACTTGATTTCCCTTAATTAAAAAATCAGTAGATAATATTAGAACCAATAAATTCTTTTGGATGGATGTGCTTTGTAAGGAGGTTAATGAGATTTGTGTAGTTTTTATGGTATATAAACGAAGCACAACAATAATTTGTTTTCAAACAACAAAGTGAATTCTTTCTCTTTCCGTTGTTTTCCTTCTAGGGACAATCCATCTGAAAGATTAGGGAATTTGAAAAATGGAGTAAAAGACATTCAGAAGCACAAGTAAGTGTCCCTTCCGGGTCCCAGTGGTTATGTGGGTATGTGTTTTTTCCTGATTGGGTCTGAGTGACTGTTTATGCATAAAGGGCAACAGGAGGAAGAGCTGGGAAGTCACCTCCCAGAATGAGAATGGGGTCCAAAGGAGCCAGTGCAGGGAGCTCGTTGGCTGGACTCCTTGCAGTTCTGTGTCTACAACAGGCCACCTTGGGGCTTCCGAAACACTGCAACTTGTCTCAAGGAAACATTTGGCATTGGGCCTTCTCTAATTAGAATTTAATAAATCCAAATCTCCATATTCAGGAAATATCCATCAAGCAGTTATTGTACCCCAGACACTTTACTAGGCATCAAGGATGGAAAGATGAAAGGGAAACAATCCTTCCCTCAAGGAGCTTACATTCTATTTAGGGGGAAATGTGTGCATAGTCAATTAAATACAAAGTAGATACAAAGTTATACGAGGTAATTTCCAGGGTGTCAGGAGAAGAAGCAAACACCTCTAGTTTGAGGTGGGAAAAAGCCCTCCTTTTCTGGTCTTTTCCTCCTCATGAGCATTAAAAGCCCCTGTTCTTTCCTACTACTCTGAGGGGAGTAGGGGGAAGCTGGACCCCCCCCCCTTACCATGTTCTGGGAGGACCAAGATTAGATCATGGACTTTTGCCCGGGGGGGCTGGAGGAAGGGGCTCACGCCAAGGTTCTAAGTACCTTGATGCTGGGTGCAATACTCTAAAGGCAGGAGAGGCTCAATAACAAACATTGATCTGATGAATTCTTTTTAAAAAGGCAACTGAGGAGCATCTAGGTAGAGCAGTGGATAAAGCACCAGTCCTGGATTCAGGAAGACTTGAGTTCAAATCCAGCCTCAGACACTTGACACTTACTAGCTGCGTGACCCTGGGCAAGTCACTTAACCCTCATTGCCCTGCCAAAAAAAAAAAAGGCAATTGAACTGCTCACTAATTTGGCTCCCTAATACTCTTACTTTATGGAAACTGAGAAAGCAAAGTGAACTAGTTCCTTGGCCAAGGTCACCCAACCTTTTGCTGGCAAGCCAGGAGAACTTTTGTTTGTTTTATTTTTCTCAGACTCCTAATGCCCCAAGGTCTCCTACTTCAAGTCAACAAGCATTTCTTCAGTGATTACCAGTCACAGAGCCATAGTCAAGGAAACTCTTTCGCTACAACAAGGTGTAAGGAGGTGGTAATCTAAAGGAAGGAGTCTAGAATTTGGGGTCAGAGAATCTGGATTCTGATCCCAGCTCTGCTCCTAACTATGGGCTCAGTACCTTGGCCACATCTTCCCCCTTCTATTATCAGAACCATATTCCATGCAACCTCTGAGGTACCTATCCAGGTGTTATTCACATCTGTATGATACAGCTATGGGCAGCTAGGTGGCCTAGTGGATAGAGCATCAGGCCTGGGTCAGGAAGACCTGAATTCAAATCTGGCCTCAGAAATTTGCCAGCTGTATGACCCTGAGCAAGTCACTTAACCCTGGCTGCCTCAGTTTCCTCATCTTTAAAATGAGCTGGAGTAGGAAATGGCAAACCACTCTAATATTTTTCCAAGTAAACTCCAAATCAGTCACAGAGTCAGACAGGTCTGATATGACTGAACAACAACATGAATGATACAGAACCACCAGCATAGAGATAAAATGTTCTGAATTGTCTGTTTTGTTCCCTTTGCAGATGGTTTGAAGGCTTTAATTGGGAAGGCTTAAGAAAAGGTACCTTGACACCGCCTATAATACCAAGTGTGAGTAACATCTCTTACTCTGCCATTCTGCATCTGTCCTGCCCATTACTCAATGTTTTGTGATTAAGTAAAAGATTCAAGGACTCAGTCGTCAATAAGTTCTTTGAGTCACTAAAGTCTATGCTGGGGAAGCTGATACTGTAGTCAATTTTCTCATGCTAGACAGACCCAGAGACACATTATGTGTCCGTGCTTCAAGGACTCAAAGGCAGGGGACCAGGTAGTAGAATTTTCCAACTTCAACAACTCATGAAGATGGTCCTCTAAGGCAAGAGTAAGGGGTGGTGGCAGGGAAAAGGGTACTGGAAGGGGAGCCGCTACCTACTTCTGAGAAAGCGTGTTCACAATAAGCATGATTTCATAGCCAGGACTTAGAAAAATCTGGTATTCTTCCAAATAGGTCTTGAAAAATCTGGTATTCTTCCAAGTAGGTCTTCTCTCCATTACTATGCAAGTGATTGTCCTAAATAACTACAGCTGGGGCCCACATTCAAAACAAACAACAACAATAGTAACAAAAATCCTACATAACATAATCCAAGAATTTTTATTTTTTTTAAAAAAAGATAAAAATAGGGGGCAGCTAGGTGGTGCAGTGAATAAAGCACCAGTATTGGATTCAGAAGGACCTGAGTTCAAATCCGGCCTCAGACACTTGATACTTACTAGCTGTGTGACCCTGGGCAAGTCACTTAATCCTCATTGGCCTGCAAAAAGAAAGAAAGAGAGAGAGAGAGAGAGAGAGAAAATAGGAGGAAATTACCAAATTTCATTTTTTTAAAACTGATTCTTCATTTTATAAAGGACCTAACTCAATTTGCCTTTAAAAAGTCACTCTGGGGGGCAGCTAGGTGGCGCAGTGGATAGAGCACCGGCCCTGGAGTCAGTAGTACCTGGGTTCAAATCCGGCCTCAGACACTTAACACTTACTAGCTGTGTGACCCTGGGCAAGTCACTTAACCCCAATTGCCTCACTAAAAAAAAAAAAAAAGTCACTCTGAGTAGTTAACTAAGACCAAAATGAAAGGTAAATAATGGTTTTAGGGCAGACTGGAATAAATGAATGAATGAATGAATGAATGAATGAATGAATGAATGAATGAATGAATGAATGAAAAAAGTATTGAGTGCTCACTCTGTTCCAACCAGTGTGCCTTTGGAATAAAAAAAAAAAAAAAGACAGTCCCTGCCCTCAAAGAACTTATATGTTAATAGATGAAGGCAACAGTGGTGACCAAAGAGGAAAGTTGTAACCAAAGAAGTGACAAGGGATATTGAGAGAAGTCCCAGTGTAATATAAAGTACCACTTAAATATGTTTGTTATTATTATTCATATCTTGCTGCTGCCTCTATCTGTGTGACCCTGAGAAAGTCACTTAAGTGTTCTGTGCCTCAAACAACTCTAGAATGTTCCTACAAAATCATAGACAGGTTGAGAGCAGCATTAATGGAGGGAATTCTCACAGTGGGTGTTCCCTATGATGAAAAGTGCATATCCTTTGGGTATTTCCATAATATTATTACAGTTTAATGAGGTCCAACCTGTTTCAAAATAAATTTTAAAAAGGAAATAAATGTCAGTTTCCTGAAAAATACTATTAACTTACTGATAAACCTATGTTAAGAACCCATCTACTGCATAAAATAAGTCCTTCCAGAATTGTATTTGCTATGGTTTAAGTCTAAGGCAAGCCTAGTTTCCTCAAGGAAATCATGATGGATATAGTAATCAATTTCATACATAAAGTTCATGGATGAGAAGCATGTCGGCAACTGCCTGCCATCCTATCCATATCAGGAAATTGCCATCCCATCCTCACCATAAAGTTTATGTCATTCATCAATATTCTCATTAGCACATGACTTAGGGGAAGAAAGTGGGAGAAAAGAATGTTTTATCTAATGAGAATATCTTCTGAGACAGATTCACTGGGAATAACTTGATATATTGAGAAGAGTTTTGATACTGGAGTCAGAGGTCCTGGTTTTAAACCCCACCCATGATACTTGTGACCATTGTGGTCTTGGAGAAGACACCACACTGAACCTCAGTTTCTTCATCTATAAAATGACAGAGTTTGACTAGATGGACTTTAAGATACCTTCCAGCCCGACATTGCTCATGAAACCCACTGTGCTTCTCCCCCATCTACAGGTCGCATCCCCCACAGATACAAGCAACTTTGACAGTTTCCCTGAGGACAATGATGAGCCGCCACCAGATGACAACTCGGGATGGGACATAGACTTTTAGTGCATTTTTCTTACCTGCTTCTGCCTTGCTGAAGACAGCTTTTCTGAGACACGGCTGCCAGCAAACCTGAAGGAATGGGAGAAGATCCATGCTCGGGGTCACCATGATGCCTTGATCGACGATGCTGCTACAGCACTCCAGTGGCATTAGGACTTATCGCTTAGATGACAATATGCTCTCTCTACATGTTTTATGTTTGAAACGAAAATTGCAGTTGACATGGTGGTCCTGAAGCAAAGCCTTTTCACCAGTAAAGAAACGTTTTCTACCACATCAACGATCTTGCTTTGCTCTAGTTATAATCTGAATGTTTAAAATGGTATAAGAAACACTTCAATCAAGCTTAGGTCTGAACCTTGCAGCTAGGAATCTCAGTAGGATCAAATTGTGCTTTATTGGGTACTGTAGTCCTCTATGGTATGGGTGGCCAGGGTGTCAACAGTCTTTAAGAGAAGGATACAGGGGCCTTTTACTGCAGGCCAGTGTCTATACAAAAAAGGACCACAAATTGATCAGTCAAGGAGTTCATGTCAAATCAGTGCTAAACATTCTTTCATTTTTTTCCCCAAGTAGTAGTCATGACAAGCCTGAATATTTCCTTTTTGTCTTTTTTTGCCTCATTTTCCTTTTTTCTTTACCATCTATTTTAAATAGCAGGGGAAAGAGAAGGGAACAAGCATTTATTAAGCGCCTACTATGTGCTAGACACTGTGCTAAGCGCTTTCCAAATATCTCGTTTAATATTTTTTAAATAGTGATAAAAGCACAACTCTGCTAATGGTTTCTGAAAACCATCATAGCAGATGTGGACACAAATGACAATGATATTCAGGATGTTTCTGGATTTGGGACTTTTTGTTTGGTTGGTGTTTTTCCTTTTGGTCCACAAGCTTGGTTGGATTAAAAAAGAAAGAAAGAAAGAAATTCACAAAACCATTTCATGTTTTAGCAGAATGGTCCTGGAGCTGGAAGGGCGGCAGCTGATTGGTTTTATCCATTCTTTAATAGGCCCTCAGACTGAGGCTTAAAAATATTCTCATTTTTTTAAAGATCTCTCCTCTTCCTGAGGGGAAAAAAATAAGACCCATCAAAACACCCCACAAAACCACTCTAGAGGTGCTATGTATATCTTTCATCGATAAATGTCAATGTGTAAACCAGCCAACACACATCTCAACCATTTCATATGCATTTCACAGGTAGCCAGAGACTCACACATACATTACCACTGAGGTTATTAAACCAAACTCTTGTCATAGTTCACTTTCACATCCCCTGAGCTCCTGGTCTATGGAAAAGGAGATGGGGGAAGGGGGGAATAAAATCATTTAAATCCAGCTTCTTGTCTTACTCTCTAGAACTGAGACTGGTGCCACCATTGGACAGTCAGCAATTGAGGAATAGAACAATACAACTGAGGCAGTTCAGGGAGGAAGACAAGAATCTGACCAGCTCAATGTCTGTGTTTTTTTTTCAAAGGTACTATTCATAATGATATCAGCCCATTAACATCCGGATAAAGAGGAAGAGGAAGCGCATTGGGCAGGAATGAAATAAATTTTCATATTTTTTTAATCAAAATACAAATAATAATAATTCTTAAAAATATTTAACTCATAAAGACTGAGTCAAAAGACATTGGGAATATGTACGTGCGCGTGTGTGCGCGCACGAGCACACACACACACACACACACACACCCAATAACCTAATATAATCAGATCTGGTTTTGTGTGTCTGATATTTTGAAGTTTCATGCTCAAAAGGACTTGCCCAGGTTTATCTAGTCCATTTGACCATGAGTCTTTGGAATATTATTTTGGCACAAAGTACAGTCCACAGTCAGAGTTCTACTTTTTTGGTAAATCAATATTTACTAGGATCTCTTCTGGATTTGGAATAGTGTGAAGGAAAGCTGAGGGAAGTTTTCATTGCAGAGGCAGATGAGGCAAAGAGTTAAATGAATCAGCTGAAGAAATCAAATGTGCTTATTTCTGCAAAAAGGTATCCACTTTAGATCTTCATGTCAGAAACAGAGAAGCCAAGTGATTTTAAGGTCTGGTAAATGATGCATTGCTTTGAAATTTCTTGTATTGAAGACATCTTCCGAAATGCAATGACTTTAATTTTTATTTGTGTATAAGCACAAATGTACACAGACTCTCTGAAATACAGATGCAGGACAGGCAAGTTCAAATATCATCGTGTACACATATTCTGAACCAAAACTTTACGGTTTTTTTTGTTGTGATCATTTTTAAAATATGCTTTCTATTTCCTTCCAAATGTTCCAATTTTTTAAAATGAAAGTTAAAAAGCAGATAAGTACTAATATTTTTATTTCATTATCATCACCAAATAGCTCTAAGCCCCCAGTTTAACAAAATTATTTTTAAAAGAGAGCCAGCTTACTCCTGCTGATTTCAGAGGTCTAGACCAGACAAATCAACCTGGGTTCCTAGTCTAAAAATTGTCTATTCCTAACTTTCCTTCTGATCTGGTTTGATTTTTTAACTGGCCCTTTTGCATTGAATTATTAAAATAAAAAGAAACAACAATAGCTAGAGAGAATCAATAATTTTTCAAAATAAAATTTAATCTGCCCAAGATTTGCTAGAACATCAAATTTGTCTAAAAATAGGACAAAATGCTCCCAAATTAAAAGACAAAACAAAAACAAAAACTCATATGACGTTTCAGTGGAATAGAGATCCTCCCCTACTTGTCATGGGTCTCTGCATTGATTATCTATTTGAAAAATTCCTGAAAGTTAACTTTATAAAGCTACAAAGTAGTAGTGGGCACCATGAAACTAATTACACAGATTCACTCTCTCTGATATTTGTATATTTCTAGTGTAGGTTGCTTTGCACTATGTGGAGCAATATCTGAAAAGATTTGATTCTTCCAACAAGGAACTACTAGCATCAAGCAAAAATAAATGGAAACCCAACTAAACAAGCAACATGTATCTAATCCACATCATCTTCACCACTGAATCTGAGGATTCTGATACTGTCTGTATGCAGTCACTAAGGCTTGAAGGCTAAAATCCTAATTTTCACAAAGGACTTTTCACCTGATTTCTGAAACTCTTCTTTTCCCCTTCCCTCTGTTTTCTACCTAATACCGAGTAATAGTAGTGGTATCTAGAAGGAATGTCCTTGTTTGCTTTGCTAAATCTCTTGTGAATACATCAAAGTTTGGGGAGAAAGAGCTTTCGATGGGACTTTATTGACAGTGATAATGAGGAACAGCTAAGGAAATGGATGTCATATTATTTGGGGTGAACCAAACACATAAAAGAACATTTTCCTTGGGAAAATTCTAGAAACGACCTTTATGTCTTTATTTCCTCTTTATCCTTGGACTCTAGGACATAACATCTGACCCGTGTAGCTTTTAATGCCAATCTGTTGGGATCCTTTATTGCCAGCGCAAATATATTTTCAACTGTTATTCTCTCCTTACAAACGATGGAGGAATGCATATGATTTTCACATGCACACACAATAGTATTTATTAACTTACCATTATTGATTTGTTTTCCTAATTTGAGTCTTACTTTTATGTGAGCAAACTAACAACATACCAGAAAATTCCAAGTCAGCTACCATATTGAAAACCAGGATGTTAGAACTGAAATCCCAAGGTAGAGGTGATTTGTGGTTTATTTCAGAACGGCATTATTCACAAACAGTTTTTCTTTCACAATAGGACCACAAAGAAATATTTATGTAAATAGATATTTTCGTGCTGATATTTTGTGGTACATATATGACTTTCTTTTTGCCCGTGTTCCATGGCATCCTCTTTTGGTTTACTTCTTCGTAACAGTGTAACGATTTTAGGTCTGAGTAGACTTGAATGGTCATATTTGTCGGTATTCTTGAAAACTTCTGTCCATCATCCTGTTACTCATCCGTCCCATAGTTTAGATCATGACCTGGCTATTTGGTATTGTTGCAAGTGCCTTAAATTCATGGCATCCTATTAAAAAAACAAAAAAACAAAGTTGGTGTTATGCTGCATGACAAAGACAAATACACCTCAAATTGTTGTCCTTTCTTAGCTTGCTGCGTTTTACAGTTCTTTCTGCTAACGATTTATAAGCCTTTATTATATAATATTGAACTACAGAAATGATGAAGTGGTTCTCTTATTTCTGTTAAATGTACCAGAGCTGTGTATCTGTTCATGAGATACAGCGTCATTTCTGTGAAATGTCTAAATGTACGTGCAGGTCAAATTAATATATGACATACTATCAGTCTGTATACAGGTATTCCTGTTTTGCTCAGCTGTGCAGATTCAATGAAAAAAAAATTAGTGCAGTAAAAGTTCAAACATATCATGTTTTCTAGACTCCATTATAAATGGTCCATGGCCCCCAAAAGGAAACATTGGTCAATGTCTGCAATTCATGCCAGACTCAGTCACAACCTGAGACAAAATTCACATGAACAAGAGTCCCTGGGTACACCCCAGTCAACAAAACAGGATTATTGCTTTCTATGAGTCCTTGTATATGCAAATCGTTTATGAGACAAGTCTCAAACACACCTAGAAAGCTGGACGTCGAAAGTGTGTTCTTAGTCCTCTTCTATATAACTGTCCCCTGCATAAACCGACATAGCTCTGAGACTTTGATAACGTCTCCAACGTTTTAGGCTTTTTGAGTCAAGGGAACTTTATTTAAGCATTGCCTCAGATTTATCCCAGTTTATGCTGTTTTTACACTGGTCAGTTCTTTTGTATTCTTACAGCGATGATTCTTTGACTGTCCTCTTATGGATCTGTTCTACATGAAAGAGGCTTTTTTTGTCTGTCAAAATGTGACACTCGTCATCAGAATGGTCCCTGACCATTTGCACTCTTTCGATGTAGATGGAAAACTTTTTTTTTCATGAAGTTACCCGCTTTTGATTTGCTCTGTATTTTCCCTGCAGCTGTAATTGCTGAGTGCCTGTTGTATACTTTATAGAGTTGAAATAAAAAAACAATTACTTTTGAACAAAGTTGCCATTTTCTTCCATGTAAGATTCCCTGCATTATAACATCAGTCCCTAGAATGAGGACAGAGAATCATGACATTTCAGAACGGTAAAGGACCCCAGGGGCCCAGTCCAACTGTACCTCCCAAATTTAACTCGGTAGCTCTTTATCAAGGACCACGTGACTGGCAGTAAGTATGCCAAGCACTGGGGATATATAGGCAAAATGAAACCATGACTAATGCATGACATGACAACTAGATAAGAGAGTTGGATGTAGGGAGTCACAAGGAAGGTGAGCTGATGTAGAGGGCATCTGCTTGTCACACCTTTTTCTGGAAGCAATGGTAGTATTCTATAAGATGCTTGAAGAGCATCCATCTAACCTTTTTTTGACATTCTCAAGAGAAGGGGAGCCCATCAGTTATCAAGGCAGTGAATTCTGCCTGTGGACAGATCTAATTGTTACAAAGTTCTATGTGACATCAAGCTTCAATTGGCCTGTTGTAACTTCCAGCCTCTGCTCTCAGTTCAGCCCTCTGGGGCGAAGAAGAAAGGATCTAATATCTCTTTCACATAACAATCTAGTTCTAGTAAATTATGTCCCTCTTTGCTAACCATTCAACATGATTTCATGGTGTCAGTTCTTTAATGCTTTAAATGATCTGGGATTTTACTAGCTGTGTGACCCTGGAAAAGGGACTTCAGTGGTCTCAGCTTCAATTTCCTCATCTATAAAATGGGCATAATATTACAACTTCCCTCACAGGGCTCTTGTGAGGATCAAATGGGATAATGTGTTAAGTTCTTTATAGACCTTGAGGCATGATATAGATGCTAGCTATTATCTCACTGAGGTGGGTCCTCACTCTAACAGTACAAACTGCTAACCATCCATGCCTTCTTCTGTGACTCTTGACCAAGTCCTTCTACTCATTCCCATACAGGGAGTCCATCAAAAGGACAAAGGGCACGACTTGTTTTTGAAGATGATATGATAATGTATAGAACCCTATGATAATGTAAGAACCCCAGAGTCAACTAAAAAAATAATTAATAATGTTAGCAAATTTGCAGGATATTTTTAAAAATCAAAAAAATTATCAGCATTTCTGTGTATCACATGCAAAACTCAGCAGGAAGAGATCAAGAAGGAGATTCCATTCAAAATAACAGAAGGGGGAAGCTAGGTGGTGCAGTGGATAAAGCACTGGCCCTAGAGTCAGGAGGACTTGAGCTCAAATCCAGCCTCAGACACTTGACACATACTAGCTGTTTGATCCTGGGCAAGTCACTTAACCCTCATTGCCCTGCAAAAACAAACAAATAAACAAACCAATAACTACAGAAGCTATAAATTATTTTAGAGTATATGTACCAAGATAAACCCAGGAACCATATGAATCCAACTATAAAATACTCTTTCCAGAAATACAGACATAAATAATTGGAGAAAAAGTCATTGTTCATGGGTGGGTTGAGTCAATATAATAAAATTTACAATACTAACTAAATTAACTTCCTTAATCCTTGACAGATCAAATGACCAAAAGAATATTTTTAAAGCCAGAAAAAAATATTATTGAAAATAATATTAGGGGGCAGCTAGGTGGCGCAGTGGATAAAGCACTGACACTGAATTCAGGAGGACCTGAGTTCAAATTCGACCTCAGACACTTGACACTTACTAGCTGTGTGACCCTGTGCAAGTCACTTAACCCTCATTGTCCTGCAAAATAATAATCATAATCATAATCATACAGAGGAACAAAGAGTAAAGAATATGAAGGATAATGATGAAAGCAATAGTGTGATGGGAATGCTTTATTAGTACCATATATCAAACTGTACTACAAATCTGTAATTAATTATATGTAATCATTAATATGACTTGGTACAGGGTGTTTTTTTTTTAATAAAAGAAAAAGCTCTACCAATGGAACAGATAATGTGCATAACATTCACATGAATTGTCTGAAGAAAAGCAAATAAGGGTTTCCACTGTTATGGCAGATGAAGCAAAGAAGTGAGAAAATCAAATGTGATGATTTCTGCTAAAATTCATTGTCTTTAGATTGTCAAGTTAAAAACAAAGGAGCCAGATAATTTTAAGTTATAGTAGATGACACTGCATTTAATTGCCTCATGCTGAGACATATTCATAAATGTAATGACTTTTATTTTATTTGTGTTTAGACACAAAGGTAGACTGATTCTCTGAAATAAAAGAGTGGAGTGGGGAAAATGTCTGAGGCCAGTCCTCTTCAGACTTCACTTGAAAACCAGACTACCTCCAACCTCTGGAATGACTTGTCACTCTGTGTAACTCCCTGACTTCAGCTAATCTTACGCTTTTATATAAAACTCAGAGGAGATGAATAAAATTTCTCAAATAATTGGAACAGACTTTGGTTTGGGACCACTGTACTTTCAAGTAACTTTCAAGGACTTTTCATACTTAGTCCAAGGTATATGATTGAATTAATCAATTGGGCAAATGATACTATAAAAGAAACAGTTAACTAGGGAGGGGAAAAAACATTACAGCAAGTTTCTCTAACAAAGATCTCATATTCCATATATTTAATGAAATGATTCAAATTAATAAAAGTAAGAGCCATCCCCCAAAATATAAATGGTCAAAACCATCCAGGCACTTACTAACCTTGTGACCCTAGCAAAGTCACTTAATGTCTTTTTATCTCAGGTTTCTCACCTGTAAAATTACTATCATAATAGAACCTTTATTCCAGGATTGTTGTGAGGATCAAATGAAATGATATATGTAAAGTGATTTGTATACCTTAAAGCAATATATAAATGTTATGTTAAATGTTGCTAAATATTATCAAATATATGAAGAGCAAGTTCTCAAAGGAAGAAACCCAAATGATCAACAACCATATAAACAAGTCCTCCAAATGACTAATCATTAGAGAAATGCAAATTCAGTCAACCCCAAGGTTCTACCTCACAGTCATCAGATTGGCAAAGTTGACAAAAAAGAAAAGTGACATTGATGAATTTTGGTAGAGCTGAGATTTGGTACAACCATTCTGGAAAACAATTTGTAGTTAGTTGTGCCCCTAATAGTCATACTACTACAATACTTCTTAAAAGGCATTTAGAGCAGGGATCAGCAAATGATGGCTTGAGGGCCAAATTGGCTAAATGTGGGGAAAACACACACACACACACACACAAAAAAAAAAAAAAAAAAAAAAAAAAACATCCTTAGCACCGGGGTCAACCAAACAGGCCATAGGCTGTATTTGTTCCTTGGGCCCTTGACCAAGAGTATTAAAAAAAATAGAAAGAACTCTAATCTAGAGGCTGCGCCCATGAATTAGAGAATGGTTGAACAAATTGTGAGATATTAATTTAATAGGTTAGAATGTTATTGTTCTGAAAAAAATTATAAAAGACAATTTCAGAAAATCCTGAGAAGTATGAGTAGTTGATAGAGAATGAAATGAACATAAATAGGAAAACAATTGATATAATAACAATGAAAAGAAAACATTTCTGAAAGACCTAAGGACTTGAAGCAAGGCAATGCCTAGTCCCCAGGAGACCTTTGATGAAATGAAACATGTTACCCGCCACTTGACAGAGAAGTGATGAAAAGAGACATACATATTTTGGATTTGACCATTGTGGGGGTTTGTTGACTCTACTTATTGGTTACATGTTTTCATGCCCCTTCTGTTTTTATTGGGTGGAGTTAGTGGAAAAATAGGGGTTAGCAATAATCATGTACCACCCCACAAAGGCCATTGAAACATTTTTTAAATAAATAGAACAAGAAGGAAATTCAGAAGGAAACACAGGCAAGGACAATTTTGAAAGTAACATGTGGAGTTTATTATAAATTTTGGAAAAAAGTAAACAGCATGAAATGATTTCTTCATATGCAATCTTCTTTTTATGTTCTGTTGTATACTTGGGAATGTTCTTTTTGATGGGTTTAAATTCAGAAGTCTAAAAAATGTATAAAAGGCATTTGGGTGGTCAATTTCATTCACATTCTATAAAAGTTAAAACTTTTATTTATTTTAAATATACTTTATATTTATTTACCTATTTGTATGCTGTTGTTTCTCCAAGCCCCACAAAGCCAGGCACTGTTTCATTTTTGTCCAGGTACCCTGATGACCCGTGCATGGTGCTTAGCACATGGCAGGGGCTTCATAAACACTTGTTAATCAATTAAACAGAAATGAACAGGAGTATTCACTGAGCAACAAACAGACCTTTGATCAGATCTCCTTGCTTTATCATACTTTCAAAATGGGCTTCGTCAAAAAAGGTGAGAACTATTGTTTGTTCCATTCACCTTTTCAGGCACCACAGGAGACCATCCACAACAAGAAAAATAAAGTCAACTGTCCAGGTTTAAAAATTATTTTTAAAACCCCTTGGGGAAGCCAATCTATGAAAACTTCTGTCATAGTTTCATGATGCTTGTGGTTGTGACCTAGATTTCACTCCAGCAATGATCAGATAAGGCAGACTAAGTTGAAGCATGTTGAAAACTGTAGAATGAAAGGCAAGGGCCAATTTCTAAAACTTCAGCACTCCATCCTTGTATAGGCCCCAGTGGTCATTTGCACATGATTTCAAAGGTCCAAGGGGTTTATGGCAGCCTCATCTCAGTACCTGAAGCTTAGCAAAAGTCAAATTGGAATATGCTAGACCTGAGTCATTCCTCCATAGATAGATGATAAAAAATATGTATCGGACAGTTTTCAAAAGACAAAATACACTCTAAAAACCCTATTTGTAAATGCTCTGAATTATTCTTAATAAAAAGGAAATTAAAATGAAACCAATTCTGAAATTTCACTGCACACTATTCACATTGGCAACCCATCCCCTGAAATAATCAAACAATCTTATCCTCTCAGCCACCCTCCTAGAAAAAAACTGTCTATACTCATTGCCTCCACAGGCTCCTCTCATTCACTTCTTAGTCCTCTGATGTCTGGCTTCCTGTCTCATCACTAAATTGAAATTACACTTTCCAAAGTTACCAGTGATCTCCTGGTCTAACAGTTACCAAACTTCCCCAAATCTCCCAGTTTTTAACCCATAAGCATCTTGAACTCTACACATCCAAATTAGAACTCTTTATCTTTCCCCCAAAGCCCTGTCACTGTCAGGAGTATCACCACCATCCAAGTCACCCTGGCTCACCACCTGACATCATCCTCCACTCCTCACTCTAACTTACCCAACTTATGCCATTCCCCCCACCAAACCTTGTTCTTTCTGCCTGGTAACATCTCTCATGTATGTTCTCTCCTCTCCACTCACATCATCACTATTCTAGCCCATCCCTATCCCCATTTCTGGTCTGTATGAGTTCAGTAGGCTCCCAATTGGTTTCCATGCATCAAAAATATCCTCACTCTGGTTGTTCCTCCACTCAACTGCCAAAAGGATCTTTTTCTAAAATGCAGATATGGTCTGTCACACCCCTGTTCAATGAGCTCCGAGATTAGAAAGGAAATCCTCTCACTTACTTCCCACTTTTCCAGTAAAATGTAGTGCTTCAGCTGAAGCTAAAGGAAGCTGGGAATTCTAAGAGTCTGAGATGATAGAAGAATAAATTCTTGGTATGGGGAACTTCTATTAGAGAGGCATAGAGGTGAGAGATGGATGCTTTGTGGCAGTAAGAAGCCTGGTTTGACTGGTTTATAATATTCTTCTTTTTTTTTTGCAGGGCAATGAGGGTTAAGTGACTTGCCCAGGGTCACACAGCTAGTAAGTGTCAAGTGTCTGAGGTTGGATTTGAACTCAGGTCCTCCTGAATCCAGGGCCAGTGCTTTATCCACTGTGCCACCTAGCTGCCCCCAGTTTATAATATTATTGAAGAGGAATAATGTGTATCCAGTCCAGTTTGGAGACAAATCATAAAGGGTTCAGGGCCTCAGAACCCTTCACATGGATCATCACCTCCTATTGGTTTTCCCCGCCTTGTCTTACTTCCCAACCTCCACACCACTCCCAAACTGATTTTACTCAAGAGCAAATCTTACTCTCCTTCTCCATAAACTCCAGTGTCTCCATATTATTTTGAGGATCAAGTGTAAATGCCCAGTCCATCTATTCAGCCTCATCCCACTTCTCTTCCTGTTCCACCCTACAGGAGAGACAAGCTGTCTTTCTCATTCTTCATGGTGATTCATCTCCTGCCTCCACACATTTGTATCAGCTGTTTCCCATGCCTAGAACATATTCCCTTTTTGCTTTCAGCTCTCAGAATCCCTAGTTTCCTTTTAAGCACATCTCAAGTGCCACCCGATCTCCCAATATGTTGTTGTTCCCTTCAAAAAAAATCACCCCATTTGTACTTTATCTCTACTTTATATGTGTACATGTAATTACCCTGAAGAGAATGTAAGCTTCTTTAGAGCAAAAACCATCTCAATTTTTGTCTTTATATTTTCTGCCCCCAACACAGTGCCTGGCATAGAGCAGACCTTATTAAATTCCATTGATCCATTAGTACCCCCTTCAACAAAGGAGGAAATAAGAGCTTGGCAAAGTTAAATGAATTGCTGGAGTAACCACAAGCCCTAGCTAGGAAGTGACCAATGTGGGGTTGGAAGCCAGGTCTTCCTGACTGCAATACCAGCCCCCTCCCCATGGAACCACACTTATTCTTGACTGAAAATTCTCAAGTACTGAAGAATCTTATGTGGGGCTTGGGGGACTGGCCCACAGGTCTTTTAGGCAGACCTTGGTGAAAAAGAGGCCCTTTTCTCAAATTAAGTGTCTTTACTTGTATCTGGCCAATGGACAAACTCTCTGAAATGCTCCATCCTCTGCCTCATAGGATCCCTCTTTTCTGTCCAGCTTCACCTTCCTCAGGAATCCTTTCCTGATCCCTCTCCCTACCACCTACTAGTGCCCTCCCTGCCAAGCTACCTTGTACTTATTAACTTGTAGAAATATATATTTATCCACTTTAAATTGATGCTATATTTGTACGTGAACTTGTCTCTCCCATTAGAATGTCAGCTCTTAGAGAGTAAGGATTGTCTCATGCTTTGTACCTGTATCCCCAAGACCTAGCACAGTGCTTGGTATAGACTAGGCGCTTAATAAGTACTCGTTGAATGAATCAATGAATGGTCAGATTACTTCTAGCAAAGCTCTCTGCATTCAAGTTCTAGTTGTTACTGATAACCCACCAGGGGGCAGCAGAAGCTCGGGTTTTAGCCGGGACTTAGTGACTGGCTCCCTCCAATTATTCTTTCCTCTCCATCTTCTCTCCCTCTTTCTACTCTCACCCCCTCCCCCATGCCTTTAATGAAACCAGAAGAGCTGCCCCTGAAAGGCCAGGGAGGCTGAGAGGCTTAACCCTCTCCCTTCCCAGGTTCCTGGTAGACTAAGCTTCCAGGCCAGGGCTCAGCTCAAGTCTGATGAAGTCCTGGGGCCCCCAAACCACTTGATCTAAGGGACATCTGAAACCACCTGGGGTCTTGCCCTGCTGTGGCCTAGGGATGAGTGGTTCATAGGGACCTTTTCTGGGCCTCAGGCAGGGCAGGATGGGAGGGTCCCAGAGCTGGCTTTCAGAAGGGTTGTGCCAGGTCTAGCTAGGGGCCCTGAGGGTAGCCTTGGTGTGTCTAACAGGCTTCTCAGTACAGAAAGGGAAGCTAGCCCCAACACACACTCACATACACACAGTCACATACACTCACACACACAAACACACACAAACACACTACTCTCACACCCACCACTCATTCCCTGTGACTCTGGTCCTTAACTGCACACTTTGCCTCCCTTCAGAGACATGTGGCCATTGTAACCACTGACACTCAGCCTTACCAGGTGAGTTGGCATGAGTGGCACTGGAAGTGAGGTCAGAAGGGCCAAATGTCCATCTCCCCTCTACCATTTCCTATATTCGCCTGCTCTGTGCCAGGCCCTGGGCCAGTAGCTGAAAATATAAAGGTGAAAAGGAAAAGTGCTGCCCTTCAGTTGACATTCTCCTGGTCCTCAGCCTTCTTACCATCGGTGTAACCTCCATCAAATCTCCTCACCTTCCCAGACTCAGTTTTCTCCCATGTAAAAGGCTGCTCCTCTCAGTACATACTTATCAAGGTGGTTGTGAGGAACCTACTCAGGGAACCCTGATCACATCCCCCCACCCCCAACTATTCCCCCTTACAACAGAAATGTGAGTTATCACAATCTCCAAGGTCTAAAACCCGTGACCCATTACAGCCCAAATAAACCCCAGACTAGTTCCTTGTCTGTACTTCCTCTAAGCCCACACCATTCACCCCCAGAATCACATGGGAGGACAGAAACCCCCATCCCAATGTGTTCCCTAAGGCCCCTGACACATTGCTTATGTGTCTGAAATGTGTTTCCAAGAAAGTCAGTCCAGATGCAGCAGGAAAAAGAATGTAGGTCACTACAAACCTGCTAAATAAACACTTTGCCAACCTAGAGCAAATGGTGTGGCTGTGGCATCATGGTCTCTGTAACCTGACTATAATGTCATCAGAGTGGGTCTGATCCTTTCCTCCTGGATGACCACAAGAATGTTGCATTATAGTTCTCTGGGCTGAATTCTGGAAATCAGTTTGAAGCTATGCCTGAAAGGTCACTAACCAGTACCTACCCATTGACTCAGTTGTACCACCAACAGAACTAGATTTCAAAGAGATCAAAGAAAGAGGAAAAGCCAGCAGCTCTTTTTTATACAGGAAAAAAGGGGCACCCATCATTTCAGCATGAATCTAATGAAATACTATTGTGCTAGAAGAAATCATGAAAGGAATGGTGTCAGGTGGCTCAGTGAATGGAAGCTGAGCCTGGAGCCAGGAAGACTCATCCTCCTGTGTTCAAATCCAGCCTCAGACACTTATTAGGACTCTCAGTAAGTCCTTAGCCCTATTTGCTTCCATTTCCTCATCTGTAAAATGAACTAACGAAGGAAATGGCGAATGACTCCAGTCTCTTTGCCAAGAAAACGCTAAACAGGGTCATAGAGGGTTGGACACAATTGGAAGACGACTAAGCAGTAACAACAAAACAAGAAGGTTTCAGAGCAAGCAGAGAAGACTTGTATGAACTGATGCCCAATAAAGTGAGCAGAACCAGAAGAAGTGTTTATACAATAACACTGTCGTAAAGACAAACAACTCTGAAAGACTTAAGAACTGTGGTCAATGCAATGACTAGTCATGTTGCCAAAGGGCCAATGATGAAACATGCTGGAGCTCTTGGCAGAGAGATGGATGGATTCACAGCGAAGGATGAAGAATCCGGTCTTTATTTTTGGACGTGGACAATGCAGGAATGTACTTTACTGTGCACGCTTGTTGCAGAGGATTTGCTCCTTGTAATAGAGGAAGGGGAAATAGATTTTTAATTAAAAACAATTTAATATTAAGAAACATTCACCTAACTAAGGACACTGGCTTCATCTAAGATCCCTGAGATAGACACCCAAACGTCCCAGACTAATGACGTCGCCTTACCCTGAGGCTTCTTGCAAAACTTACAGGTTCATAGATCTAAAGGTAGAAAGGGTCTCAGAGGTCACCTAGTCCAACCCCCTTGTTTTACAGAGGAGAAAACTAAATGAGGCCCAGGGTGTTTGAAGGATCAAAGAAAGCAGGACATTGGATCCAATTTTAAGTGACATGTCCATGGTCATCGCAGTTATAAGCTGCAGAGTGGGGGAGTTGAACCTCAGCTCTCTTCATACAGATGTGTCCTCTTTCCACTGTCCCCCACTTCCTTGCCTCCTTCTGCTCCTATTTCCATGAGGCCCCATAAGGGGCCAATGACTGGGGATCAGCTGATCACATTGGGGCACAAATGTCTGATGGAATAAAGTTGTTGAGTGACACATGACAAATACAGAGAATTCAAGGAAACTTGGCAAGGCTTAGCAGAACTGATGTATAGCAAATTAACCTGAAAACAATATACACAATTATTCCAGCAATGTTAAAAAGAACACTTTTTATAAGGCATGCTCTGTGAATTTTGTTTGTTTGTTACAAAGAGCAGGCTCCCTGGTCCAGGAAGGGACCAAGCTGGAAATGATTGTGATTTTAAAAACAAAAGGAATCAATAAAACTTTAAGAGATAAATGAGTGTAATTTCAAGCATGGTGGGCCTGGGTGGGTAGGAGAGGAGGAGAGGCAGGGTTGCTTCAGTGCCCAGTGATATCACAATGGAACCATTTACTTTAGTGACTGTTTGGCCAATATCTTGTGTCCTTCCTGCTACATGCACTCTCTGGGAGCCTTGTCATTGAAGGAAGCCCCGAATCTTTCTGAAAGAACATGAAAGGAATTGTTCATTCACCGTAACTCTATAGTACTGACCTATCCATGTTGTCAGGATGGTGGGGAAGCTGCCAAGAGATTTTGCCCTTTAGTACCCAATCATCCTCTCCAATTGTTCCCCTCCCCCTTATTTTTCTACCAGTCTGGGACCTATTTTTTTCACTACATTTATTTTGTAAAACTCGCCTCCAATGAAAGTCAGAAACCTCCTGAGGGGCTAGATTTATTGGTATTAGGATCTCCACTGATCAGGTTTCCTAAGTGATTGCCTGGTGTCCTCTTGCCTTCCACTGAAGAGAATCCTTCCTTTGGAAAGACCCTTTCACCTGGCCCCAGATTAACAACAATTTCCTGAGATTTTGGTATTACGAAGGGCTCTGAAACCAAAAACCTTCGAAACCCTGCTGAGCAGATCTGCTCTTCAGCATCCAACTGAAATAAGGTGCCCTAGGAGGCTAGATTCCAGCTCTCCAGCTGGAAGAAAACCTAGGGGCCAATCAGGACAAGTCCCTAATTTTGTAGAAAGGGAAACTGAAGCCCAGAGAGGTCATGTTCAGGGTCATGCAGCATCCTTTTTTTTTCTCTTCTAGATCCACCTGGTTGAGTGACCACTCAATGTAGGGACATTCACAGACCAGCCCAAGTGAATTACTTTGTTTCCTGAAACTACAAAATTTCATTACAATTGGTTTCTGTGTAAATAATAATTTTTTGAAATCTAGAGCCATAAAGAATAAGGACAAGTTTACAAACTAGAAGCCTGGTTTTTCTCCCTTACAGCCTCCTTGTCCCCACTCCTTTGACTGTGACCATACCAAGAGTCCCCTCTCTGCAGATCTCCATAGTTTACATGGGATCCTGGGCTGGTTTCAAAGAAGGAGGCTGTGACAGTACCACTCACTGTTCTCTGCCCAGGCCAGACCCAGATGTTGAGGTCTAGTTACCACATTCTAGAAGGAACTTGATAAGTTGAAGAATGTCCTGAAGAAAGCAAATTGCCTGGTGAAGAGTCTTGAAGCCATGTAATATGAGCATTAGGTGAAGAAACAAGGGATGCTTAGCCTGGAGAGGAAAAGATTGAAGGGAACCTGCTAGTCCTCTTCAATTTTTGGAAAGGCTGACACATGGAAGAAGAATGTGACCAATTCTGCTTGTCCATAGAGGAAAGAGCTAGAACCAGGGGGCAGAAGTTGCAAAAAAGCAATTTTAGGCTTGGGAAACAGTTTGGAATAATTCAAAGTATCTTACATAGGCTGCCTCCATTGGTAGTGGGTTCAAGCCAAAGCTCTATGACTGTTATCTTCAACAGTAATGGGATTCTCATTACTTTGGAATAGATGGCCCCAGACTCCTTCCAACTCCTCAGGTCAAGGATTCTGGAAAATACTACAATGTTGCCATGATTATTCAGGGGAAACTTCATACATCTCAGAGTTATGAGATTCCTTTTCTCATTGGCCCATGGACTTCATATTTCACAAGTTCCTACAGAGTATTATCTGATGTACTAACATCACATTTCAACAAGACCAAGTGGGCTTAATGGATCCTCGAAGAGCTAACTGAGTGAGCTGGTTCCCCTCCCATATAAGACAAGCCTTTCTAAGTATTCTCTGTTTTCTGCCCACATCCCAATCCAATGCCAGGATATGCTCACCATGATTACCAGTTAATATCACTGAGTCAGCCAGACTTAGTTAGCTTTTATAAAGGGATATTTACTAAGGTAGCAGAGTCAAAAACACTTGGTATAAAACATTTCTTCAGAAGTCTGTGACACAATCTCCTCCCAATCCATACAGAGTCAAAGTGAGAGGGGGCTCAAACTTAGAGAATGAATGTGGCAAAGGGTTAAAAGTCCTTCCCCTCTGGAGAATATGCATTAAGTTACACTGGGGCGTGATGTGTCTTTTCTCCTGGGACCGTTGTGGACTACTACATTTTCCTTCCCTCATCACATGTACTTTGTTCTCAGCTACTAATGCAGACACCACAGCTGATGCTGTTCTGGGGATGATGCTTGGGAGGGAAGTTAAAATCCTTCAAAGATTGCAAAGTCTTCCTCTAGCAAATAGGGCGAAATTGAAGAAAAAAATACCCCCCGCAACGAGTGACTCCTTTTTTTTTGGGGGGGGGGGAGTCTTGGCTCCCATCACCATTCTGTTGGATAATGGATTCTCCACTCCCAATTAGCTCCATAGTTTGATACAGGCCCCAGAAGGTCAGTTATTATTCTCTTAGCCAATCCAAACTTCCTATTTCACCTACAGAGATACCCTAGACTTGTTCCTACTTAGTGGACAAGAACATCTGATCACCTGATAAATGTATCAGGGCTAAATGAAGTGGAGAATTTTCAAGACAAGATGTAAGGCACTATTCTAGATACTAGGGATACAAAGACAAAATTTTAAAAATAAAAAAACACCCCTGTCCTCATGGAGGTTATAATCTACTAGGGGATTTACCATGTAAGTAGATATAAATTGGATAATGTTAAGGAGAAATATAGAACTGAACAATGACAACTAAGGAAATCAGGAAAGGTTTCCCATTAGAAATTGAAACTGAGCTGAACTTTGGATTCAGGTCCTGGGTTTTGGAAAGAGACACTGGACGCTACCACCTAAATCTCTCCTACCTTCAGCTACTGGGGGTTCAGAAATTCTCCTTTGTCCCTTCTTAAGAGTTCAAGGCTATGAGTTGCAAGGTGTCTGAAAGGCTACAGACACAGTTTTTCAGGAATTTGGCATTTTAGGGCTTTAAGTGTTTTCCCAAGAGACTTGTATAGTCTCACCTGTGTGGCATGAATTAGTATTTAAGTTAGCTGAGTCTCAGTTTCCTCTGGGATTTTTTTGGGTTCATATCCTCAATACCTGGCATAGTGTCTTACACATAGTAAGTGGTTAATGGATGTTTCTATTAAATAGATTAATTGGTTAATAGGTGTTTCTATTTAAAATACTCAGATTCCAATCAGCCCTGTTAAGTTTATCAGGTGAGAAATCATCTTCATTGTTCACTTAATAGGTGTGAACAATGCAGGGGGGAGAGTACCCTAGATAGTCTCCCTAGTCCCTTCTATTGCCTATAATCCTGTAAAGACAAGACTATAGCAATAGCAATATTTATGGAGAGCCTTCTGTGAACCAGCTACTCTGTTAGCCTCTGGAAATGCAGAAATTAAAAAAAAAAAAAAAAACAACAACAACAACCAAGACCCGCCCTCAAAGAACTAGAAGAGAAATTCCAGCTCAAACCAACATCATTTCCAAACCTGGAGGTGTGTATTGTGGTACCATCAGGATAGAAAGCTGGCCTTCAATCTTGCCTTCTACACAACTGGCCACCAAAACAATCACTCCAGGACCACCCGAACTATAAGTTGCAGAGGGAGCATCCTGCACCAATAAAAACCCAGTGTAGAATCAATAGCTTCATCCTATCTTGCCACGGTGCCCTATATTCATCTTTCCACCTCTGCAGAAGCCTGAGTCTTCTTACCCAATTGAAAGACAATAGATTGGTCAGCAATGCTGGGAAAACAAGTCAATGAGGACTAGTTGTGGCAAGGATCCCATCTTGTGTACATAAGTAACAACAATCTTGACTAAACCAGCAAAGTACAGGGTGGACAGTATGTCCCCCATCACCCCACCCCCAAATAGTAGTGCTCCCTACCTAGTGCCCCGGAAAGGCAGGTCTTCTGGACTTGTTACTGTTGGTTCTAAACAGCCGCCTTTAAACCTCCTCTTTGATGCTTGGAAATTTTTTATTCTGAAAATCTCATAAATGGACAAAATATGAAGCGGAAGGGGAATTTGTTTCATTTTCTCCTTTTCAAGCACAGATGGGCATAGAAATCACTTTTAGTTTTTAAGTGAAGGATTTCTGGCAGAAGTCAGTTCATTCATTAAGCATCGATTAAGCATTATGCATGAAGCACACTCTTGGCAAATAGAGATGCAAATGTCTCTGCCCATGTAGAGCTTACATTCTAATGGGAAAGGGCATAGGTGTGATATAAAGACATTCATACCAAAAAAATGGGAGGGTTGATCTCTTCCAAAGGGTCTCTCTCCTAGATGTTGCTGTTATTCAGTCATTTCAGTAATGTCTGATTCTATGTGAGTCCCTTTGAGGTTTTCTTGGCAAAGAAACAGGACTGGTTTGTCATTTCCCTCTCTGGCTCATTTTACAGAGAAGGAAACTGAGGCAAACAGAGTGAAGTTATCTGCCCAGGGTCACACAGCTAGTTAATGTCTGAGGTTGTATTTGAACTCACAAAGATAACTCCAGGCCCAGCACTCTATCCTCTGTGCCACATAGTGAGAGACCCCACCAAAGACACACAAAACCAATAAAAATAACCTATCATCAATGGCCTGGGAAAGGGAGGGGCAAAGTTCAGAATGAGGAAAGGAATGACAGAATAGAAGAGTACACTGAAAAAGATGTTTAAAAGTTTCTGCTCCGAAGATTTCTTGTTTTATGAAGAGATGGGGGGGGGCAGCTAGATGGCTCAATGGATAGAGCACCAGCCCTGGATTCAGGAGGACCTGAGTTCAAAACCGGCCTCAGACACTTAATACTTAACTAGCTTTGTGACCCTGGGCAAGTCACTTAACCCCAATTGCCTCACCAAAAAAGGGAAAAAAAAAAAAAAAAGAAGAGATGGACAGAACTGCAAGGTGTGTCGCTGGATAATTGTTAAAAACAAAGCCACCTCAGAGATTATCTGCTTTTACAAATGAAGAAACCAAGACCTATAAAGGGAAAGGGACTTGCCCAAGGCCACACTGGTAGAAATTAGGAGTTATGGGAGATTAAAACTCAGCTTTTCCTTTCCCAAGTCCAGGGCTCTTTTATTCCACCACATTTTCAGTATGTTGACATGTGGCTATTTTTCCTTCCCCTATGCAATTGTTTTCAAGGAAGGAGGGGGAGACGGAGGAGGAGGTAGAGGAGGAGAAAGAGGAGGAGGAAGAGGAGGAAAAAGAAGGTGAAGGAGAAGAGCAGGGAGAGGATGACAATGACAACAACTGGAAGAAGAGAAGAATAAAGAGGAGAAAATGAGGAAAAGGAAAGAGAAGAGGAATCTTCTTGCCTTCATCCCAGGGTCAAGTTCCATGAGGTTGGGGATGCCCTTTTCTAAACTTGCTAATTCCCGCAGCCCTTAATACTGGGCTCTGCCCACAGTAAGCATTGGATAATATTGCTTGGATTGAAATGAAGTTACAGTACATGACTCCAAATAAAATCATCAGAGAATTTAAAATAACAAAAACAACAACAACAATGGGAGGTTTCTTTTTCCCGGGGAGGGAAAGGTGGGGTGGAATTCTTGTACTTCTTGAAACAAATTCTCCAAAGCCTAAAACCTGGCAGACTTAGCAGCAGACCAGATTCTCAGCCTTCTTCCTCCACCCCAGAGCCTAGATCCGGTGTTAGTGCATGTGTGTGCATGCATGTGTGTATGTGCATTCATTCTGTGCTTGCATGTGTATGTGTATGTGTATGCGTGCATGTGTGTGTATGTTCATTTGAGGCAGTAATTTCTGCAGCTTTGATCCGGTCCATCCTGTTTCTCTCACACATGTCGAGGGATCACACTGAAGGATCTAGGTACAAATGTAAGGCTTGATTGTTAGGGAGCCCTTGCGGGCCAGCCAAGTACTTGAGGCAGACATCTCCTGGTGAAGCCTCCCAACCACCTCTGAGGTAGGCACTTCAAGGGTTATTATCCCTATTTACAGAAAAGAACCCTGAGGCTCAGCAGAAGAGTGACTCTCCCCTGGTCACAGAGCTCCCGTAAGAGGAATCTGACTGAACTCCTGTTTCTCCTGGCATCGGGACAGGACTCCCCAGTACCCCACCCCTGCCTCCAGCTCTCTATGCCACCCTGCCCAAGGGTAACAAGAGGTCTTGGCCAGCTACAGGAGTCACCAGTTGTTACTTCCTGTCTGTCTCCCTCTTTCCTCTCATCTCTAGCCCCAATCTAATGTCCAAAGGCTAGGCTCTGCCTGCCAAACCCACCCCCCCCCTTGTCCCTTCAAAAGGGAATTTAGAGCAGCCTTTCTTTCCGACAAGGCTTTTGATGTGCAAATCCCCTCCCCCTTCCGAGAGGTTGGGGGAGGGAGACACTCAGACAGACAGATAGACACAGACACAGATGCAAACCTACGGACACACAAGCACACAGACCCAGACAAACAGAGAGAGGGACCTAGGTAAGGAGAACTCCTAAGGATAGACTCTGCTGCCGGACAAACCCCTGTCCAGTCCCTGTGCTTCAAACACTGTTGACCCCCATCCCCCAACTAAGTGTTTAATGAATAAATTACGCAGGAAGCCTCACTGGAGCTGTGTGTTTATTTTAGCTTATTGGAAGCTCAGTAAGAGGCGAAGGTTCTATCTAGCTTTCTGGGTTGCAAAGTTCCTTTCAAGCACCATCTCTTTGAACCCTCACAATTCCCCAGTGTAGTGAGGCCGCTACAGGGATTATTGTCCCCATTTCACAGACTGACCCATCTTGCTAATGCCCTTCTTCAAGTTATCTGGGATTTCTTTATCTGTGTACATACTCCCCCTCCCCCAGATTTTGTTTATATTAATCTATTTTATTTGTACAAGGTATTTCCCCAGTGGAATAGACCTGAGTCCCCTTAGGGTAGGGTCAGTTTCATTTTTGTGTATGAATCCACAGTGCAAGCACTTTCCTCAGAGCAAGTGTTTAATAAGAAACTGTTGAATAAATGAGTGTGGAAAATCAGAAGCTCAGAGATGTGAGATGACGTCCCTAGGATGGATCACGCAGCTAGTTAGCTATAGATCAGAGCTGACAGGGACTTCTCTAGGCCAGAATGTTTTGTGTGTCATGGATCCCTTTGGCAGCCAGATTAGTACTATGGACCTCTTCCCATGGAATTACTAAGGAAACTAATGGTGAAATAATCATCTACCTACCTATCTTTCTTCTATCTATGTGTACATACATGCATACATACATGTATAAAAGTTCAAGACTTCTGATAAATACAACCGCCTCATTTTACAGAAGAGAAAACTAAGTCCCAGAGAGGTTGGGTGACTTGCCCACTTGCCTAGGGTTACATCCGCTAAGCGTCTGAGGAAGGGTCCAAGAGGCCCAGACTCTAGGTACATCTGGAGCAACAGCACAAGAAAGTGCATCGATACGTGCTGTACCTGGGGTAAGGAAGATCGGAGTTCACATTTTACCTCGGATACGTATTAGCTAAGTGGTCCTGGGCACAGGATCTTAAACTTTCTGAGCTTCAGTGTCCTAATAACAGTGGCTACCCTGTGTATATTCCTTTAGGGTTTTCAGAGCGCTTTACTTATGTTCCCTCATTTGATCCTCACCACAATCCTGGGAGGAAGGTTCTATTCACTTTCCCAATTTAGACTTGAGGAAACTGAGTTTGACTTGTCCAGAGCCACACAATGTGGCAGCATTCGCACCCACGTCTTCTGAGTTCAAGTACAACTTTCCAGCTCTATGCTCATGGGGAAGACAAGGTCTCCCCTCTGGCCCGCGCTGTTTCCGTTACAGCCCCAGGGCTGACGATGTGCCTAAAGAGAGCGAAAAACGCCTTTGAGTGTAAGGGAGAAGGGGAGAGAACGGACCTGGAGTACAAAGGGAGGCCCACTGCCGCTAAGAGTGTCTCCCATGGAGGGACCTGGAGACACGGGTTCAGGAGGTGGGCAAGGGTCCCGGGAGTTCCCTTGGCTAAGTACTGGGCAGTCTCGGAATAGTCGATCCTACCCTGGGCGTGAGCTCGGCGCGCCTGCCTACCGCCGTGGGACCTGGGGCCGAAAGCAGGAGGGAGCAGAGGGAAAGGGAGAGGAGAAAGGAGAGGAGGGGAGTGTCAGCCCCAGCCCCTTCTCTCCCTCCCCCCGCCTCGCACTCACACACCCCCTCCCAGCCCCTCTTCTAGGCTTTGAAATCCCATCCCCGGCTTTGTAGTGGCCCCCGAGGGGGCGGGCAGAGCCAGGGGCCGGGGGTATAAAGGTGGCGGCGGTGGCAGAGGCCCGGGACAGAGCTGCCTGCCCATCCCACAGCGCTCGGGAGCTCTGCTTGGCTCCTCTTGGGCTGCTCTCGGCTGCCTCTGTTTCCGCGACTGGGAGCCGGGGAGCCGGGGAGCCGCGGAGCCTAGAGCGCCCGGAAGCCGGGCAGTCAGCCGAGCCGGGAGACGGCAAGAAACGGCGCAAGACTTGCTCCCCACCGGGCTGCCCGTGCGACTTTGGGCCAGTGCGTTCGCGCTACCCTTTGCTCTCGGGCCGTGTTTGTCTGTGTCTCTGTGTCTCAGTCTGTCTGTCTCTTCCTCATCATCAAAACAGCCGAGATGCCAGCCCTAGCCCCGGCCCTGGCAGCGGGGGCGGCCCGGTGTCTGCTGGCTCTGGCCGCGGCTCTCTGCTGCCCGCCGTGCGCCCCGGCGGCCGCGACGCTGAACACTGTGCTGGTAAACTCCAATGCCATCAAGAACGGGCACTCGGGGCCCGGCGGCGGCGGTGGCGGCGGCGGAGGCGGTGGCGGCGGCAGCAGCGCGGGGCTGGTCCCTTTCTGGGCAGTCAGCGTGGCACCAGGGGACAGCGTCCTGTTCGAGCGCCCCAATGGGTACATGCACGTGGACAACAAACACCAGGTGGGCACCTCGCAGGAGGAGCGGAGGGGAGTGAAGGGGGCAGTGGGAGGGAGGGCAGCATCAGGCTGGGGACCAGAGGGTTCCTGTGATGGCTCGGACCGCCGAAGAGGGATCGCAGGGAAATGCTCCTGGGGTTGAGCTCAAGAAGAATTGGGGAAGAGTAGGGAGCCAGGTGCTGCCTGAGACAAGCCAAAACATTTTTCGGGGGTAGTCACCGCTCTTTCGTTGGGGCTGATACGTAAGAGGTGCGGGGAGAACGCGGCGGGTTGTAACGGGAGAGCTCTGGCTTGGAGGCCCGTCCGACCCCAACTTTGCCACCTACTTCCCTGCGGGCCCTTAGTCCTAGCGAAGCCGCTAGTTCAAATCTCGAATTTTACGGAGTATTAGAGACCGAAAGATGGAAGGGACTTTTGAAGTCATTATGCCCAACCCCCTAATTTCATACTTGAGATTGAGATTCAGAAGAGGGGTGAGGGGTGACTTTCTCCAAGTCACACAGGTAGACAGGAGCGGCGCTGGCGTTCTTGGAATACAAGGCTCTTAGGAACATCAGTTTCCACTTCTGTGAAATGCAGAGGTTTGCGTCTGGAAGGACTCCTCCAGCTCAAAACGATTCGCCAATATGCCGTCAGAGCCTAGGCACTGGGCTGGGCACTAGGGATTCGGACAGAAGTGAAATACTCCAATCGCCCGGGTTCAGAATCTGGCTTCGGGTTTTTTTTTTGGGGGGGGGGGGTTGGGGTTTTTTGTTTGTTTGTTTGTTTGTTTGTTTGTTTGTTTTATGAGCTGGGAGACCCGGGAAAAGTTATTTAACCTCTCTGGGCCTCGGTTTCCTCTTTTGTAAAGTAAGGAGTGGGGGGTGGGAGGCTCTTCAAGGCAGGTCCCTTCCTGTAGGATCCTTCTGAGCCGGCTCAGAGGCCTCACCACGCCCTCTTCTCTCTTCAGCAACATTTTATGTGTGTGGATGACAAGAATTGCGGTCTGGAGGAATACTGCGACATCGGTCCCCGGGGCAGCAGTAGCCCAGGCGGCGGCGGCGGCAGCATCGGCGTGCAAATCTGCCTGCCCTGCCGGAAGCGCCGCAGGCGCTGCCAGCGTACAATCATGTGCTGTCCGGGAAACTACTGCAGCAACGGTGAGTGACCCTCACGACCCCTCGGCACCCGTGCGTGGGCCTCCCCAGCTTGGTCCCTCGGGGAAAGATGCGGAGCCGAGTCCTGTCTCCACGCAGAGCCACAAAGGAAGTTACGGAAGTTACAGCTTCTGCAGAAAGAGAATTTAACTTTCTCCCATTTAGGAAGAGAGGAAGGAGGTGGCAGGAAGCCTAGTCGCAGAGAGTTTACCTTGGCATCTTCCTTTGTCGGCCCCCAGCAAGGAAAGCATGCAAACCTTAAGTGTGCCACAGAAATGGCATGTGCTGCTGGTGGTGGCGGCGGTGGGAACCTGGTGTAGTGGGGAAATGTTTGGGGTCAGCCCCTGCGCGAGAATCCTAGTCCTGACACTCCTGCCTTTGTAACCCCAAGGGCAAGACCTTAGTCCCACCCTGCACCGCCTTTTTCCTCCAGCTGATTTTGTGCCTCTGCAAAGCGATGTTTTGGACTCCACACCTTTCTCCCTTGGGTGCCTTGTCAGTCTGAAACCTAAACTGCCTTGGGACCACAGCGGACAACGCACTAGCCTTGGAATGTGGAATTCGGGGTTTCTGGATTCAGACATTTACTCGTTAGATGTGTAACCCTGGGAAATTCATTTAACTTCTGTACACCTCAGTTTCCTCCTGTGTATATTTTGTTCATGTATAACTCTTTATGGGAAGTTCCTTAAGGGCAAGGACCATCTTTTCTCCCCAGCCGTTAGCACAGGGCTTGACACAAAAAAGGTTCTTAATAGATGTTAAATGATAATAATAGCGTCGATTTCAGAGGGTTGTTGGGAGACTCAACTACTAGCACCACCATTAGCACTACCACTACCCTATTAAAAACCACCACTACCCTATTAAGGTTACTAGCCCCCATTAGTTTTAGAGGCTAATAACCCAAATCATCAGTAACTCTCAGTAAAGCTTTGGTTTGGAGTAGAGGATTGAGGTACGTGAGAAAGGCATCCCAGTACCCAGAGCAGCACCAAGTGAAGCTGGATGGACTTAAATTGCTATTTATTTTATTTTTATGGATTTAAAAAAACATTTTAATAGAAATAGAACCGTTGAAACATTATTTTGTTGACACGTCACCTCCTTCATGGAATTATCCAATGACTACAGTAAATGGCTTTTGTTTCACAAGAGACTGGCATTGTCCAGGCATGGTTCCATGACTGGGAAGTCCGAGGGCTCAGGTTCCGATCTTGCCTCTCAAACTAGAGCTCTGATCCTCTGAATGTACGTAAGAGCAAAGATTTCTCTAGGAGGAATCTCTGAGATCATCTTATCTAACCTCCTTTTGCTTAATACAATCAAAGGGGCCTCTAATATGAAGTTAACAGGTTTGGATTCCCAACCTGACTTTGTCCTTTCCTAAGGTGTGACCTTGGGCAAGCTGAGATTGTTTCCTCGTCTGTAAAATAAAGGGATTGGACCATTGGTCTTTGAGATCCCTTCTTGCCCTCCATCTATGATGCTATCATTAGCTGACCTCTATGGTCCATCCCAGCTCCACATCTTGTGGCCCACTGATGATAAAACTAAGTCCTAGAGATCTGGCTAATTTGGGCAGAGTCCCAGGGACAATAAATGGGTCACTTAGGATTTGAACCCAAGTCCTCTGACTCCAGATCTTTTGCAGCTGAGTCATACACACAATACGTATCTGTATGTGAGTGTGTTATTGATTTGGTGACACAAACCTCTAAACGGCCATTCTCAAAGTCAGTATGTTCCCGCAAATTCAGTTGTACACAGAAAGTGCTTTAAAGAGTCTGGATTCTGGTTTTCATGTTATTGGCTCTAAGTAGCCAGGGTGGATGGCTCATCATTTACTGCTGCTGTGATCTCTTGGCTCCTTGGAGTCCCCAGCTAGAAAATGAGGGGGGTGTAACTGGTAACCTCTAAGCTTTCTTCCAGCTCTATGATTTTACCTCTATTGTACATTGAGAGAGGGAGGCTTTGGGGATACGTAAAATTAATGGTTCACTGAAGGGGGAATCACCATGGGATAAAGTAACTTGGATGCAAATAAAACTTAGCACACCTTAAGCAGAGACTTCAGCCCTTGACCAGCGTGTCTTGCCTTTTTAGGGATATGTGTGCCATTGGATCAGAACCACTTACATGCATTAGAAATGGATGAGATGACCACAGAACCAGTGAATAATGATCACAGCCTTTTAGAAGGCCAGCCGAGGAGGACCACTCCATCTGCTAAGACCAGAGGTAAGGGAATACATGACTCTCCTCCTTGCTGAACAGGGAGCTTTTCTTGCATAGGGGTAACAGGCTAGTGCCAATCATCTTAGTTAGCTGCCTTCCAGTGAGGGTGTCCTGCTCTCCTCCCCAGTCAGCAATGACAGACTTCTGGACTTAGGATTGGACACCGGGATTGTGATCCCAACTCTGTTACTTACTGGATGCTACTATCCTAGTGAAATGGTGTAATGAAAAGAGGACTAGGTTTGTTCTCCAAGGACCTGGATTCCTATCTTGACTCTACTGTCTATAAGACCTTCGGAAGGTCCTTTAACACCTCTCACTAGTTTTCTTATTTAAAAAATCAAGTTGTTGAAATAGATGTTCCCCTTACCTCCAATTTGAAATACAGATTCTTAAGTCTTACAAGGGATGTCAGGAATTATCCAGTCCAGGCCCCTGTCTGGACAAGAATCCCTTTGAATCCCTACCTGCCAATTGGTTATTCAGCCTCTAACTGAAATCCCCAGAGGAGGGGGATCCTCCAGATGCAGGACATTCCATTTTGGGGCTCCCTTTATCAGCAAGTTTTGTTTTTCCCCCAAAGTCAAGCCTAAATTGGCCTCCTTGTTGCCATCTCAGAGATATTATTTGGAAAAAGTGCTTAGCACAGCACCTGGCATGCAGGAAATAAATACATAAATGCTTCCTCCCTCCCCCAACTCTAAGGTCAAAAAGAGGAAGTCTAATGCCTCTTCCCCATCAAGAACAATTTCAACAAAATGGGAATGGTTACACTCACCTTCCCCATAGTGTTGTTATTAGAAAGAAAAATATCATGGGGTGTGTTTGTTCAGGAAGTTCAAAAGCAGGACATTAACCCGGGTCTTCTTTACCCCAAAGGTGCATCTTCCTTATACTCTATCATGCTTCCTCTCTCTGAGTTAGGGTGTCTCCGAGAACGGAAGCTCCCCGAGATCAGGGATTGTTACACTTTTATCTTTATCCCTCTCTGGTGCCTGGCGCTTAGACGGTGCTTGGTAAATGCTGGCCGGCTGCCTGATTCTCCTTGCTTTCCTCCCTCTTCCCCAGGCCAGGAAGGCGCCGTTTGCCTCCGCTCCTCTGACTGTGCGGATGGCCTCTGCTGCGCTCGGCACTTCTGGTCCAAGATCTGCAAGCCGGTCCTCAAGGAAGGCCAAGTGTGCACCAAGCACAGGAGGAAAGGCTCTCACGGATTGGAGATTTTCCAGCGCTGTTTCTGTGCCGAAGGCCTGTCCTGCAGAGTACAGAAAGATCACTTAACCAATAACGCATCCCGGCTTCACACCTGCCAGAAACACTGAACTGCCCTCGTCTCGGGAGGCTGGCCGAAGAACTCCTGTATTTGACTTCGACTACGGAAACTTTCTTCTCCCGTCAGCTGAACCTGCAGAAGGGACGCATTCAGTGTTTACAGTTGCACTCTCCAAATTCTCCTTCCGGAAGGCTGAGTGCAAAAAACGGCTTTGTTTCTGTAGGGAACGAACTCTATCCAGTGACTGTTTGCAGTAAATTACTGTGTTGTAAATATCCACTGCGGAATTTCCCTGTACATGATCCTCACCTTTTAATTATTTTTCTAAAAGTGCTGCATTGTCTACAATTTACCCACGACCTGTAAATTTTGTACACACTGGTGATGTTATCTTGAGTCTGATAAATCTTCTATTTTTAATTGAAATAAATAGTTTCTGCTGAAGGGTTTTGCCTGTTCCCTTTGCTGGGCAGAGGTGAGTGCACAGAAGGACCTTGACTTGTTGGAGAGACATGGGGTGACAGACTTAGAGTCAGAAGGAATTACAAAAGAAAGTCTAATCTATCATACCCTTCAGTTTAAGGATGAGGACAAATTAATCAAGTTACTTACCAAGGTCACTGAAGTAGTAGGCAATAATGACCCCAAGTTCTCTGACTCCGAAGGCAGCTCTCTTTCCACCAAACATGGATGGAATGATGGGCGTGGAGTTAGGAACTGGGTTCCAAGTCCACCTCTGACTGTCATGAGCTATCTTAACACTGGGCAAAGAGGATTGTTTCCTGATGCTTCAGGTGTTTCCCCAAACCTTTTAAAACACTTAGAACTAATAATCTTGTTAATGGAGAAAGTTTCCACACCAGAAGTTATCAAATTGACAAAAATCACAGATCTTTCTCCTCTTTGAGAAGCTCAACATAAATAGCTTGAACTACAAAAGCCTGCTTTCTGGCTAAAGGGGATAACGTGTGTCATTAGGTTGGGGAAAATTCATTCTTTCATTCATTCATCCATTCAAATTTTCTTATTTCCAAGGTCTCAGAAATAAAATTCTTCATTTGTTGTCTGGAAAAATCACAAGTCAAGATTAGTTTTGATGCAATTATCTTTATCATTTTTGTCTACAAGGACAAAAAAAATGTGATATTTTCAGAGCTATTCTGGGGCAAGATATAATCAGAATTTAAGAGATGTTGTCAGCTCCTACTGATAAAAAACAAAAATCTCCAAATGAATTCTTAAGGACTTGATGAGCCCAAATAGCTCACATTCCTAGAGTGTTTTATGGTTTGTAAGCATTCACTATAAATGACACAAATTTTCCACTATGGAAAACAAAAGGCTACTTTCTAAAATATAACTTACATTTCTATCCCTTTTTAATATGTATAAACCTTTTCTTCTGCATCAACCCCACCAGGTAGGTAGTCTCATCATTCTTATGCTCATTGTACAGATGAAAAAACATTAAGCCAGTGAGGTTTAGTGGCCGGCCCAAGGAGATGTCAGAACCGAGATCTGAACCGAGATCTGACTCCCATGTCCAAATTTCTGCTTCACTTCTGCATCAGCCCCAAGACCCAATTAATGGCATTTAGAACTAAATGCGCAGAATAAAGCTAGGAGTCAGGCTGTACATTTGCAAAGCATTTGGGGAGAATTCAGATTCAGCTGATGACCAAAAGGGCAGATGGGCAGGTCCAAAAGGTTAGAAAGATGCCACCATTGCTGACTTGAGTAGCTGATGAAAACATGTATTGTGTGGTACCAGTCAGCACATTTCCAATTTTGCCAGAGCTTGACTCTTGCAGGCTAATAAGGCGGTTAATTTTCCTTTGCTGGCATTTTGACTTGCCAAGTATGACTGAGTTTCGCTCCACCATCCATATTCCTATACTGTGATAAAATAGGGATCTCACTCTCTCTACCAGTGGGGATCCCAAACCGACTCATGCTTTCATATCTCACGTGACAACTTTTGCTACTTCCACAAACTCTGCATGGGCATCCAATCATGTATCCTTAGGGCTTCTTCCTCTAATTCTCTCAGTGTTAAATCAATCAATATCAACGAAGTATATGGGGGCTAAGTCTCTGTCACCCATTGTTCTCTCTAAGTGAAATCCAACTTCACAATTTACTTATTTTGGTTTAGTCCTGTGGTTTTATCAAATTAGTATCTTTTACCACCATTTACAGTCTAAAAGTAGATTCTTAAACTATTGTCCTTGGTCCCTCAAGTGGATAGAGTTGGGGGGGGATCTACAAACTTGGATTGGAAAAATTATCATTATTGTCATGAACCTTTAGCGTTTTCTTCAATATCTGAAAACAGCGTTCTTAGATGGTGTCCTTAGACATTACTAGGTTACCTTAAAGGTCTAGGTCATACAAAACCAGAACCGTATCTTAGAGAATTGCCTGGAGTGTTCA
Organism: Dromiciops gliroides; assembly: GCF_019393635.1. Taxonomy (NCBI): domain Eukaryota; kingdom Metazoa; phylum Chordata; class Mammalia; order Microbiotheria; family Microbiotheriidae; genus Dromiciops; species Dromiciops gliroides. The sequence goes on from NC_057862.1 coordinate 15,334,177, forward strand.
AAGGTTAGTTGATTTACAAATATGTATATAATATTATATATAATAATATTATCACACTATATAATATTAGTATTATATTATATTATATATAATAAATATATGACATCGGCAGCTGGGAGGAGATGGCCAAGGACCGCGCGGATGGAATTCAGTACTCAGGAGCAGCTTGAGCGCAGCTGAGATGGGCCTTCAAGCTGGGGAGGAAGAAAAACGAATGAGACGCAGGAACCGATGGGCAACAGAGAGCGCAGTTTTCGATGTCCTCATTGCGGCGGGAGCTGCAGCTCCCGTATCGGACTGCACAGCCACAGTGTGGCCTGTGGCTCTTCAAGGCGCTGATCCATGGTCGTCCATGACTGGTGGAAGGCTACTACTAATAAATATATACATATAATATATAATTTTGGTTTTGTGTGATTTATATGGAGGAGAGGGAGAGGACCCTTATTATTCTATCAATTCTTGTGTCTCCATACCCAGGAAACTCAGTGTTCTGGGCATTTAAGATAGTGACTGAACAAGTTCCAAAAAAATAGTTTCTCAGCTTTTCATCCAGAAATGGAGATGTTCTAGAATTGCCTTGTTCCCTAAAGTGTTTCAGATGAAGGGGACTTCAAGCCCCACCCCCAAACTGAAGGGCCAGGATATTTCCTTACACTGTCTTTTGTTGGGAAGTTTCAGCTTTCATGCCCGGGAGAAATTTTCTCTTCCTTCATGGATAGATTTTGTGAATTGCCAGGCAGACCTGATGCTGAGGCCTTAATAAAGTACAACAGATGAGGGGAAACAGGAAACTGCTTTCTCTCAATGACTACTTTTTCCAAGACAGAAGAGGCCTCTATTTGAGAGGAAGAAGCTTTGAATTCAACAGCCCCAGGTTATCTGATCCCTTTCTTGCTGCCAGAATAGAGTTGGGTCTGGAGACCAGCAATTTGCAGTGCCAAGGGTACTACATTTGGAGAGAACTTGGGAACTTGGCTCTGCTAGTTACTCTGCAGCCTTGGACAAATCACTTCAGCTCTCTGGGCCCCAGTTGCTTCAGCTGTAAATTGAGAGGATTGGACTGGACAAGGTGGAGGTCCCTTACGTCTCTAAATTGAACCCACATTTACCATCCAGACCAACCCATTCCTCATTGGAGCCACCTCTTCTCCCCAACCCTCCCTTTCTTCCATTGCTTCATTTCCACCTATGCTGCTGGCCACTCGGGCCCTCCTCCTTTTCCCACAAGAATTCAGATTCTGTCTATGTTGAGACCCTGATAGGTCATCCAGGCTGCCACATCATACCCCTTTCCAAATAACTCCACTGACTCTTGTTCCCTATTATGTGTTGACTTCCCTTATTAGAATAGAAGCTCCTTGAGGACAGAAATTGTCCTGTTTGCCAGCATTTGTATCCCTAGGACACGATACCTTTTAGTGAAACACTGACTGTGACACCCTCCTCCCCCCAATTTAATAAAGAGCCCAGTCCCCCCTTAAGTAAATATAGCATCCCCTTTTTGTCTTTTAAGTCCCTTCCAATACTGGCCCCTCCTACTTTTATAGTCTTTTCATACATTACTCACACCCCATGGATTTTGTTACCCAGTGGTACTTGGCCTCGTTGCCGTTCCTTGCACAAGGGACTCCCATTTGGATACCTAGAACTGTCTCCCTCCTCATTGTCCCCCTCTTGGTTTCCTTGGCTTCCTTCCAATCCCAGCTAAATGGTCACTTTCTGTAATAAGAATTCCCTCATTCTCCATAATTCTAATGCCTTGATTCATAATTTTCCATTAGTCATATACATATGTATATGTGTATTCTCGTGTGTATATGGCTAATGGGAATGTATACATATAAATATACATATACACATATGTGTAGTTTGTCCAGAGGTGTTTGCCAGTTTTCTCCCCCATTAGATGTGAGCTCTTTGAGGCTAAGGACTGTCTTTTGCTTTCCTTTGGATCCCTAGTGTTTAGCACAGTGCTTCCAGACAGGAGGTACTTAATAAATCCTTATTCACTAACCAGTTGTCACTACTTAGAGCTTCAAAAATGTCTTTCCTTTTCATAGAATTTCTTGACACTGCTCAAAAAAAGGGGTGAAGTAGATTTAGGTTCTAAGTATGTGAACATAAGTTCCTTCAGAGTTAAAAATAATAATTAAATGGCCTCTTTCTTGAGGAGGGTGGGACCTCTGGCACACGGAGCTATAACTGTATGCCGGTGGAAAACAGCACTAACTGCAGTTGGAGCGGGTGATAGAGACCCCAGTACACCCTGAGGCCATTTCTAGGAAAATTAGTATGGAAAGGAAGGTCAGGCCTGGGTCAGGAAAGAACTCACTAGGGGTGAACCCACTCCAAATGGGAGGGAGTCAGATTCAGGAAGCCATTATCTCAAAGCATCTTTTCCTAACTAATTATTCTTGCTAAATAGGTGCTAAAGTCTGTATTTTCCTGTCGCTAAAGCACTGATGGTTCTGTCAGCACTCCTTCTAAATTCCAGTGCTCTGGGCCAAAGCCCGGGTCATTTCACCTTGGTAATGACTCTTGGCACAGATTAGTGGCCAAGAACAATGGAAAGAATCCTCTCATTGTTGGCCTTCGGAGCTCCCCTCTTCAGAAAGGCCCTTCCTTCACAGGAATGTTATAGCATATCCAACACCATCACACCACCCCAGAGGACACAGCACTGGGTAGCATGGTCTATAGACAGACAGCATGCACTTTGTTTCCCAAATGTTAGCTTTCCATTGAGATCATAGTTGTCTTCCCTTCTGGTCTCTCCTTCAAATTATACCTTCGAGGAGACAACTGCATTTATGGTTCCCATTTGCTATTTATTAACAAACGATGACTGAGTGGTTTCAACTACCATAAAAAAAAATGTGCTAAAAATATGGCCGTGGATCTATCCAAGTAAACTAAAAATAGCAGAAAACAAAATAAAAAGAGAAACTGAAATTCAGTGTTTCTGCTTTGATTGTTTTTTCTTAACTTGCAGCTTTGAATGAATGGTGAATGAGAAGAGGAGCTTGGGGTGGATCATGAAATATTCGAGTGGATGCGAGATTATCAGTAGTCATTCCAAATGTTTCACAATTCAGCCATTTGGGCCATTTCATTTTGTTCTGAGAAACCGTTTAAATTCAGGCATTATAATTAACTATGGAGTGGCAGCTCTGTGTCCTTTAGTCACTCAGGCAGCCAAGCAAGAAGCTTTAAGTACTTCCTCCATGCTAGGCACTAGGATAAGTGATTGTCCTCTAGCTCCTGTTCTATGGGAGAGACAGCTGTCCAAGAATTGGACATGCACGGTATATGAATTTAAATGAAAGGTTATTTCAGAAGAAAAGGCACTAGCAGTGAAGGGAGGGAAGGGGGGTGGGCAATGGGGAATGGTGCCCTGGAGAAGGGAAGAATTGAGCTTATCCTTAAGGAAATCAGGACGCCAGAATGTGGAAGAGAATTCCATCCAGTGAAACAGTGGTTATTCAGCCAGCGAGCCCTTATTAAATATCAGCTAAGGATCAGGCATTGTGCTTAGTGCTCATAGCATCCAGAAAAGGGGTGGGGAGGGGAGTCCCTGATCTCGAGGAGCTCACAATCTCATGGGGGAGACAACATTAAACAGCAATGTACAAACAAAACACATATAGGATAAATTGAACATAACAGAGGAAAGGCACTAACATGAGAGACAAAGGGGATTCTTGAAGAGGGTGGGTTTTTAGTTGAGCTTTGAAGAAAGCCAAAGGAACCAAGAGGGGGAGATGAGGAGGGAAAGCATTCCAGGCATGAGGGCCAGCCAGAGGAGGTCAACAGCCTGGGGGTCAAGTGTCTCGGTGAAGGAAGAAGAGCAAAGACACCAGAGTACATGGGAAGGAATGAGACGTACAAATGCAGGAAAGGTGGGAGGTTGGCCCTCATATGAGGAATTCTAAAAGCCAAAGAGGATTTTACATTTGATCCTGGAGGTAATAGGGAGCCACTGGGGTTTACGAAAGAGAGGAATGACATGGTCAGACCTGGGCTTTAGGGAAATTAATTAGACAGCTGAGTAAAGCAGGGACTGCCATGAGAACCAACCTGAGGCAGGCAAACTAAGCCAAAGACTGTTTGGATCATTGCTCAGCTGCGGTAGGATGAGAGCCTGCACCTGGGTGATGGCTGTGTCAGAACTGGGGGGGGGGGAGGGAATCAGAGATGTTACAAAGACAGACATAAGAGCACTTGGCATCTGATTGGATGTGAGGGGTAAGAGTGTGACTGGGTAAGAATGATACTTACATTGCCAATGCGAGTAACTAGGAGGGTCATGGTACTCTCAAAAGTCATAGAGAAGTTGGAAAAGGGAGGTTCCTGGGGGAAATGCTGAGTTCAGTTTGGGGTATACTGAGTTTAAGATGTCTAAAAGACATCCAGTTTGAGATGCCTAATAGGCAGTTGAAAATGTGAGAGTGGAGGCTGGATATTTAGACCTGGGCATCATATGCATTCAGATGATAATTGAGCCCTTGAGATCTGATGTGCTCATCAAGGGAGAGGAGAAGAGATCCTAAGATAGAGTCTGTGGAGCTCCCCCATTTAGTGAACATGACCTGGATGAAGATCCAGGAAAGACCTATGTTTTTGTCTCAATTTCAGCTGAATGATGAGGTTGGAAGCACAACTGTAGAGTTTGGAATTGAATGAAATGAAAGACAATAAATTTAGAGAATTTTTCTCAAGCATGAAAGTCATGAAGGGAAAATACAGCTAGCTGAGATGGTATGAGAGTGTTTGATAACAAATGAAGGAGATGTGGATGTGTTTAAAGGCGGGGGTGGGGATGGGGGGGCAGCTAGGTGGAGCAGTGGATTCGGGAGAACCTGAATTCCAATCTGGTCTCAGACACTTGACACTTAATTAGCTGTGTGACCCATGGCAAGTCACTTAACCCTCATTGCCCTGCAAAAAAAAAAAAAAAAGGCAGCAGGAAGAATACCGTAGATTGAGTTGGGTTGAATATAAGGAGGGTGGTGATGATAGAGGGGGCAACTGCTAGAGAAGACAGACTAGGATGGCATTAAGGGCTCATGTAGAGAGATACTTCTGCTTTGGACAAAAGAATGACCACCTTTTCATCTTAGAAAAGGATGAAGGAGAAGCTAGTCAGAAAAGACTTCTCAGTGGTGTGTGTTGAAAAGGAGAGAAGAGGGAAGGCTCATCAAATGTCCTCAGTTGTTCTGGTGATGGATGAATTGTGGTACACAGCCCAGGGTGGAGGGAATTCCATGGGAGGCTCAAAGAGGAATTAAAAGGTCTGGAAGAGTCACTGTGGTAAATGGGAGAGTGACTCAGTTAGAGGTGCAAAAGCATTGCTTTGTTGCACTGAGAGGCCAGTTGAGATTATGTAGCTATAAGTCTATAACTAGCATGGTTGCATGGCTTTCTCTAACTCTATCCACATGAATTGGAGGAAAAGTGGTGAATGCTGAGAGTAATTCAAGGCTGGAGCTTGGCAAGGCATGATTGATGGTAGGACAAGGGGTACTGGGACCCAATAGGGCAGAATTGGACTGATTCATCAAAAGGTCAAGCTATGGAGGGAGGGAGGAAAGTGTGACTGGCTCAATGGTGATAATCCAGTACTTAACTGAGGTGTGAAGGATCTGGAGGGTTGGAGTTTAGGACAGGAAAGGATGAGTAACAGAGGAAGTAAAAGACTAGATCTGAGCAGTGTAGAGCAATGCAAAGTACATTGACCTTAAAATCAGACAACCTGGATCTGAACTCTGGCTCTTCTCATATGTCCCTGGACAAGTTGCCTTGGTTTACCACTCAGTAAAATGGGAAGAATACTCCTAGAATTTGGTTGAGAGGACAGCCCTTTAAAAACTATAAAGGGGAATAAAACTGGGAGCTTTTGTTATTAATTACCCTTATCATGAATAATAGTAATTGTAGCATTAGCAATAGGAGGGGGAACTACAGTAGAAATAGTAATATTAACATAGCAACAGCAGAAGTGATAATAATGGCATTCATCTTTGAAGCAGGAGTAGTAATAGTAGCAGTAGCAGTAGTACCCAAGCTAGCGGTAGCCTTCCTTCCATTTTGTTTCCACCTGAATTCACTCTCCAGACTGCTACCAACAGCTACCATGCTCCTGTGTGGGTCCCCTTTCTCCACCCCACCCCTAATTTCCAGCTCCCCTTTGTGATGTATCTTCCCTTAATAGTAGGGAAAGTAGAGAGCATCTCTGTGTGTATGTGTGTGTGTGTTTGTATCACTAGTGCTTAATACAGTTAAGTAAGAACTGAATAAATGCCTTATCTATCTATTTAAGCAGTAATAGTAGTTGTACTTCTCTGGGGCATCCTCACACTCACATTGAAAGTTGGATTCATGAGGTTATGGAGACTACCATGAGTTCAGTTACTCTGTGGATCTGCACTGCTATAGCTCTATCTCATGAGCCCCCACCACTGCATTTATCTTTAATAGTCAGCCAGTAGCAACAATGAGTTAAAAGCAAGGTTATTGCTTGAGATGGAATCTTAAGGACGGTAGTAACAAAACAATCCTCTCATGAACCTGAGGAACATATCCCTTCAATTATAGAGGGATTCATTGAGATGATCAGGCATACATAAACTAAACTAGTTATCGAAGTGATCAGTAAATATTGAAAAGCATAATTTTCTGTTTGTTAAGGGATCCTTCAATGGCTGTGTGGTATAGGGGAAAGAATCAGCCTTAGAATTTCAAAGATTTCTGTTTGATTCCTGCCTCTGACACTTACTGGCTGGGTAAGTTAATTAACCGCTCAGTGTCCCAGGCAACTGTCAAGGAATATGATTCACAAAGAAAATGTTGGTACAAGAGGTTTCCTCACACTACATTCCCTGTACCAATCAAGTCACAAATCCAGTTTTTTGAAAAGTACTTTTGCATTCTGCTTGGCTTTCCTCACAAAGAGAAACTATTAATAGTTGCATAAGTTCATACCTGTAATAATAACTATTTTATAGGTACCAATACATCCATCAATGAAGGACCAACTTGTGATCACCAACTTTCCTCTGCTCTGAGTGGTGGATGTCAAGACAAATGTTTCCTCTTACTGTGCACAGTTTCCTTTTCTTATAGCATATGAAAGAATATGTTCTCCACTTGGCCCAAGGCCCAGGTAATAATCTCTCCCTGGACTCCTTTATTAAAAGGAGGATTATGGTCAAAGATAGCCTCTCTGTTTCTGATGCCACTCCCATTTCTTTCTTCCTTCCTTCCTTCCTTCCTTTGCTTATTCATCTATCTATCGATCTGTTTGCTTATTTATTTTTATTTATTTTATCTTGGGTTTGGGGTGTTTTAATGCTTTTTTAATCATAAAAGTATTTTATTATTTTCCAGTTGCATGTAAATATGTTTTTCAACATTTCTTCCTGTAAGATTTCTAGTTCCAAATTTTTCTCCCTCTCTCCCCTCCCCCCCTCCAAGACAGCAAGCAATCTGATAGAGGTTATATATGTACAATCACATTAAACATATTTCTGCATTAGTCATGTTGTGAGAGAAGAATCAGAACACAAGAGTCCCATTTATTTTCACCCCTTACATTTATGAACTGTAACTGTGCTAGTGGCTGAGTTCCTTATGGGAATCCATTATTTATTTCTTTGGTGGAATGTAGGGGTCCGACAAGTCCTTCACTTTCCCAGGGTTACCCAAGAGGGATTGTAGCTCATGGTTAGACTCCCACTGGCAGTCCCTGACTTGGGCATTTCTCACAAGAATGATGTAGCTTGTGTCCTAAAGTGACAAAAATTGGGAGTTGAGCAATTTAGGGTTTTGCCAGCAAGTACCTGTCCCAGAATGGAAAAGCCAAAATCACAAAGCTCTGTGCTAAGTGCTGAGGAAATGAACAGAAGATCAAGGCAGTCCCTGTTATCAAGGGGCTCGCATCCTAATTTGGGACACAAGATATATATGAAGTATCAGCTGCAAGTCAGATTTATTGGTTATAGAGATGATGCAATGAGGACTCTGAGGGAGAAGCTGACCAGGGACTTATCGTCCTTGAAAGCACAGGAGGATTATTCTAATATTAATGTTAACATAGACCTGGTTCACATACTCCCACAGAGTTGGTAGAACAACTCAAAACCAGTGGGTTTGGGCCTTCTAGGAGTAATTCAAATACCTCAAAACTTCCTTAAAAGCCCATGGTTTTCACAGTATTTGAAAACTGTGTTATAGTCGATGTGGCATTACTAGATGTCTGCCAGCTGAGGCAGAAAACAGTGGGAGCTCTTCCAGGTATTGTTTACAAGGCGGAGGAAGAGCAAGATAAGGAGAAGGAGGAAGCAGGCCATTTCCAACGTCATACAAACCTGTGAAACCAGAGTAAGTGGCAAGGACAGCTTTGGGAAAGCACAGACAAGTGGAAAGCTGATTAAAAAGTGGAATAAGTGGGAGAGATCGAAAGACATAGACAGACAGATGGAGACAGACACACAAAGAAAGACAGAGAGGAATAGAGAAAGGGGGGAGGAAAGAGAGACAGAGAGAGAAGGGAGAGAGAGAGACAGAGAAGAGACAGAGAGGAATAGAGAGGGGGAAGGGAGGGGGAGGAAGAGACAGGACAAAGAAAGAGAAGGAAAGAGACAGAATGAGAGAAAAAAGGAAGAGAGAGAGAGAGAGAGAGAGCACCTGCTTCAGCTCTTGTTTAGTTGCTTTTAAGTCCTTGGACTGGAGTCTCTTAATAATTGAACCTGGATCTCATTTGAGGTAGAAAAATAACCCTAATTGTGAGGTGGCTTAGCTTCTAATTATTCCATTCCTGTTGAAAAGGCACAGGTGCCAAACTCTCGGTGATCTCCACCCTCCACTTTGTGCACTAAACTTTGATTCATCTTTTTTGCTCTATTCAACAACCACCACCACCTCCCATTAATCCCCACTGATGCTGGATACTCCTCCCCTTATGCCACTGCTGGGCATTCTCAGCCTGTAGCCAGTGCTACATCAGGGCTCCTTCTGAAGAATTTTAGGAACAGGGAGGGAAAAGGGGAAATTGATAGTGATTCTCAAGGCTCAGGATAAACTTCTGTGTCTTTGATCTTCCCCTCACAGACTCTGTGGTTGCTTTTTATTTTCAGTGAAAGTGAAGCCTGAGTGCCCCTTAGGTGAGGTTGAGTGGCGAGGATTCTTCTAGGCCATGTGCACATGAGGTCTGGGGCTGGCACAAAGGAAAAAGGGCAGTTCCCAGATTTCTCACTGAGCATAGCCGTCTCAGGTACATGGCCTAGCTTGCCTTAAAAAAGTTTTAGAGTGTTTTTATTGACAGCGATTGGTTTGTCCCCACAAATTCTTTGCCCCAAAGCCCCAGAGACATACCCACAAAGTAGATTCAACAAAAACAGTTCAGCAAACCCACTTGGTTAAGTGTCACTTTCCACTTTGTAGTTTACTTTGGCCAAGAGAGAGGCATCCTGGAGCAGAGAATTGTTCCTGCATCTTGACTCACGCGTGAATTGGATTTAAGTGAGGCAGAGTTGCACAGTCATCAGCCTCACTCTCCCAAGGTGAGACAAGAGTTGAGACAAATGGAGATGACTTAGGTTCCATTGGATGACCTTGGCATCTTCCGTTTCTCTACAGCACCTTCCTGGCCATTGGAACACATCGCTCTCGATCATGAATTCCACCAGGGGAAGTTTTCCCATGCTTTGGCTAGACCTCCCCCTGACTCAATGATGGATTTGACAACTCTTGGGTACCTTAAACCTGATTTAGCCTATCTTCTGTGAACAGTTTTACCAGGTTGTGGCCACTGTGATGCTAGAGCTTCTTAGAGCCACGTGTGAGAGTTGGGTGAAAGGTGGATGCCAAAGGTGGATGAAACCCGGAAAAGGACTTCGCAGGCCCTCACACCAGAGGAACTAGTCCTCTTGGGACATCCCAAACACCCCAGTGGAAAGAATTCTGGTCTTAAATTCAGGATAACCTGGGTTCCAATAGTATCTCTGATGCCTACTAACTGTGAGCATGGCCAAATTGTTTAATCTTCCTGAGCATCAGAGAACCTTAAGACTAAGAATAATACGTGGGTTGTGATTCACTGTGGAAAAAGTTCATAATGGAGAGACTTCCCACCTGGAGAAAATCAAAGGTCTTTGATGCTCCATGAAGTCTTTCCTGGTCTCTCTCTCTTCCCTCTGAAGCCTCTTTGGTTCTTCATCATCCCATTTGGGATTTTATTGGCAGAAACCGGAGGGGTTTGCAATTCAGCTCATTTTACAGATGAGGAAATTGAGGCAAACAGGGTTAAGTGACTTGACCAGGGTCACACACCAAGTAAGTGTCTGAGGATGAATTTGAGTTCTGATCTTCCTGACTCCAGGTGAGACACTCTATCCAGGTACTGCATCCAGGAAGAGTCAGGAATAGTCATTATAATAATAATAATAATAATTACAATAGCTTAATGATGCTAGGCAACTCACTTAACTTCTGTTTGCCTCTGTCTCCTCAAATGGAAAAAGGGAGGCAGCTAGGTGGCGCAGTGGATAGAGCACTGGCCCTGAATTCAGAAGGACCTGAGTTCAAATCACACTTACTAGCTGTGTGACCCTGGGCAAGTCACTTAACCCTCATTGCCCTGCAAAAATAAAGGGGGGGGGAGGAATAATAATAGCACCTACCTTGAAGGGTTACTGTGGGGGGAAATGAGATAATTATTTGTAAAATACTTTTCAAACTTTGAAGCAATATACAAATACTAGCTGTAATGAGGAAGAGGAGGATGCTACTCCGCATGTAATAATTATGTAGTTCACAAAGCTATGTATTCGCTGATTGCTTCTTGCCTCTCTTGCCAACGCCATCAGGGGCAAAGACTTCGGGTCCTCTCCATCTAAGGCCAACATGTGATCCATGACTATGAGCCTTGGTTTTTTTACACAATTGTTTGTTCTTTCACTTTAGATGAAGGAAACCAGAGGTGGATGCCTGGAAATGGAGTCTGAGATAAGGCTTGGACTCAGCCAGTCCATCATCTTTGCTTTGAAAAGGGAGGGAGAAAGAAACTTCAGGGCATTCAGGTCTAGTGATGGCTAAAATCAAAACTCATTTGGCAGTGAAGCCACATTTGGATGGAAACCCGGTGGAACCACTTCTATGTAGAAACCCCATTAAGCCTGAGTCCATTCCCCACCGATTAGAAGGGAAGGCATGCTGCCACTCTGTTGGGGCAATGTTTGTAGTTTTATTATCACTGAATCTCCAAAGTAAACATCCCTTTGCAAATGATGATCACTGGAGTGTGCATCATTGGCAGTTAACTATAAGAGAAACATTCTGTAATAGAGGTTCAAGTTGACAGTATTAGAGAGATACCCCAGCACATCAGAGGTACCTCTAGAACCCTAAGGGAAAGATGCAGCCAGTATCCCTTCAAGAGAGCAAGATCAGAGTCCTTTTTTGTGGAGCAAGAGGGTTAAGTGACTTGCCCAAGGTCACACAGATAGTAAGTGTCAAGTGTCTGAGGCTGGATTTGAATTTAGATCCTCCTGAATCCAGGGCTTTGTCCACTGTATCACTTAGCTGCCCCTCAGAGTCCTTTCTAAATGAAGTAAGCCTTCTGTAGAACAACTGAACATGATGCTTCTTGGGAAAGCAACATTTGACTAAATTAGCAAATTGCCTGATCTTAGTTTGTGTGAGTCCCACAACCCTTTTTGCTCTATACCAAGAATGTCTTGAGTTTCGGTTTTCTTTTTTTTCACCTACTGGAGAAGCTGGAAAATAGTTTGGATATAAAAAGCTACAAACTTCCTGGGAAATTTCACTCTGTAAACAGACAAATTTGACATTAGCAATTTAGACATTTTATAAGAAAAGCTCCAATGATTTGACACTTGTGAGAATCTCCCCTGTGACAGCTATTTAATGTCATAATCAATGGACACCTTCATAAATGACAGACAATCTTCCTCTTGAAGCATGAAAATGCTATTCTGCAATGCTGGCTAGGGGCCAGTAGGATTTCAGTCTATGAAAAGAGGTCCTGGGAATGGTGGTAGGGCAGCAGGAATCTGTCTCCATTGAAGAAGTGATGATATGTACTAGACTAGGCAGACAGGAGCAGAGTGCTAGAGAAGATATGGGAGGCAGAGAAGTCAAGAAGAGGGCTGAGAGAAAAGGGAGAGAGAAGAAGGCAAGGATAGGCAAGACTGATAGTTGGAGAAAAGAACAAAAAAACAATAAAACTTGAGAGAAAGTAAGAAGAAAGAACCAGTAGTAAGAGAAAGTTCACTGGGCATACTATCTATCTATCTATATCTATCTATCTATCTATCTATCTATCTATCTATCTATCTATCTATCTATCTATCTATCTATCTATCTATCTATTGTAATGATTGGAATGACGCCACCTGCTGGAGACTTACTGTAGAAGAGTTCCGCCCATGAAGGGAAGGTCTTTGAGGGCAAGACCAGGAGTCTTTTCTTTGGCATGAGGAAGTGACGCGGGCGAGTGGGAGGAGGAAGGAAGAGACTGGCGCTCAGTCTTGCACTCTTTCCTCTGGACTCTGGCGGAGAAGGGAGCTAGAAATGCGCTCTCCCTTTAATAGATAGGAATCTAGGGCTTTCTCTCTTTATCAAATTCTTATTCTCCTTAATAAATGCTTAAAAGTCTAACTCTTGCTGAAGCTTATAATTTATTGGCAACCACTCATTAGATATTTTAGACAGACTAGCTAGAATTTTAGCCCTTAACACTATCTATCTATCTATCTATCTAACTACCTACCTATCTATTTCTGTCTTGCTGCCCAACTATCTAGCTAACTATTTAACATTCATCAATAATTTATTTTAATCTGGAGTGAAATTTAAACTGAAATACTTTCAAATGGAGATGTCAGTGACTTGGGAATGGTGGGGATGATTTTCACTGAAATCTCCACTTGAGGAGATGCTAATCTTAATGTGTAATACCGCTTTGATATCTCCCTTTTAAAAATGTAAGCCGCTTAAGAGCAAAATAACTGCTTCCTTTCTTTTCTTATGTCCCCAAAACAATTATGTCTAGCACATAGTAGGTACTTAATAAATGTTTGCTGATTGATATAACTACTCATTTTTTCTCCAGCCAAGGAAACCTTACAGTTCTACTATTTGGAGGCAAGAGAAATTTTATTTAAAGAAACAATGATAAAGAATAGATCTTGTCAGAAGAGATTCTCAGCAAAGCTCAGCCACATGACTTATCATTTCACCTGTATTTGCGTAACACCTGCTACCATAGCATCACATTGCAAGTAATGCAGGTGCAATGAGAAACACCTTGAAATGTCTCCAGCCATCCATGCCAGGTGATTGGAAGACACATGGCAGACAATCCATAGGCTTCAACAATAGATTGAGATGTCAATACAGCAACTTCAAGGAACTGCTCCTGTGGCAGATGATAGAGAACAGACGTAACTTCACTGGCATAGAGAACTCCCAGATAACAAAATTACCTCTAACAAAGAAGGTTGTTGCCCAGAGAATGATAGGTTAGGTGACTTGCCTGAGGGTCAAACGGCTGGAATGTGTCAAAGGTAGAATTAAAGCCCAGGTCTTCCTGACTCCAATGGCAGACTTTTATGTCATACGGACTCTTCTGTACTGTATTAATATTATATTCACATTCATTCTAATTGTTGTTAATTATAATGTCTTTTATAAACTATAATTTACCACCCCAAAAGTGTCCATCTGCATTTAGTAGAGGGAATTTCCTGATCAGGAATTCCCTACAGCAATGAAATTGCAGGTCTGTGTCTAGGTACCTGCATTATGTATGCTTTACTTTCTATCTGTATGCATGCATCTTTACATGTGCTAAATACATATATGTTCGTGTGCATATTGTATTGTGTCTATACATATATAATTGAATCATATTATGTTGTGCTACATTGCATTGTGTTATGTGGTCGGGATGATGTTATATTGTGCATTGTGTTCTATATTATGTATTTGTTGTAGAATTCTGATTATTTCCAACACATCAATAACTGTTCTATAACTTACAGGAGCCTAAACTTATAGCTGAGGCCGAGAAGGGATCTCAAAGACCATCTAGTCCAATCCCCTGGTCTTATATATGAGGATACTGAGACTCAGGAGATTTAAGTGACTTACCCAAAGTCACACAGGTGTCAGTATCTGAGGTGGTATTGGAGGTCCTGTTTCTCTAGAACTGGTGCTCTCTGCCTTCAGTTTCACTTCATCCCTCCTCCTCCCAGTACTACACACCACTCCCAAAATAGATGCTCTAAACAACCATTTAGTGGCCTATAGAACTACCTGAGAGCCTTAAGAAGTTAAGTGACTTACCGATGGTCACACAGTCATTATTAACCAGGATATGTCAGGGGTTGGATCTGAACCCAGGTCTTCCTGATTCCAAAGTTAGTTCACTATACTTACCTTGTATATCCTTTTGTACATAGTATAATCAAGCTTTTACATGGAGAGCATATAGTAGAGAGCTTACCTTTGGAGCTAAGGAGACCTTGAGTTCAAATCCTGACTCTGACATATACTGGTTATGTGAACCTGGACAAGACACTTTATCTTCCAATATTCTTGACAACTCTCAAAGATGCTCAGTTGTGATGAAGGTACCGACCTGCATTGCTAAAGGGAGTTTAGTTTTTTGTGGGACAATGAGGGTTAAGTGATTTGCCCAGGGTCACACAGCTAGTAAGTGTCAAGTGTCTGAGGCTGGATTTGAACTCAGGTCCTTCTGAATCCAGGGCCGGTGCTTTATCCACTATGCCACCCAGCTGCCCCCAAGGTAGTTTGCTTTTACAGGAGTTCCATGTACCCATGAGATTATATATTCAGGCTTTATGCCTATTACATGTGATGCATATGTGAGTGTGTGTGTTTGTGTGTGCGTGTATAACATTGGGTGTTGCCTTGGAACCTCAGGAGCATATGCTCTCCTCACTTGTTCTTTGAGACCAGAAAGGGAAAGGGGTGAAGATCTTACAATAACAGCCTTTTAAGCCAGCTAAGAAGCAGGATTTTCTTTTGGGATTCCTTCTCCTCCTTCCTCCCTCCCTTCCCCTCTTCTTTTGTTCTTCCTTCCTTCCTCCCTTCCATGTTTCTTTCCTTCCTTTCTTCTTCCCTTCTGTGCTTCTTTACTTCCATCCTTTTTTCCTTCCTTTCATCTTTCCTTCCATCCTCCTTTCCCATGCACTATGCCCCATTTTATACATAGTTCTTTTCTAGCATTCAGAAAGTAGGAAGGAGTTCAGCCCAGAATTCTTCTGCTTCTAGTGAACCAGTTGTAGGGTATGGTTGTGATGGATCCCACTGTGTTGAGATAAATAATGAACTCAATGATCTTAAAAAGACATGAAAAGACTTACATGAAATAATAAAGAGCAAAGTTAGCAGAA
The DNA here is from genome assembly GCF_019393635.1 of Dromiciops gliroides. Classification (NCBI taxonomy): domain Eukaryota; kingdom Metazoa; phylum Chordata; class Mammalia; order Microbiotheria; family Microbiotheriidae; genus Dromiciops; species Dromiciops gliroides. Next base: position 15,349,620 of record NC_057862.1, read on the forward strand.
CTAAGAGAATATTGTAAGCAGTAATAACAATCTTGTTTTAAGAACAACTTGGAGTGAATAGGTCATTTTAACTACTATAAATACCCAAATTAACTATAAAGGACCTATGAAGGAAGAGGCTTGGGTGACATAGATAGTCACTTCCTTTTAAGTAACAAAGCTAATATTAATTTGATTATCAATTCTTAGGGGAAAAAGGTGGGAAGAAGAGAATGATATATGTGCTCAAGAAAAATGATATGTACAGTCCCTGATCCTGCTTGATGGTCAAGTCAGGGACCTGGTAGGCTTGTGGGCTGAGGCTGGTAGAGCAATAAAGCATGTTTTAGCTACATACCTTCAGTCTCATACCCTTGGTCTTACCCTCTGATCCAGGACTCACTTCAATCTTCAGCTGATAAGCTAGAAAGGTATCTGAAGGAAGGCAACAAGGCTTGGGCAAGGTTGGAGAAGGATTGGTTGAAGCAATGAAGGAGAAGAGAAGGTGGGAACAGGATAGCCATTTTCAAGTATCCAAAGTACCATAAATTAGACTTGCTATTAGACTTGTTTCTTTTTGTCCCAGAAAGCAGAACTAGGAACAGGAGTTTCACCCAAGCGATTTTAGGTATGACATCAGTAACAACTGCTTAACATTAGAGCAGTCCAAAAAAGGAGTGGCCTTCCAAAGAAAGTGACCCTTGCCCTTTCCCCCACCCCAGAGGTCTAAGCAAAGGCTGGACAATCACTTGTTCCGTCTGTTACAGTGTGAGTGATTTCAGATAAGGGCTGGACTGAATAGCCACTGAATAGCCATTGATATTCCCTATGTGGACAGGGCAGCCTGTGCTGATCTCTTGCCATTTATCTTATAGAGTTACCAGGTCTTGGATGGCCCTAAAGACCCTTCCAACTCTGAGCATCTGCAATCTGTGATGCTGTGACATGATCCCCAAGCAAACAAATGAAAGAGGGAGTCCAATGGGGGCAGTGGAAGGCAGTCATCAATTGGCAGCTTCTGGTCTGTCCTGAGAATTCCAACTGGTTGCTATCACAGATGTTCTGAATTTCAGGGATGTCAATGTGTGTTTCATGATATCCTTGAACTTCTAATTATGTGCTACTGACTGGATTATTAGTTGACCTTCATTATTAAAATTCACATGAAAAGAAATGCAGCTCAATTGGGATCAAATGTTTCCCCCTTCAGAACATTCTTTGGGCCTCTACTAGGGTAGGGATTTGATATGTAAAGGTAAATGGATTGCTCTGAGACTGGTTTATTTATATTATAATTTTGTGTGATTTTTTAAAAGCTCACGCTACTTCTCTAGTGATCACTGAGTTGTCAGGGTAGAACTGTGCAAAGAGGGTTTACACTGGGTTCAGAAAGACTAGGGTTCAAAGGCCAGGAAGACTTGGCAGGGTGAGTCTCGCTCAGCTGTATCAGCACAGACCAATCATTTCATTTCTCTGAGCCTCAGTTTCTGCATTTGTAAAATGAGAGTGATATTACCTGTACTAATCAACCCTTGGCTGTGAGGTTCAAATCTGAATGAGATCACATAAGTAAAACGCTTTGCACATTTTGAAGTGTTCTATAAATGTTGGCCAGTAGTAGTGGTGGTGGTGGCAGGAATGGTGGTGGTAGTAGTGCTGGTGGTGGTGATGATGGTGTTCGTAGTGCTTATAGTAGTGGTAGTAGGAAAAGGAGTAGGAGTAGGGGTAGGGATAGTGGGAGTAGTGGGAGTAGTGGTGGGAGTTGGGGTAGTAGTACCAACAGTAGTACTAGTAATAGACAACCACATCATCACCCTTATTGTCATCCTACCTGCCAAATGTAACAGCTTTTCATTGAAGAGAAGCTCTTATCTAATAATCACTTTTTTGATTCAAAATTATATGCTTCAATGTGATTAGCTTGGACTGTGGTTTTTTCATTCTCTTTTTCTAAAAATATCAACCCTGACTCTTGGGATCTGGGATTTTATGGGGCATTGGCTGCTGGCCACCATCTTGTGGACACATTAAATTATTTTTACCAACAGCAACGTAAAAGCTGAAAGGTCAGAGGTCACCTAGCAGTTTCTAGTCTGTCTTATTTCTGGTTCAACATCAGAAAAGTAATGTGACTGGAAAAGCATTAAACATTTGGTTTCAATACATCCAAATTTACTTTTTTTTTTGAAATTTTACTAAAGCTTTTTAAAAAAATCACTGTTACTTGCCAATGCTCTTTCCCCAATAGAACCCACCCTTTTAACATGGAGGTACAATTAAGGAAAATAAAAAGCACTTTGATGATGTCTAACAGAATATGCCACATAGTGCACCTGTGGTCCATTACCTTCCTACCAAGAGGAGACAGGTATACTTTATCTTCAGTCTTCTAGTGTCAAGTTACATTAATCTGAATTCTGAAGGTTTTTAATTGTTTTTTACATCACAGAAAGGCACATAATGTCAGAGATTGATCTTCTGGCCAAGAAGACCCAGTAACTGGCGATGTGACTAAGGCAACTAGGTAGTTTAATGGACAGAATGTTGGACTTGGAAATCCTGCCTCAGACATTAATTAGTTGTGCAACCTTGGCCAAGTCATTTAACCTTTCTGAGCTTCCATTTCCTCTTCTGTAAAATGGGTTTGTTGGGTAAGATGGTTTCTGAGGTTACCCACAGTTTTTGATCTATGATTTTTATATATAAATATGTGTGTGTGTCTATATACACATATACACACTATCTATATACATATCTGTAGCTAGCTAGCTATCCATAATCTATCTATCTATATCTGTGTATCTAGATGCAATTCAATTGGGGCAAAAGATTAGGCATTAGTAGCTGGGAGGTATTTGGAAAATATTTATGCAGAGGGTAATTGCATGACCATTGGAGGAAACTAGGGATTCCAAGATGCAGAGATGGAGAGGAAGAATATTTGAAGTGTGGCAGAAGATTTTCGTGCAAAGGCATGAATGTTGGTGATGGTCAGTTTTTCTGGAATGTGGAGCATATAAAGGGATGGAATATGTAACAAGGCTAGAAAAGTAGGCAGGGACTAGGCTTCAAAGTCTTTTAAATGTTTAGTGAAGCAATTTACATTTGATCCTCGGGCAATAGGGAAGTATTGGAGGTTATAGAGTATACAAGACTGACATGGAGCTCCACATGAGAATCTGTTGTGTTCAGTTTGGTTGTTGTTGTTCAATCCATCTATATTGGCTCTGGGCTCTATTTCCTTTATTTTTTATCAGTTCTCAAGATCTCCAATGTTACCTTGAAATCTTCGTATTCAGAGTTTCTTGTGTGTAGACATATCCCATTATATACATGAAACACAATTTGTTAAAGCCTGTTCCCCATCACAGGGAATCAACTTTGTTCCTAGTTCTTTGCTACCACAACAAAAGTTTTGCTATGGATATTTGGCTATGTATGGGAATTTTCCTTTGGTCATTGACTTCCTCCAAGTCAAAGGGAATAGACATTTTAGTCACTTTCTTTGAATAATGCCAAACAACTTTCCAGAATGGAAATTCACAGCTCCTCCAGTAGTATTGTAGTATGCCTCTTTTTCCCATAGCCCTTCCAACATTGACTATTTCCATCTTCTATCATCTTTGCCAATTTGTTGGATGTGAGGTAAAACCACAGAGTTCTTAAAATGTCAGTTTCTCTTATTATTAATGATATATAGTCATTAGTATTTTGCAATTCTCTTGAAAACTATTTGCTCATATCCTTTGATGACTTTTCTATTGGGAGATGAATAGTGTTCCTTACATATCAGTCCCTTATCACAGATAATTCAAATATTTTTCTCAATATAAATTTTCCTTTCTAGCTTGTGATTTTAGCTTGAAATATGGTGTACTTCACCACACACTTTCAGTAAGGCACATGGGATTGAGAGCTAGAAGAGACCTCACAATTCATCTAGTCAAACCCCCTTATTACAAAGACAAGGATTTTGAGTTCCAGAGAAATGAAACAACTTGTTTGAAATAATATAGTTAGCAAGTCGGGGCAGAATTTGAATTCAGGTTTTCAATCTTTAAATATAGTGTGTCTGTGCCACACTATAATGATATCTCTACATGAGTTCTCCTGGAGAAGCTATGCCTTTCATTCATATTTGAATATGAACCTCAGAGTAAATCAGTCATATCTGAAGGGATTAATAAGTGCTACTTGAATTACATTTTAGTGGGATAGATCTTTTGTGATTATTCTCATTGTAATTTAGGCTAGAATATGCTAAGTGGCTACTTTGGAGTTCTGGGTGTATTTTTCTTCACCTAACAATAGAATTTCTTATTTCATGTTAACCTTCTCAACATCCCACAGAGACTCTAAATGAGAAGACTCTATTCTTCCAGATATGTGTGTGTACACACATATACATCCAGGGTTATATCAACCATTCTTAATCTTTTTTGTTTAATCATAGACTCCTTTGGGAGTCTTATAAAGCCAAACCCATGGACCCCTTATATGAATAATGATTTTAAATTCATGAAATAAAATACCTAGGATTATAAGGGATACCAATTATAGTGGAATACAGTAATAAAAAATATTTTTAAAGACAAGTTCATGAACCTCAGATTAAGAGCCCTTCCGCTGCATAATTTGCCTTTAGAGTTATCCGGTGAGGCTGTAATTCCTCATCAGCAGTTGAGAAAAACAGAGCAACCCCCTAATATTTAGCTTTTCATACATTGCCTGCAAGGGTGAGACTCTTGGCTTTACTAGCCATGTTGAAGAACGTGTGCAAATGAAACCATGAATCGGACTGATGTATTTAAGTGTTTGGACTTTGGGACAAATAGTAAAAAGCATAGATCAAGAAGAAAAGTGCTCACATACAAGCACACACACACACACACACACACACACACACACACACACACACACACAGACTAGCTATTCCCAGCTAGATAGGATATCATGTGGGACAATGGGAAGAGCACTGGATTTGGAGTCAAATGTTCAGATCCTGGCTTGACTGCTTACTATTTGTGCAACCTTGATGGAGTGACACAAACTCTCTGGGGCTCCTACCCTCATAAGAATAATGAGAGAGCTGGACCAAATGACCTCGTAAGTCCCTCCTCTTCCAGAGCTATGCTTTCCTGTGAAGTCTTTCCTATGAACCCCCACATAGCCGAATCCTCTTTGGCATGCAGGCAGGGATGTTGGTCCAGTTAGGTACAACACAATTCTAAAGTTGCCAAGTTGCCGTGGGGTACCACCCACCTTCCTTCCCATTTTATGCTACGGGGCACAGCAGTCCTTCTGAGAGGTTTTTATTTTCTCACTGAGGGCTGTGCTTTTCCTAAATAAACATGATTATACCCTAGTGGAGCTGCAGATGGCTACAGATGCTAAAAATAAAACAGGCAAAATGGAGAGACTTCAATTAGACGCGGGCTTCTCAACAATTTCACTTCTAATTGGCTTGCGGTTATTCCACAACTGGGAATTGGACCTCTTCAGTTTAAAGGAGATTAAAGGTCTGTGAAAAAGAGAGAAATAAAACACAATGCCAGACATGCCAGAATCCTGATCTTGAGCAAAAAGGCACCAAATAAATTGTTAAATGTGTACTTTGGGGTAGCAAAGGCATATCTTTCTCATGTATCTTAGATCACAGTGTCAAAGAAGAGAGAAGGAAATGGACATTGGGACAGGAGTAGATTGCCTTGTCCTTGGATTTCTTGAGTACTGGGAATCTTTAAATGATGGTTTAATGAGTTTCACCAGTTACACAATTCTACAGGTTAAAAAAATGTATTAATGTCCTGCTCTTTTATATGTCTGACTAGCTTTCTAGCTATAAGTTTAAATTAAAGGAGGGCATTGAGAGTGATCAACCCCAAACTACTGACATCTTTCTAAATGTAGCTATGCTTGGAGCTACTATCCCAACTCCCATTTGAGTCATGTCCTGAGAGTACAGCTCCCCCATCCTCTCAGGTTTCTAGAAGTAACTTTAAGGGATGAGAGAGATCTTTTCTAAAGCTATCTAGCTTGTGATTCCCATACCATTGTACTTCCCTACATAATTATCAGTTGAAGATTATTTGGTCAACTAACTAAAGTAGCTTTTAGAAAGAGAAATTTGCTAAGTTGTCACAATACCCTCCCCCCAAAAAAACTTTAACCTACTCTCCCACAAATTTAAATAGAGACCAAGGGAAAGTGTGTTCAAGCTTAGAAAGCATATGTGGCAAAAGGGTAACTCATAGCCCTTGAAAGTCGATTTGTTGGACTCTCAAGACAGTTCCCTTAGGTAGAGTACAATTTTCTGCTGAAATTTTTGCAAAACTATCAATTTGTGTCTGGCATGTCATTGGATTTTCATGTAGCTGCTGCTTTTGATTATTAGAAATACGAGTAAGCTCTCGAACTCATGACACGATCACTCCAAAAAAATCCAAATAATGCCATAGGACAATGCTTGGAGCAGCAAAACCCACAGAAGAATGTGCTGAATTCATCTTCTAAACAAGAATGGCTTGGAAGGTCAGAAGGAGGGAGCTGCTGTGCTGAGACAGGAGTGGAGCCCAACCCCATAGTCACCCTGACACAAATCCAGTCCCAGGAAGGCCTCACCAGAGAAGGAGACCCCCAGAGCCTCTGAATCAGCTGAAGCACCAGTGTCATCTGGAACTAAGCTCACAGTCTGGTGAGAGGGCTGAGCCCTTGGCAGGGGGGAGACTACAGGGGTCTATGTTGGTTCTGAGGCAGAACTTGGATTTTTCATCCCTCCTGGGAACCAGGAGGTAGGCTCGAGTAACAGTGGCCCAGCTGGGGAAGGGGCACAGGCTTGTTGGAGCTGACAACCACAACACACAAAGCTGGTTGATTAGCAAGTTGGTCTGTGGTCATCTATGGACCAGGGAATAGGCCAGGTGAGTGAAGAACCTGATCCTCCTTAAATCATACCACCTAGGACTTCTGAAGATTGGGATACTGCAGCCTGGAAACAGTGCCCCACTTTAAGGAGCTAAAAGTCAAGTAAAAGAAAGGCAAGATGAGCAGACAGAAAAAGGTGAGGACCATAGAAAGTTTCTTCAGTGACAAGGAAGATCGAGGTGCACCCTCAGAGGAAGATGTCAATGTCAGGGGCCCTATATCTAAAACTTCCAAGAAAAATATTAATTGGTCTCAGGCCATAGAGGCACTCAAAAAGGACTTTGAACATAGAATTAGAGAAGTAGAGGAAAAAATGGAAAGAGAAATGAGAGTGATGCAGGAAAGACATGAGAAAAAAGCCAACAGCTTAAAAATCCAAATTGGCCAAATGGAAAAGGAGCTACAAAAGCTCTCTGATGAAAATAATTGCATAAGAATTAGGATTGAACAAATGGAAGCTAGTGACTTTATGGGAAACCAAGACACAATAAAGCAAATCTAAATGAATAAAAAAATAGAGGACAATGTGAAATATCTTCTCGGAAAAACAGCTGACCTGGAAAATAGGCCCAGGAGAAATAATTTGAAAATTATTGGTCTACCTGAAAACTATATTCAGGGAAAGAACTTAGACATCATCTTCCAAGATATTCTCAGGGAAAAATTGCCCTGAAATTCTAGAAGCAGAAGGTAAAATAGGAATTGAAAGAATCCACTGATCACCTCCAGAAAGAGACCCCAAAAGGAAAACTCCTAGGAACATTGTAGTCAAATTCCAGAGCTCTCGGGTCAAGGAGAAAATGTTGCGAGCTGCCAAAAAGAAAGAATTCAAGTACCATGGAGTCCAAATCAGGATAGCAAAAGATCTAGCAGTTTCTACATTAAAGGACCCATGGGGCATGGAATATGATATTCCAGAGAGCAAAAGAATTGGGATTACAACCAAGAATCACCTACCCAGCAAAACTGATCACAATCTTTCAAAGGAAAATATGGGACTTTAATGAAAAAGAGCACTTTCAGGTATTCATGATGAAAAGACCTGAACTGAATGGCAGATTTGACTTTCAAATACAAGACCCTAGAGAACCATAAAAAAATTGGAGTTTGGGGACATACCTGGGGTCGTGCAGTGGGTGAATGTCCAAAAACTGTTCCAATACAAAATCACTTCCAGCTGATCCAATCACTTCTCAGAGACATCTAAATTTATCTTTTCACATTTAGCTAGAATGCATTTGAGTTGATTCTATTGAGATGCATTCCCACATGTTTAAGGGACTAGGAAATAGCATTTTATCCCTTAGATTAGATGAGGTCATTTTATTTAATCAGACAATCCCCAACTTTACATAAAGATAATAGAGAATAACAAGGATAAAAATAATTTCTAAATTCAATCTTTTGTCAACTTCTTTCCCATTTGTAAAATTTCCATTACTCAACACGTATATTAATCCTGGTAATACCTGACTTTTCTTTGTGGCCTTTAAAGCAATCTCTTGTCTATTTCACGGGTCCAAGGAAATTGTCAGTGACCAAAGGGCAATGGAGACTGATAGTGAGTAAAGGCAGGCTACTGGTTATGATCAAGACAGGCATTGTAGCTCAGTGGGAAGAAAGCTGGATTTGGAGTAAGAGGACTTGGGTTCAAATTGAACATTACTAGTCACTCTCCCTCTCCAGGTTTCACTTCCTCGACTGTAAAATGAAACGGTCAGACTTGTTGGCCTCCACACAGTCTTCAAGGAAATTATTCATACTAGAATATAAGCTCTTCAAGGGCAGGGGCCCCAGCACCTAGCAAAGCATCTGACAGATAGTAGAGGCTTAATTAATGTTTGTTGGAAGCTGATGCAAAAGCCAGCTTGGGGGGTCTGAATAGAAGGTACTTCTGTGCCTCAGACATATCACGTTAAAGTTCTGCCTCTGACATATAGCGACTGTCAGAGGACAACCCAACTAACTTCTGTGCCCCAGACAACTTGGTGACTACAATTACCTATGAGAAGCCCATCTGCATCGGTGGAGGGAATTTTCACAACAGGGAGTTCCTCATACAAATGGAATCATAGGTTTAGGCTCCACCCCTCCTCCCAACAAGGGTGGGGTGGGGTGGGGATGTATGTAGAATATGTTTGACTGAGAATTGAGGCAGACCAGTCACAGAACAAGAATGAGAGATCACAGTTCATGGGTTCTTAACCTTTTTTGTATGTCACAGAAATAAAAAAGTGGGCACCTCAGTGGAGAGAAGGCTGGACTTGGAGTTGGGAAGACGACATCAGGCCCCTTCTTGGACACTTAATAGCTATGCGACCCTGGGCAAGTCCTTTAACCTCTCTTGCCCCAGCTTCCTCATCTGTAAAATGGGGATAATAATAGCACCTACCTCCCAGGGCTGTTGTGAGGATGAAATGAGAGAATATGTGTAAAAAGCTTTGCAAACCTAAAACTGTATAAATGTTATCATCGTCAAGTCCTTTGGTAACCTGGTAATGCCTTATGAACTCCTCAGAAGAATGTTTTTAAATGTATAAAGCAAAACACAAAGGATTACAGAGGAAACTAATTATTCTGAAATGAAAGTTGTAATTTTCTCTCCTCCAAGTTTATGGGCCCCTCAGCCTAGGAGTAGAAGCTGAGTGCAGCACCAATGCCAGGCAGTTAAGGAGCAAGAAGTTCTCTAGGGCATTGAATGGATAGTCTGAAGAATTCCATGAGGGCTTCACAGAAAGGGAAAGTTTAGACACCCTGCAATCTGCACCTGGGCAGTGAGAGGCCACAATAATGAGATCACAGAGCCAATTATGTCAGAAGTAATCTTAATGAAAGGAGGTAACGATGAGCTCCTGGGCATCCATGAGCCTTGGCCAGATGGGACAGATGATGAGAATCCCGTATAGAATCAGGGTCCACACCTTCTCTCAAAGGAAGAGATTAGAGAAGGGACACAGAAATCAAGAAGACACATATACAAGGTAGAAGTCTGCCCGTCTGAAAGAGGAAGTGTGGCAGTGCATATCCACATAAAAGATCAGCCGAGGGGTAGCAGAAATGATACCATGATGAGTATAGACTGCTTCAGCTCTTTGTGCATTCATAAGGGATTTGGAACCTGTTAACAGGAGGTTTGAAGAAAGAGACTTTGTCCATTGCACAAAACTATAGGAGAGGGAAGAGAGAGAAAGACAGAGCCAGAGACAAACAGACAGACACAGACAGAGATAGAGAGAGACAGACAGATAGATACCCAGACACAGGAGACAGAGAACAAAGAAAGAACAAAGGAAGAAATGGATGAGAAACAGAGATAAACACAGAGACAGAGACAGAGAAGAAAGAAACAAAGACAGAGAGAAGCAGAGACAGGGAGAAAGAACAAAGACAGAAAGGGAAATAGGCTGAGAGTTGCTTATTAAGCCAGCAGAATGTCCTTCATGAGTCAGCAGCAAATAGGGTGGAAAGAGGCTTTCAACTCTCTCCAGTTCAGGTGCAGTCACAGATCATTAACACAAAGATATGCAGAGTCAGATCAAAGGGCAAGGGGTTACCCAGTTCAAAGGCATTTGAGACCATTCTATCCTTTCCATCCAAAAGCTGGCACGGAGACTGGGTAGTGATAATGGAGGATTTCCCTCCTATGCATGTCTGTGGGGTGTCTCGTAGATAACAGCAGAACAGCTCCTCATGTTTTGCCTTGGCTTGCTGATCATTTCATCTTTGCTAATGCAGAAGGAGAGATGTTAGTCAAAACCAAAATACACCAAGAAGTAAGAGTTGGTTGGCAAAGGGTAAAGGAGGAGAACCTTGGGAGGAAGTGAATAGGAGACACTAGACTTCAGGATGAAAATGGGAAGAATGTCAGTTGTAGAAGGATTTGTGGTCTAGCCTTTGGGAAAATTGGTTTCCAAGAGTTTATAGAAAAGAGAGTAAAATCGTAGGAGCAACAGATTCTTAAAGTTCATCTTACATGATGCTTCATTTTGCAGATGAAGAAACTGAGGCTTTAGAGAGGATAAGTGACGTTCCGAGGTCATATAGACAGTCAGTGGCAGAGCCATTGTTTGAATTCTGATCTATTGAATCCCAATTTCAAGCTTTTTCCATCACACCATATTGACTGAGTTTCTAAAAGATAAATGGTATCAAAGAAAAAAGAGGCTGATGATAGAAATGTAAACTCTGAGGATCAAGAATGTTGGGGGAAGGGGTGGTTAGCTGTATCCCTAATAGAGATGTCAGTGTCTTACATGGAGTAGATGCTTGATAAACGTATTTGTTTGGATTGAAAAGAATCTATAAATGCAAAAGATCCTGATGAGGAAGGAAAAAAGAAAGGTGGGGAAGATCTAAAGGAATAATTTGACTGCATAGGAAACTCATTAGTAAACTTGGATTTTAAAGGCATGTATAGAAGCTGCAGGTAAGGGCTGATATCTACAAATAAGCATGTGGCAGGTCAACTAAACTGCTGCTACCTCCTCTCAGAACTTGATAGAAATGCCCATGGCCCCGGGAACCCACCCCCCTCCATGTCACCAGGTCTGCTTCTTTCTGGCCCCCACACCGTCACTGAGGAAAGCAGTCCCTGTGGGAAAAGGCTCACTTTCCTCATTACCTCAACACCAGCCAATGACCAATTGCCAAGTAATAAGCAGGTAAGCCCATGAATTGGAATAGAAATGCTCCCCATGGACCACCAATCCTCCTTTCAGCCCAACTCCCACAGTCGTCTTCCAGGGAAATAGCTTCTATGGTGAAGGGGTCAGTCATCCCTACCAACTACTGGCCAGCTGACACCCACAGGGCTGACAAGTCAACCTAGCTGAAGCACCAGGGCATCCTGAAGAAGAGAGACAGGAAGTAGCATGTTCCAGATGAATCAAATCACAGTTCCCCCCTTCAGATCTCCAGAGAGATAGCACAGGACCCTGAACCCCAGAGCCCTGGGAAGAGTGAAGCCCTCCAACTGACCAGGCCTGCCCCTGCAGCCAATACCCCAGGAAGCAGCCCCTGCAGACATGCAACCTGCCAATTATTCCTTCAAGTGCTACAGGCTCAGCTACTGAAGACCCTGCAAGGAGCTGGGTCTCTCCATCAAAGTCCCTGGTTCAAAATCAGAAGCAGATATGATTTTATCAGTGGAAATGACATTAAGGAAGCGGCATCACCATCTGCTTGGCTGATGCCGCCTAAGGATCAAGGGTGATTTCCATCTGCTTTTCATGTGTTCTTTCTCCATTAGAATGCGGGCTTCTTGGGAGAAGGGACTCTTTTACTTCTCTATTTCTATCCCTGGCATTTAGTACAGTGTTTGGTACAAAGTGCGAAATAAATGTTTATTAATCATCAATCCACCCTCAGCCAACTCGGATTTAAGTGCCTACTGTGTGTCAGATATTGTGCTAAGTGTTGGGGATATAAAGGAAGCAAACACTAGTTATGACTTTCAAGGATTTGACAATCTAATGAGGGAGACAACATGTAGACAGCTCGTACTGGTATGTATGGGATAGACAAATGGAAGACAAATGGAAAATAAAATAAATGTTTGTGGCTGAAAAAAGAGAGGGCAAGAGGCAAATAGTTCCATGTAGGATCGTGAAACATATTTCCTTTTGTTGTCATTATATTCAATAAACTATATAATCGCAACAAAAACAAAAACAAACAAACAAACAAAAAAGACAAATGGAAGTCAATCTCAGAGAGAAAGCACTATGATGGAAGGAAAATCAATAATCCTCATCTTTCTTAGTCTCTTTGCAACCTTTGATACTATCACCCTCTTCTCTTCAATACCCTCTGCTCTATAGGTTTCCATGACATTACTTCATCCCGGTTCTCTTCCTCCCTATCCGACTGCTTCTTCTCAGTCTCCATTGCCAGATCTTCAATAAGGTCATGTCCACTAACAGTGGGTTTGCCTCAGGACTTTACCCTGGTCTCTTTTCCCTCCTCCCTCTATATTGTTTCACTTCGTGATCTCATCAGTTCCCATGGATCCATTTACCATCTCTGTGTTGATGAGTATCAAACTGTATGTTTGGACACGTTGAATATCTCAAACTATGGGACACTTCAAACCGGATGGGCATCTAAGACATCTCTAGACAAAACACATCCCAAATTTAACTCATTATCCTTTTCCTCAAACCCTGTCCTCCATTCTCTATTACTGTTGAGGGTAACAACCTCAAAGCAAGTAGAGACTCTGTCCTCAATGAACTTATATTCAAAAGCAAGAATGAAGACCATATGAGAAAAGATGATTAAATTCACTACCCCATCATGGACTATTTTCCTTTATTTATGAGGGTGGGTTCAGTCTTCACGGAGAGGGGCTTGAATTGACTGAAAAGACAAAAGACCACAAAATATATTTTTAAGACTGTGAATGCTACATAAAACAAGAATACGGTACTCAAAAACATAAATTGTGAAGAGAATGTAAGGATCATAGGTATTTTTTGAATCATGAAAAGAAAATCAATATGCTATACTTCAGAAAATTATATAAGAATAAATGTCCAGAAATGTTGGAAGAATATTACTAAGTATCATTTGAGAGGATCTCTTAAACACCAATAGAATGAAAGCTCAAAAAACCTGATGGAGTCTGAATACAGACCAAAACATGCTATTATTCTCTACAAAAATGTTGGATTTGTATTGACACACAAGGATCATTCAACTCTATAAAAACAGCTACTATAATTAATCATGTAAACAACAAAATAGCAACACCCCTATTAATGTTTCAACGAATGCAGAAACTTTCTCTGACACAGTACTGTACTCATTCATCTAAAAATCCCAGGAATATGAGCATAGAAGTGACCTTCTTTACGATAAGTAAAATCACGTATCAAAAATTAATAGCTCGCATCACTTGCTCTGAAGACTTCTTAGTACTATTGGGATTAAAGTAAGAATGCTTGGCCTCCTCTCTATTATTTGGTCTAGTTCTAGAAAAGTTAACTATAGCAATAAAGCAAGAGAGCAACATTAAAGACATAACTATGGGCAAAGAAGAGACTATATTATCACTCTTTGCAGATAATCATAGATTTAGGCAGGGAAAGGTCCTAAAACGTAATCTAATCCAGCTCCTTATTTTTAATGTATTTATCGTTATACTAATTTTTAAAAATTTCTCCATCTCACTGCCCCCCCACATTAAACAGTAAAATTTTTTAAAAGGAAGAAAACCTTCATGATAAATAGGCTTAGTTCAGTTTATACCTACCTTGACTACATCTACAAATTGATGTCTCAGTCTGTATTTTAAGTATTTTACTTCTCTAGTAGGAGATGAGAAGTACATTTCATTTTTATGCCTTTGGACTCATGGTCAGAGCTCTAACATCTTTCAAAGTTGTTTTTTTTTCTTTATAATCATGTCATTGCATTGTTCTCCTAGTTCTATTCACTTCACTCTACATTAACTTTTAGAGACATTTCCTCTGAAATTATCTGTTTCATCACTTATCATCTACCCCTTATTTTACACTTAAGGAGACTTTGAAAACAAAGGAGGTTAAGCAATTTACCCAAGTTCACATACATAGGTTATAAGGATCAGAAGTGGGATTTGCACCCAGGTCCTCTGAGTCTTTATGGACACGTAGGTTGTACAGTGGATAGAATGCTAAGCCTGAAATCAAGGAAGATCTGAGTTCAAATCCAGCCTCAGACATTTATTAACTGTTTGCCTCAGTTTCATCACCTACAAAAGAAGCTGGAGAAAGAAATGGCAAGCCGCTCCAGAATCTTTGTCGAGAAAACTCCAAAAGTGGGGCAGCTAGGTGGCCCAGTGGATAAAACACTGGCCCTGGATTCAGGAGGACCTGAGTTCAAATTTGGCCTCAGATACTTGACACTTACTTAGCTGTGTGACCCTGGACAAGTCACTTAACCCTCATTGCCCTGCAAAAAAGAAGAAGAAGAAGAAGAAGAAGAAGAAGAAGAAGAAGAAGAAGAAGAAGAAGAAGAAGAAGAAGAAGAAGAAGAAGAAGAAGAAGAAGAAGAAGAAGAAGAAGAAGAAGAAGAGGAAGGAAAGAAAGAAAGAAAGAAAGAAAGAAAGAAAGAAAGAAAGAAAGAAAGAAAGAAAGAAAGAAAGAAAGAAAGAAAGAAAGAAAGAAAGAAAGAAAGAAAGAAAGAAGAAAAGAAAAGCTCCAAAAGGGGTCATAAAGAGTCAGATATGACTTAAACTGAACAATAACAACCACCTGACTCGAGTTTATTCCACTGCAGCATAAGACAAGTTATAGGTAAATAAAACTAAGAAAATAATTTTAATATCTAATCACTTTAACAGGCAGCAAGATACAAAATAAAGCCATACAAATTAAGAATTTCTATGCAATACTAACAAAGATGAGGAAGTAGCAGCAACCACATGATATACAAATATCTGGGTGTTTTCCTACCAAGAAAAACATGGGATTTAAATAAATACAGCTACAAGTTATTCTTTACAGAAATAAAGGAAAGCAGAGGGGAAAATCTCTGCTTGCTTTTGCTTGGGCTGTGCCAATATGATAAAAATCATAATTTTGTCTTATGTTATACCTATCAAGTGACTAAAGTGATATGTTACAGAGCTAGACCAAATGATGACAAAATTCTGCTGCGTTACCTTCTAAAACCAATGAACAGGTGGAGAATTATTTACTAAACAAGGGTAAAAGAGTAAAATAAACAAATTTAATTATATAAAAATTAAATTTACAAAATTAGCAAAAATCAATGAAGATAGAAAAAGAAAAGCAACTGTCAAATGGAGGGAGTTTGCATCACATATCTGATAAAAGACTGATAATCAAGATTTAATAAGAACTGACACAAATATATAACATTAAGAATCATTCTTTAACAGGTAAGTAGTCAAAAGATATGACTGATTTTCAAAAGATTTGCTAACTAGAAATGACTATTTCAAACATGTTCTCAATCATTAATAGTGAAAGAAAAGTAAATTAAAGAAAATATGAGATTTTATCTTATACTATTCAAAACAGTAAAGATGTCCCCTCTATACACACCCACACATGTGTGCACACTTATCCACACACACCTAGAAACAATAAATGCTTAAGGGGATGTAATAGGCTGAAAGTACTCTTGGCGAGTCTATAAATTGTTCCACCCAGTTTGGATTGGTTGTTGATTTGAATTTGTGCAAGAAAAGTCCACACTCTTTGACCTGGTAATTTTTCTACCATGCATGTACTCCAAGGAGGTCAAAGAATGAAACAAATATCAAATATATATATATTGATAGTGATAAATCTTTGTGGTGGCAAAGAACTAGAAGCAAAGTGTGTATCCATATGTATATATCCATATACACGAGCAGCAGAAAAAAAATGAATATGAAGACTTCAGGAAAAACAAGGGAAGATTTGTAGGAAGGAATAAAATAAATGAACCAAAAGAGCAATAAATTTTATATAAGTATTTTTGTTTTTGTTGTTATAAGAGAAAACTCAGTGATAAAGGATTAGTGGATGAAAAGGACATTTCTTCCCCTCTTAGAAATTAATATAATAATGAAAAACATCAATATCGTGTCTTTAAAGTGAAAGACACAAAAATGAAACAAGACTGAAATGTGAAGGGATTGGGGTTTTGGGGGGGGGGTGAAGCAATTGGGGTTTAAGTGACTTGCCCAGGGTCACACAGCTAGTAAGTGTAAAGTGTCTGAGGCCGGATTTGAACTCAGGTTCTCCTGACTCCAGGGCCAGTGCTCTATCCACTGCACCACCTAGCTGACCCCAAGGGATTTTTTTTTTAATGTCTCATCTGGGCACTTAAGAGTTATGCTGGAGAAATCACTGCTTGGTAGAATTTCACTTGTGTGTGAATGAGGGAGTCAGCCTCTACCACCATCCAGAGGAGGGATAGGTACATGGTGTGGTCTGTCCACTTTCTCTCCACAAATAGACCCAAAATGTTGCCTACTACAAACCTACCACAGTAATGGACAAATTTAAAAGTGGCTAAAAAATCAGAGCAGGAAATAACTACTCAAGTTTTGCCAGCTGTCAGGAAAATGCTAACCTGCTAGCATTTTTTCCTGGCTGTTGTTGTAAAAACATGAGGGCTGGTTTGCTAAAACTTGGGATCCAGAGCTAAACATAGCAGGAAGCAAATTCTAGGGTAAAGGTGAAGGTTTGGGTTGTCCCCATCCTGCTTTGGGCTGTGGAATTCCAGGTAACTAAGTTCGATAACTGGGAACATTGGTTATCGATCTAGCCTCTATTGGGCCAAAATCTAGATTGGAAGATAGCAAGGGCATATGTTCACTAAAGAAGTCAATCTAATTCATTGATTAAGAAGCCAGCATAAGTTAGTCACTGGACTAAGCTCCAGGAATACAAACCAAAAACATGGCAAATCAGGTAAGCAAATGCAATGTGATATATACACATATGCATACCTGTACCCATACCCGTACACATACAAATGTGTATGCATGTGTGTGTGTATATATATGTGTGTGTGTGTGTGTGTGTGTGTGTGTGTGTGTACATACATATCTCCCCCTCCTGCCCCTCTTTTCTCCTAATCATATTCAGGACCGTTGGAGAACTAGCTTTCAGTGACTCATCTCTGAAAGTAAAGATATGGAATCTTATTTGAATCACTCTATTAAAAATACATGCCATAATTCTTTTGTTCATCAGATATTGCTGGGAGGGAATAAACCATCTGTCCTATGCTTGATTCATATTGTGCATTAGGAACCTCTTTTATGTCTCCCTTATGAGGGAATCTCTAGACTAGAGTGAAAATCAGCCGCTTTCCTCAGAGTCACTAGAGTAGGGTTGATGAGTTAGTAAATATGAGAATGAGAAGCCTACTTCCCCTAATTTGGGGTTGGACTTCTTGGGAGCTGAACTTGAGCAAACAATAAACACCAGGTAATATCCACATAAAGGTCAGTTGCCTTTAATGGAGGGTTCCAATACCAAGCCTTCAGCTGAGAGTTGTCTGTAGTTATATGGCAGGCATACAAATGAAATGCAAAGTGATTTCAGAGCAGAGAGAGCACTAATGCCTGGTGGGATTAGGGAAGGAGCCTGCAGGAGTTGGAGTTATCCATGAGCCCCGAAGGAAGTTAGGAGTTCTAAGGCTGAGTTAAAGCAGCAGAGCATCCCAGGAATGAGGGGGAGCTTATGCAAAGGAATGGGGCAGGGAGCTGGAAGGTCACTGAAAACTTGAAGGGCTGTTGTTGTTCAGTCATATTTGACTCTTTGTGACCCCATTTGGGGTTTTCTTGGCAAAGATAATGGAGTGGTTTACCATTTGCTTCTCTAGCTCATTTTACAGATGAGGAAACTAAGGCAAAGAGGGTGAAGTGAGTTGCCCAGAGTCACACAGCTAATAAGTGACTGAGGTCAGCTTTTCAGCCCTTTTCCTTGTGACCCAGTTCCATGGGGTTTTCTTGGAAAAGATACTGGAGTGGTTTGTCCTTTTCTTCTCCAATTGTACGCAGATTAAGTGATCCGCACAGTCATACAGTCAGTAAGTGAGATCAGATTTAAACTTTTTTTTTTTCTGACTCCAGTCCCAGCCTTCTATCCACTGTTCCCTTGAATTGCCCTGAACAGTCCGAAGCTGATTGTTAAATTTTATTGTGAGTATTTACACCTCAGAAATCAACAAATGCTACAAGTCAGGGCTTGATTTATTCTTTGTTCATTATCTAGATTTCAGAAAGTGATGGAGAAAGTGTTGATATTTCAGATTAAACTAAAAGTGTGCCGTATGTACAACTCCCCCTCCCATAGAAAGCCAGTAGTCAAACATTTACAAGCACAAATCTGCGTACAGGGAACAAGTCAGATAGTTTGGCTAAAACGTAAAGTGTATGCACAGGCAGGATATGAAATCAGTCTAGCAACGAAGGGCTGGAAGCATTTCTTCAAGAGCTTTAAGGACTTTGCATTTCAGCCTAGAGACAAGAGGAAGTTGCAGGAACTTCTTGAGCTGGGCAGGAACATGACTGGATTTCAGTTTAGGAAGTATATCAACTATACAATTTGCTCGAGGCTTTCAAGTAACCATTGGTACAGCAGAGAGAATATTGAATAGTGAAACTGTGTTCATACATAGAAGTGCAGCCACACCATTTATTAGGCTCCTATTGTGTGCAAACCCCTGCGCTAAGCACTAGAGGAACTCGGATCTCCAGAGTCGTCCCTACCCTCAAGAGCTTACATTATAATTAGGGAATACTAGGGAAAGTTAGGTTATGTGGCAGTTAGAGTTCTGAACCTGGAATTAGGAAGACCTGAGTTCAAATCCTGCCTCAGACACTTACCAGCTGTCTAACCCTGGGTAGATTACTTAACTCCTGATTGCCTCAGTTTCTTCCTCTGGAAAATAGGGGTAACAACAGCACCCAGGGCTGTTGTAAGGACCAAATGAGAAAATGATTATAAAGCACCTGTCATACACTAAGATATAGATAGAGATACACACATATGTTATCTATTATTACCATTATAATATTATTAGCATTATAATGCAAATAACTGTAGTTTACAAGATTAAATGATAAGTCCATCACTGGGATACTTGGGTGGATTGTGATCTCATCCATGGGGGTTCTCCTTCCAAACAACTTCCTTCCCTTCAGATGGTTTATCTGAACCCCCTTGCCTTCCTCCAGGAAGGTGTCCACTTGCTCCTTGGACAAGGATAGAGAATCAGTATTTAAAAGCAGATGCAGATATAACCTAAAAACTCCATCAATCAGTCGGTCAATATTTATTAAGTGCCTCCTACGTGCCAAGCCCTGAGCTAATGGCTGGGGATACAAAAAGAGGCAGAAGTCATCCCCTGCCCTCAAGGAGCTCACAGTTAAAGTGGAGAGAGAACACCCAGATATATGCAAAGTGAGGCAGATGGAGAATAAGTAGGAAATAATCATGAGGGGAAGGCACTAGAATAAACAGGAGTCATCTAGTAAAAGATGAGACTTTAGTTAAGACTCGAAGGAACACTGGGAAGTGGAACACAGGAGTGAAAGCCTTTCAGGCATGGGGAGGAAGCCAGAGAAAATGCCCAAAGGTGGAACATGTTCATGGATCAACCAGGAGGCCACCACTACTGAATCTTCGAGTATATGTGGGGGAGTCGGGTGTAAGGAGATTAGGTAGGGAAGAGGGGCTGGGTCATGAAGGGCTTTGAATGTCAAACAGAGCATTTGGGGTTTTTTCTCCTGGAGGCAACAGGGAGTTACTGGAGTTTATTGGGGGGGGGGGGGGGGTTGACATGGCCAGAACTGTGCTTTTGGAAATCACTTAGTAGTTGAATGGAAAATGGATCAGAGTGGGGAGGGGCGAGGCAGACGGATCCACGAGCAGGCTATCATAATCGTCCAGGCATGAGTTGATAAATGTCTGCACCAGAGAAATGACGGTGTCAGAGGAGAAAAAGGGTGGTGGTGGAATTGAGAGGTGTTGCAAAGGGGGATCGTGTGGGATGGGGGAGGAGAGAGATAGTGAGTCCAGGATGACTCCTAGCTTTTGAGTCTGAGGTATGGGAGGGTTGTACTGCCCTCTGCAGTAATAGAGGTATGTCCTCTGTACTAATAGAAGGTAGAGTTGGGGAGGGTTTGGGGAAGAGATAATTAGTTCTGTTTTGGATATGTTGAGTTTAAGATACCTACTAGATATTCAATTTGAGATATATGTAGAAGGTTGAAGAGAGATGAAAAACTGATTCTTCACAACTTCTACCTCCCTTCCCCTTCCCATCCACTGCAGAAGTAAAAGAGCATCACAGGGGACCAAAAATCCTTTTTTTGTTTTGTTTTGCGGGGCAATGGGGGTTAAGTGACTTGCCCAGGGTCACACAGCTAGTAAGTGTCAAGTGTCTGAGGTAAGATTTGAACTCAGGTACTCCTGGCTCCAGGGCCGGTACTTTATCCACTGCGCCACCTAGCTGCCCCAATCCCTCGTATTTTTTAACCCCATGGGCTTCCAGAACTAAAGAATTCCTCCAAATATTGCCATATTACTGGTAGCAAATCTCCTTGTACCTCACGCAGCCTAGTCTTTGGAAAACCCAATTAGCCCTTTTCTAAGACCATCCTCAAAGCCTTTCCATCAAGCCACAGTCACATTCATGCCACACATGGAGAAGCCTCCACGGAGCAGAATATGAATAATGGGAAGTTATGAATAGAAATGCCACATGAGGTCTAAGTAAGAGTGGAAGACCTCTACTGGGGTCAGGGTGAGCTTCCTCCTTGGACACAAGGCCTCGAGGACCTCTTGTCAGGCATGTGATGGTGGGAATTCCTTTCATGTGCAGCTTGGACTAGGTGGCTGCTAAGAGTCCTTCCGTGTCCCTAGTTCCATGATTCCGTCATTCCTAGAGAAGGTAACACTGAAGTCCGACCACCAAGTATGCACAGTAATTTCATCAAAGAGAGAGGAGACCATTCTTTACTCACAGATCCCCCTTAGATGACCTTAGGCCATTCACTTAAATATCTTCAGCCTCAGCTGCAATCCCTCCTGCTACAAGCCAAGTCCTCCTTAAAGCTAGTGTCTTCCCCCTGAACTACCTCATTTGTCTTGTCTGTATCTCGTCTATATAGTCATTCGCATGCTTCCTCCCCCATTAAACTGTGCGTTCCTTGCGAAAGAGACTTCTTGCCTTTCTTTATATGCTCAGAACTTAGCACAGTGCCTGGCACATAGTAGGCACTTAAAAACTGTTGAAATGAAGGAACCTCCCAGCCCCGAAGTAAGAATATATGAACTCCAGTCAGAGAGCTCTGAATACCAAGCAGACAAAAGCAATCTCATTTTGATGAGAGCTATTAGCAGGCCCCTGTGATATACTACCAGTGGTTCTCAAAGTGTGGTCCAGGGACCCCTGGAAGACCCTGAAACCCTTTCAGGGGGTCCTCAATATCAAAACTATTTTTGTATTAAGAAATTTTAATTTCTAATAAAGTAAATACCCATAGATATGACCAAAATAAACAAAAGCTCTTGGGGGAGGCCATCAATAATTTTTTTAAGGGTATAGACCATCAACAAAGAAAGAAAAAGGATTCACTAGATATAGATTGAATAGCAAAGGGACTTTTTGGCCTGGGATTTCATTTGTATAGGGAGCTCCTGAATGAGGAAGCCCTTCAACAATACATATCAGTGACTCTTCTACAATTGATGCTTGTAGAGAGCAGCCTGGGACACAGAGAGTTCACATGACTTACCCAGGATCACAGAGCCAGAACATGTCTGGGGAGGGATTTGAACTCAAGTCTTCCTTTCAGAAAAGGAACATAAGAATTTTTTTTTTTGGAAGAAGGAGACTTCTAGTGCTGGATGATAAAAAGAATTGGGTAAAGTCCAGTTGAGAATGTACCCCCAGAACATGTAAACTGGCATGTGACTGAGACCCTGGAGGCCATATGGGCTAAATCCCTCTGTATGGACAGGACCCTATGTGGCCAGATCATTGATGGGGGGGGGGGGGAAGACCAGACTTTTATGTAAAGTCAGGTTCTTTAAAGACAAATTTAGATCGTTTTCCTTTGCACAACTAGTGCTCCCAGACCCTCATTTCTCTTTTTGCTCCTTTTCCCCCCGAGAATTGATTTGCTTAACCCAATCCCTGGGACAACAATTCTGGCAATCTCCCTTCACCAACCATCTCTTTCTTCTTCTTCTTTTTTTTTTTTTTTTTAGTGAGGCAATTGGGGTTAAGTGACTTGCCCAGGGTCACACAGCTAGTGAGTGTTAAATATCCAAGGTCAAATTTGAACTCAGGTCCTCCTGACTCCAGGGCCGGTGCTCTATCCACTGCGCCATCTAGCTGCCCCCGTCTCTCTGTCTTCTGCTGGGCAAAAATGACCAATCTGAGGCTAGAGATAAAGCCAAGAGGCTTAGTTACCTGGGTACAACTTCACAGAATTACAAAAACTTTGCCTATCTCCTAAGTACAATTTTTTCCACTTGTCCCCCCCCCCCCAAAAAAAACCCCACAAACCAACAAAAAAACAGAACACAACCTCCCCCCTGCAAACAGGTGGTCCTGGAGCCTGGGTTCAAATAGGCTCTGATACTTAATAAAGGTGTGAATTTGGACAAGTCACTGAACCCCCTGTGGAGTGGTCCTGCCCTGTCTCTTTCCTCATCTGTTAAGTGAGAAGAGGAATGGCTCAGATGCTTCCCGTCTTCCAACCTGGATCCTGTGAGGTATGTGTGTGTGTGTGTGTGTGTGTGTGTGTGTGTGTGTGTGTGTGTGTGATGGATATGTTACAATTAGGAGTCAAGGACAAGGTCATGGAATTAGATAGCACAGAGGGAGAAGAAGAGAAGGTCCCTAAGAGGGCCTTGGTGAGAACCACTGTGAAAGAGACACACAGGAATGAATGAAGATGCAAGAATAGACCAAGAAGGAGAAGTTGAAAAGCGAGGAGGAAAACGAGGGGAAAGTATCTCATGAAAAACTAAACATGAGAGAATATCCAGGAATTTCCAGGAGGATAGCATTTCCACATTTGCTCTTTCTAATCATTCAATACCTTGTTGTCTTT
This sequence comes from Dromiciops gliroides, assembly GCF_019393635.1. Taxonomy (NCBI): domain Eukaryota; kingdom Metazoa; phylum Chordata; class Mammalia; order Microbiotheria; family Microbiotheriidae; genus Dromiciops; species Dromiciops gliroides. The sequence goes on from NC_057862.1 coordinate 15,373,099, forward strand.
ATATGCAAGGATGTAGTGAGGATGAAATGAGATAAATGGTTTGTGCATGATGAAGAATGCTCCTGAGAAGGAAATTATGTTGTCTGAATAGAGACTGAAGCATACTATCTCTGTCTCTGTCTCTCTCTCCCCCTTTCTTCCTTCCCATCTCTCTCTCTCTCTCTCTCTCTCTCTCTCTCTCTCTCTCTCTCTCTCTCTCTCTCTCTCTCTCTCTCTCTCTCTCTCTCTCTCTCCTTTGTTCAAGTTTGCTTACACAAAATGACTGATATGGAAAGGTTTTACATGATTGCACACGTATAACCTGTATTAAATTGCATATTGTCACAGGCAATGAGGAGAGAAGGGAGAGAAGATGAAATTTGCAACTCAACATTTATTTAAATGTTGAAAATTATTTTTAAATGTAATTAGAGGGATAAAACATTTTTTAAAATGGGAAAAACAAAAACATTAGTTATTATTATTTTTATCCTATGGTCACTAGAACTCCAGTCTGAAGATGACTTAATTCCCTTCTGCTTAAGTCACATAATTTTTATAGAGTTATGCAGAGGTGTGTGTGTGTACACATACATATATATATGTGTGTGTATTTATACTTACATATATATATACATACTTTTCAGTTTACTCTGCATTATTAACACTTCTCTTAAATATAGACAATCAACAAAATAAATCAAGCTACAATTTGTAGCAATTGATTTCTGAGGTGTAAATGCTCACCCTGACAATTTAACATGCTAATTGGAACTGACCCCAGTACACCCCTGTTTATTTGTCCACAAAATCTTGATGATCATATAATTATTTAGGTCTTATTTGAAAAGTTATAGAAAGAGGCCCTGATACAGAGTAAGAGGACCTGAACACCTATGCTTACCTACTCACTGTGTGGCCTGGAATAGGTCATGCAATCTCGATGAGTCTCAATTTTTGACATTGTAAACATGAAATCATGTGTGTAAAGTACTTTGTAAATTCTGGATAGAGCCTTGGACTTCAAGTCCTAGATTCACATCAGATACTTATTTGCTGTGTGGTCTTTGGAAATTCACAAAACCTATCTAGGTCTCAGTCTTCTCATCTGTAAAATGAGGGGATTGAAAATGATGATTTCTAAGGTGGGATAGATGGTGCAGTGGTTAGAGCATCTGCCTTGAGTTCAAGTCTGATCTCAGTCACTAGCTGTGTGACCCTTGGAAAGTCACTTCACTCCATTGGCCTTGGTTTCTGCATCTGTCAAATGAGCTGGAGAAAGAAATGGCAAACCACTCTAGTGTCTCTGACAAGAAAACCCCAAATGGGGTCACAGAGAGTTGGATATAACTGAAAAAACGACTGAGCAACAAAAGGTCGCTTCCAACTCTGTCCATATCCTCTGATATAAATGTCGCTAATTATTTCAACAATATTGAATGCCGTTCTTTGCATGTAGTAGGTGCCTAACACATGCTTGTTGCATTGAATGAATCTTATTTCTATTTACAGGGAGAGTGTGCAATGATGTGAAAGTCTCCCGCCCCAGAGATGTTACTGTTTGGAGCCCAGGATCATCAAGAGTGCTTTGAGATAAATGTGGATTCAAGTGTCCCCTGGAATTCCCTGCATTGGCAAGGGGCAAGGGGGCTCGCTGACTCACCAGCTTCTTCTCAGGAGCTGGTCACAACCATAATCCCTTCTTGGTCGGAATGAAGCCATGTAGGGCATCGCTACTCCCCAGAAAGTCTTGGCCCGTGAAATTCCACTGGCCTAGAATCATGGGAAAACTTCAGGGCACAGAGAAAGTCAGTTTGGAATGAGAAGATGAGTGAGATAAAGAAGGTGTGGGCCATTTCCCACAGAGATCCTCTTCCCCGAGGTCACAAACTCCCCACCGACTTCCCCTCACACTTTCACTAGGCCGGGAGATGAATGGCTCTTTCATCACCAGTCTGGCTAGCCTGGCTTCCGAAGTACGGGCCCCTGAGTCACACTCTTCACTCCCTCTTTTCCCACCTCCCACACGTGAACCAGGGAAAGAATCGCCCTTCAGGCATGGGAGGCTGGAGTCCCTGGACTCTAGTCAGCTAGACTATAAAAGAGAAAAGGGCAGAGATCTCATTAAAGAAAAGGGAATGCTAAAGAGAAGGGAGATAAGGGAATTAAAACAGGAAAAGAAGAGTAAAAAATGCTGCTAGAGACCAAGGAAGGTCCTGGGGGCTGAAAGGTAAAGGCCTTTGTTCAGCCTGGGCCCGAGTGTCCTCTACCCAGCCCTGCCTGAGTATGTGCTCCTATCACTAGTCCCAGGTGAAGTTACTCTGTTTTCCTTCTTCGCTAATGCCCCTGATAACCTTTTACAACCAGATTAGCTCTGCCTACAGATCTGAAATTAGATGGCACTGAATTTATTTCTGGCTTTCTGAGGCCTTTGGTCCCTCGTTAGCCAGCGTTCCTTTCTCTTCTTATTCTTCTCATTGTATCCTTGTGGAGTAAATGTCCACCTTCTGTGGATCAAGACCCTGGGTTTGATGAGAGGCAGCCCTTTGTTTCACAAGAATCATTAGTCTTTTCATCTCAGCATGGGCAAGCATAATAACCGTACATTTCTAAGGCATCTCCTTTTTGTATTACTTACATGTTTGAGCTAACGTCCTTCAATCAGTCCTGTCAAATAGGTAGTGTTGTATGGATGGACATTTCATAAATGAAGCCAAAGGTTAGGATGGCTCCCCGAGACATCCCAAAGGAAGAGACAGACAGAGAGACAGAGACAGAGGGGTGGAGGGAGAGAGGGAGAAAGGGAGAAAGGGTGAGGGAGAGAGAGAGAGAGAGAGAGAGAGAGAGAGAGAGAGAGAGAGAGAGAGAGAGAGAGAGAGAGAAAGGGGTGGGGAGAGAGAGAGAGAGACTAGATAGGTTCTGCACAACTATATATCAGCCTCAACAATAGACATTCCTCATCCGCTTGATTTTTCCTTGGCAGATAGTTACAAACTTTTCATTGGTTATCCTCACCCAGGAGACTTGGAAATGTTCTGGGACAATAAGATAGCCTGTAAATCAGCACACCTAATGCTTTTCCCTTCTAATTGTCCACCCAAGCTTCTTAGACCAGTAGTTTACAGAGTGTCGGAATGGAAAGGGATCTCATTGGCCATCTTGTCCAACCCATGCCTGAAAAAGAAAGTGCTCCAGAGCATGTGGTCATGACCTCCAATGAAGGGGAACCGATTATCTCCAGGAACAAACTGCTCCACTTTTAGAGAGGAAAATTTCCTTTACATTGATTCTAATAATGTCTATTTGTAAAAGTCCAAAGTCAGTCAATTCAGGGTTTCCATTATAGCAATCTTAGGGACAAACCATCTCAATGTCTACCCACCCCTTTTCCATTTTAAAGAGCTGGCTGCCCAGTTTAACAAGGATTGGCCAATGGGACCCAGTCTCAGGGAAATGCACAGTGTGTGTTCTTCCTGTCATGGTGAGCCTGTTGCCAGGCTGGTGCAACGAAGCCTACATAAGTATTCGGTGACTGTTTCTCATCTGTTTATTTCAGGCTGAAGACAATCCTTTTAACTGGCTGTTGATGCTGAACTAAATGCACACAAAAGGTTTCAAAGGAGGAGTCTCTTGCTGGTGACTTTCAAGTGAGGAAACTGAAGCAAAAGTTACGTGACTTGTCCAAGGTCACAGAGCTAGCAAGTGTCTAAGGCTGGATTTGAACTCAAGTCTTCCTGACTTCAGGTCCTGGACTCTAGCCACTGTGTCAATCAGTGTCTTCAGCAATGAGGAGATACTAACTATTGGTAATAGATGATATCAGAAGTAACTATTTAATTGATCCTGGAAGGTTAGGCTGGATGGAGGCTTGAGCTGATAGAATCAGAAAAAATAAATCACCCCTTGGGGTGTTGCAAAGATACTTTAGAGGGAAGAGTAGCTTTGGAGATCCAACCTACTGGTGCCAAGTGTGGATCGGGAGCATAAGTCCAGAATCCATCAACACTACACTGGCATGGGAAAAGAGGGCCCGGCTCCAGGTTTGGTTCCTGTCTCTGAGTAACTCTGGCCTTCAAGGGCTTTAACCTCTTCAGACCCAAGATTCCTCACCTGTAAAATGGGCATAACAATGCCTGGAGTATGCTTACAGGGCTGTTGTGAAGCTCAGCTGAGATCATGAATGCACAATGCCTTGAAAACCTTAGTTCAGATGCCCACCACTTTTATCTGCACTCACATCCCAGCAGCCTGGGGTAGGGGAAGGCAAGTCGGATCTGGAGTCCCAAGGACTGGCTCCATCACTCAATGCCCATGGGACCTTGGGCAAGCGGTCACCTTAGGAGTGACCCCCACGCTCCCCCCCAAGACTTAAACCAAGGCCCAAACATTTGTTAAGCACCTCATTGCACAAAAGACAGAATAAAACAAGAAACAACATCTGTCCTCAGGGAGGTTACATTCATTAAGGGGCTCAATGGGAGCATCTATAAAGCACATGCCAAATAAATGGAAGGTATTTGGGGGGCTTCACTCTCCTCCTCTGCAAATGGAGGAGACTGGATGGGGTGGAAGCCGAGGTCCTTCACAGCTCTGAATGTGGTACCACAGCACCAAGTTCCGTCATTCTTGGACTCAGTGTTCCTTCAATCTTCTCTATGGCTATTTTGCATTTTAATAGAAAGAACAAGATTTAGAAACCACCAGTTAAACTCTTCCATGAGGACTTATCACCTATGAACATCAGCCTGAGGAAAGAGTAAAGAAAAGTCATTTGGAGGAGCCTCCTTAGGTAATGTCCCACTCTTCATGACTCCATTTAGGGTTTTCTTGGCAGAGATACTGGAGTGGTTGGCCGTTTTACAGCTGAGGAAACTGAGGCAGAGTGAAGTGATTTGCCCAGGGTCTCACAGCCAGTATGTGCCTGAGGTCAGATTTGAACTCAGGGACCTGAATCTTCTGGCCTCCAGGCCTGGCGCTCCAGGAGCTATGGTGCCACCTAGTGGCCCCTGGCGAGTTAAAGAGGAGGCTTATAAAGCAAATTGGGCTCCCTTGGGCTGCTTTTCTCTCCCTCTCCTTCATTGTTATAAACTGACTTTAGGTCAGCTTAGAAGGAGAATTCTGGAAGCTGGACAACACGGATTATAGACAGGGCGAGGACCCCTGCCCACGGGCTCTCTCCCTTGGCCCGCTCTAGTCAAGGCTGAGGACCAGGGAAAGCCAGCTGCCCTTCTGATGAGGGAGCGTCCAACTCACAAGCCCCCTGCAGAAGGACTTCATGGGCCCAAGCCCAATGACCCTTCTGGAGGATGCTGGAATCCCCTCCTCACCCCCAGTGGCAGTGAGCTTACATCTGCTCCTCAAAGCTCCGGCCAGCTGGCCTTACACACATGTGTAAGTTGTTGTACAGATGTGAGCTCACTTCGTCGTTGCTATAGCCATTCTACAGATGGTGACACCGAGGCACAGAGAGAATTACTTTGGATCTAGAACCCTTCTGGGACACTGAGAGAGATGGTGACCCATGCAGGGCCGTGTGGTTAGCCTGAGGGATAGCCAGGAGATGTTCTTCAACTCCACTGTCATTGAATAAAAGTCGACTTTTGTGCCAGGTGGGGTTTCGGGTGCGAGAAATATCAAGATCAGAGTCCTTGACCTCAAAACCCTTCCATTTTGCTGTTGGAAGCAATGTGAAAAAGGCAGAAGACCAAGGCTCAGCTATGCCCTAGCAACGGGATCTTAGGCCTCCCTTGGCATCAGTTTTCTCAGTTCTGAAAATGGGGGTGGGGGGAAAGTAAGTGGCTTCTGGACCCCTTCCTCTCAGAATTTAGTTAATTGGCCCCTTTCCCATCAGTGCAAGGCAGATTCCTGTGTCTGCCTCCCCTTCCCCCCACACCTCCCCCACCTCCCCTCCCCTCTGGTTAGCAGCCTGGTTTCTGGACTGAGTCAAAATGCCTTGAATAAATACAGATTTAACAACATGAAGATCCAACTCATTTTCCTTCTGAAAAGGGAGTCTCTCCCCAGGCTTTGTTGTCGGGCTTGGGGACTCTGTTATCTCCCCTATCTCTTAAGCACACAACAAGGGCAGCCTTCCCTTTCTTCCTCCTTATCCGAGCTGTCACCAAATCCTTTGGCCTCTTCCTCAGCAATCTCAATTAACTGTCTCTCCCTCTTAGCAGCCCCACCTGGCCAAAACCCTGCTCCCGACACTAATTGCTTCTTTTCTTGGGAAGGATTTTTTCTTTTTTCTTTTCCCCCTTCTCTGGACTTCAATGATTCCCATCTCCTTACCTGATTTAAGCCATGGCTTTGTCCTGACTTCAAAAATCCTCCATGGTCTCACTTCACCTAAAGATTAAGTCGATTTTTAGAAATGAAGCAGATAAAAAGAAAACTCTTAAAATCATCTCTGCAGGCACATAACTAGCCTCATGGAGATAAATGGGGTCCCTCAGTATCTGTCTCCTCCTTACAGATCTCCAGGGTATTTTTGTAACCTTTTCCCACTTTTTCCTATAAATTATTCGTCTGTCTAAAAACCCATAATCATGTCTTTCTTTCCCATTCATCCCCCCAAGAGTAGAAGTGAGGGGCTTCTCTCCATCATCTCCCAGTTTTCTCCCAGGAAGCTCTTAGAACCCTTTGTCCTCATCTAGCCTTTATCCTTTTCTCTTTATTGTGTCTTATGTTTCTTGGTCCTCACGTGGTGAATAACCCCCATTCCAGCCATATGTAAGCTTCCTGAAGGCAGGGATTGTCTTTTTTATTGCCTCTTTTTTTTTTTTTTTGCCTACCCTGACACCTAGTAGGTACTTTAGAAATGCTTCCTGAATTGAATTCTATGGCTATACATCCTTGCCTGGAGGAAAATCCTGTAGCAACCCTGTATTGCTCTGTTTCTATCTCTGCTTCTGTTTCTGTCTCTGTCTCTCTCTCCCCTTCTATCTCTGACTCTGATTTTTAAAATCTCTCTCTTTGTCTCTTTTCTTTCTCTGTCTTCACACACACACCAGTTTATGCGACAAGAACACAATTTCTCAGTGCTAAAGAATACTTCGCAAGGCCAAAGGTTAGAATGCCCTCCCAAACACACATCTGAAAGCTTACTTTTGTTAACTTAGCACCCTAGACACAATGGCCCATTTTTACTTTCTAGCAAAGAAGGAGCTATAATGAATGGAATTTTCCCCTAGACTAAGGAGAGGGTCAAGGACCCTGTCTGATCCCTGGGGCTTTGTTTCTGGTCTAGTCTTTGCCTAGGCCAGATGCAAGAATAACTGTAGCTTCTGGAAGGAACCAGTTGGTCTCCACACAACTGGAGGATAATTTCAGTCAGGTACCATAGGGCATAGAGCACCAGGCCTGGAGGCAGGAAGGTTCATGTCCCTGAGTTCAAATCTGCCCTCAGACACGTACTGGCTGTGTGACCCTGGGCAAGTCACTTAACCTTGTTGGCCTCAGTTTTCTCCTCTGTCAAATGAGCTGGAGAAGGAAATGGCAAGCCACTGCAGCATCTCTGCCAAGAAAACCCCAAATGGGGTCCCACAGAGTTGAACATGACTCAAAAACAAGAAGCAGCACAGAGCCAAATGCTACACTCACATGCTTTTCCTAAGGCCTTTATTTCCTGAACGGGAGACGTCCGCTCCCAGCTCTGACAGTTACAGTCTGTGTGACTCGCTTCTCCTCCCGAGGCCTCAGTTTCCTCCAAAGTGCAATGAAGAGGTTGGACTAGATGAGCTCTGAGGTCCCTTTCAAATCTAAAGCTGCAAATTGAAATGAAGGACTTGAAGAGAAATAAGAACAAATGCAAACACACACACACACACAAGACTAAGATCAAATACGGTAGTGGAAAAGAATCACTTCTGAAGACTGTTCTCTGATCTCCGCATAGTGTCTCCACCTTCTCCGTCTTTCAAGAGCAGGAGCCAGCTTGTAGCCACTTTTCTAGGCCAGTCTCACACCTCTGCCCACCCGATTTTCCTCCTCAGAGGGGGAGGCACATCCTGGGGAAAAAAAGCTAACCGATGCCTGGGTCTTTCTTAATGTTACCTTGGCCCCTAAAGGGGAGCTGGGCCAGGGGTGGTCCGACCAGAGGTCATCCATCCCACGACTAACAGAGAAAAGCAGAGTGGGATGCTTCTGCTCTGGAGCATAACCCTTCCTCTTCTTATTTTAAGGTGGAGACCACTTGCTGATAATTTTATTTCAATCCAAAGTAACTTGTGGAAAACATACAGGGGGTTAAATCTTGACTAACATCTTTTATTTTCCCTCTTTCTTTTTTGCTAAGGTTCAGCTGTCCCCAGAGTCTGCCCTCCTTTCTCTGACATGTTTCCATCCCAGCAGGCAGCTTTCTTAGCCAGCCTTGGTCATGTGAACATTGTTATTTCATTCTTTTCTTTTCTTTTCTTTCTTTCTTTTCTTTTCTTTTTTTTTTTTGACTGATCCTGTGATTTCATTGTTATGTGGAATGCCTGAAGGGGGAAAAAAGCACCTCTCTACCAATACAGATCAACACGTCTTCACAATTTACAGGTAAGATAGTGGGACCACTGAGAAGTAAAGAAATATTGTCCAAGTCAACCAGCCAGTCTATGTCAGAGGAAGGTCTTGGACTAGACTTGTCATTCTTCACCCTCAGGGCCAGACAGACTTATTTTCCTTCTAAACTTTAAGCTACTCACATTGTCTCCCTTCTGACCAATCTTTCCTCTAGTTTATTTTTCCAGTCCAGCAAAATTCATCCTTAATATCTCATCCTTTTTTTTTTTTGCTAGAGAAAGAAATGACCAACTACTCCAGTATCTTTGCCAAGAAAACCCCTCAAAAGAGGTCACAGAGAATAGGAATGATTGAAAACAACAACTCATCAACAACAAAAATGTGGTATTTTGCTTATTTTATTCTCCTAATCAAAGCTCTCCCCAAAACACAGACTCAGAAGCCATACATTCCCACCCATCCTGAATAAGAATCCCCCCTAATACATCTCAATGATGTAGTCATCCAGCCTTTGTTCAAAGACCTCCAGCTTGGGGGGATCCACTGCTTCCCTGGGCAGCCCATCCCATTTCCAGAAGCCCCTTATTTTTAGGTGGTGTCCCCTTATGTTTAGTTTAAATCTACCTTTCTGCAATTTCTGCCAAGCCAACCAAATCAAATCTCTCTTCTAAATTGGTCTTTAAACTGCAAAACAAAGTCCATACACTGCAAACTTTACTTGCTCCTCAGAGAGCGACTAGTAGGGATGTAGAAAGTCGTCGTTAAGTCAGCACAGGCAAGTATCTCCTCCCAATCCAGGCTGTTGGCTCCTTACCACTCCAGGATCCACAACTTCATTCAGCAGCCCATAACCCAAAGCCTACATACACCTGCCACCCACCTTCCCAACCCTGAAGGCAGCTAGTATGTTCCTGCCCCACCTCCCCCTCCCAAGCCTTTCATTCTCCAGGCTAAATATCATATGAAGATTCCTTTCATCGAAGTCCCTCATATGATATGAGAACTCATCACCCTGGTGGCTTGCCTCTGGACACTCTCCAGTTTGTCCATGTACTTCCTAAATGTAGTGTCCAGAACAGAACATAACCCTTTAGATGTGTCCTGGACAGAGGGCGGAGGGCAACGGACTCTTCCTTCCCTGGACCTGGGGACTGTGTCTTTCCTCGCAGCCTATGATCTCTCTCTCTCTCTCTCTCTCTCTCTCTCTCTCTCTCTCTCTCTCTCTCTCTCTCTCTCTCTCCTTTTCTGTGAAATGGGGAGTATAAAAAGAACTTTCAAAACTTAAAGATATATATATAGATAGATAGATAAATGTTAGTTATTATCTCTCCATATAAATGCATATAAACGCAAAGAGAAAGAGAAGGAGGAGAAGGAGCTGGAGGAGGAGGAAGAGGAAGAGGAGGAAGGAGGGAGAGAGAGAGACGGGAGAGAGAGACAGAGACAGTCAGAGAGAGACAGAGAACTAACCATTGAAGCTATCAGGCAAAGCATCCTACAGGATCTGAACTCAGTGGGGAGGGAAGATTCTCAAGCAGATGCATGGAGGGAGAACATGGGAGCCACTTGGACAAAGGCATGTAAGAAGGAAATTGAATGTCAGGTCTGAGAACAGCTGGCACGTCTCTTTGAATGGAACTGTGAGTGAATGAAAGGAAACAAAATTAAATAAGATTGGGAAGGTATGTGGGAACTTTACTGTGAAGAACTTCAAATTCCAGGCTGAAGCTTTTGAATGTTGTCCTAGCAACAGTACAGAGCCACGCAAATATGTTTTAAGAGAAAGGAATGATGGGGAGAAAGGGTGATATGACTGTGGTATGGTTTGATGGCAAATATCTATGTCTTATGAATATTAAAGAAAACTTGTTTTGGAGCCAGATGATCTGGGTTCAAATTCCGACATTTATTGCTGAATGACAAATCACTTCCCTCTGCCTGGGATTCAGTTGTCTTGTCCATAAAGTGAGGTGATTCTATCCCTTGATCTCTAGGGTCCCTTCCAGTTCAGTAATGTGGAGTAGACATTTTCAATCACATTCAAAATGGTTAATTTCTTATTACTCCCCCATTGCTATTCAGATGTACCCTAGGGAATTTGCGAGAGGGCTTTGTGAAGGAAAACTGAGGGGCAACATTTGCAAAGAGCTGAGTTGGTATCAAGCTGCGGCTTCTAAATGGAGTGGATGGTTCTTTTTATCCTCAGACTAGCAAAGCATTAATAATGCTAAATCTTTGTATATTCATGCTTACTCCTCTCCACTTGCACAAGGATCTTAAAGCTCCCCTTTACTCCTCCTGAGACCTTTCCTGTGAGGCCTAAATGGTATGTGAAATAATCCGTGGACTGCCTCTGGTCATGCATCAGGCCTCCTCCAACTGCCTATAAAAACCACTTGTATTGATTTTTGTGGGGGGTTTCTGTAGTTTAAATAGGATAACAAAACTTCTTTTCCAAAAGACTGGGGTGACTTACCTTTGACTCAGCCGTCCTGGGATAGTTGCTAGGTCTGATGAAATGTGTTCCCTTTTATCAAAAGATTAAGAATCTTATCTCTGTTTTCTGAAGGTCTGCTCAGCTATTCCTGAAACTAAAGATCAAAGGAGGGATATCATCTGGATCGATTGGAAGACATTCCAGAAAGTAAAATACTCAGGATTCTCTATATGAAAGTGAATCCCCCAAAACATCCCCCTCTCTTCACTCAACATTTGGAAACCATGGCCTGAGGAATATCTTGTATTTGCAAGTAGCCATCCATGTTTCTTCAGGGCTTTTATTCTTATAACAAAATTTTGTCACTCAGTTAATTCACATGTTTTAGGTACCTGGATTGCTACATGCCAGGTGCTATGCTTAGGTAGTTTGGTCTGTTTGTGTGGTCTTTGAAGAGGGCAAGTGGAGGAACTTTAGAAAGTTTTAAGAACATCGAGCAGTCGGGGAGGGGAGTGTCTCATGTTCTCTCAATCCCCTGGATCATCCCTCCTTCCTTCCTTCCTTCCTTCCTTCCTTCCTTCCTTCCTTCCTTCCTTCCTTCCTTCCTTCCTTCCTTCCTTCCTTCCTTCCTTCCTTCCTTCCTTCCTTCCTTCCTTCCTTCCTTCCTTCCTTCCTTCCTTCCTTCCTTCCTTTCTCTCTCTCTCTCTCTCTCTCTCTCTCTCTCTCTCTCTCTCTTACGGAAAATAGGAAATTCCTTCGATTGAAGCTACACATCTGTAACAGTCTTGTCTTAGAGTGTTCCCTGGAAGCACAAGGAGGTTAAAAGATTTGTCCTTGGTCACACAGCTGGTATGAGTTGGAGAGAAGACTTGTTATGGCATATAATGGTCATTAGGATCTGTAATTTCATCAGTGTAGAGAATGCCCCCTGGTGAGGAAACCATTTTACCAATGAAGATCTGTACCTTTGATGCCACCTAGAGTTGCAGTGTTTGGGATTAAGTGCCCAGAATCACCCAGCAGTATATATCAGTGGTAGGACTTGAACCCAAGCCTTCCCAGCTCCAAGGCCAACTCTCTGCCCATTGCTCCCTGCCACCCCTCCTCAATTATGGAGTTAAAAATAGAAACTGTGCTGATATGTTTATGATACCCAGAATTCTCTAACCTAGGACTGGCTGTTAGGAGGGGATACATGGACAAAGAGGGAGCCTGAGATTTTGGAGGATAAAAAGACTAAATTAGGAGGGGGATCATAGAAAGGAGAAAAGTTGATTTAGGGTGAGGAAGAGGTTTAAACCTAGAGATTTCAATAAGCATCCGGTCATAGTGACACAGAGTATAGCCCATTGCACTTAAGTTAGGAAGATCTGAGTTCAAATCTAACCTCAGACACTGGGCAAATCACTTGAGACCCTACCATTTCCTCCTCTCCAATAGCATCTACCTCCCAGAGTTGTCATGAGGAGCAAACAACATTAAATTTGTAAAGTTATTTGTAAATCTTAAAGTACCAGCTAAATGCTGGCTATTATTACTCTAATCTATTCTGGGAATGTTTAGGGCATTTTGTGAGCTCAATAACTGAATTTCTGTAGATTCACCCACTTTAGTGAATACCCAGCCAAGCAAATGTCCTGTCTCTATTTCATACATCACTGCAAACCAAAATGAGTAGATCACAGCGATGTATCAAAGAGGAACTGAGAGCTGGATTTGTTGTTAAAGGTCCTGGGTTCATATTCCACCTTTGAAGCTTGAGACTTATGTGACCTTGATGAATTATGTCTCCCTGAGCCTCAGTTATCTCCCCTGTAATGTTACTCCCCAAATCCCTTCTCTCTCTACGACTAAAACGGATCCAGTTTTACCACAGCTGTCTATAAGCCTGCTCACAACAACTCTCCTACACTGCATCCAACGATGCCCACTGTGGACACACACCCTTACGCTCGCGCGCGCGCGCGCGCGCGCACACACACAACTTTGCAGGGGGGAAGGCACTTTGCTAGGAGAACTCATGGAACCCTAAGGGTTCTCTCAGTTTTCTTTGAACTTCTAAGTGGGGGGAGGTGGATAGTTGATCTTTTTTTTCTGCCTGAAACGGGTCCCCCAGCAGTAACTAAACCAGACCTGACACATCTTGAAATGACCTTTTCTAAAACTTCAAATCGAGCAGACCTTAGGGCTCCTGGCTCTTTCCACATCCTTTTACCTGGAGGACCAGGTTGGGGAGAAGATGGCCCATAATCCATCTATTGTTTGGAGGTTATAGGGAATCCTGAGGAGGGGGACAAAGGCATTCCGTTTCTACCTGAATACCCTCGGAACTGTCCCTGTACAAAGTAAACTGCCAATAGGAGCTGAGAGGTGAAAGAGGTGAGCTGATCGCTTTTAGAAAGTGACAGGCTTGCCAAAAAAAAAAAAAAAGGAAAGAAAGGAAGGAAGGAAGGAAGGAAGGAAGGAAGGAAGGAAGGAAGGAAGGAAGGAAGGAAGGAAGGAAGGAAGGAAGGAAGGAAGGAAGGAAGAAAGAAAGAAAGAAAGAAAGGAAGGAAGGAAGGAAGGAAGGAAGGAAGGAAGGAAGGAAGGAAGGAAGGAAGGAAGGAAGGAAGAAAGAAAGAAAGAAAGAAAGAAAGAAAGAAAGAAAGAAAGAAAGAAAGAAAGAAAGAAAGAAAGAAAGAAAGAAAGAAAGAAAGAAAGAAAGAAAGAAAGAAAGAAAAAAGAAAAGGATGGGGCAGGGTTGAGAAATTAAGTGGGGCAAGCCAAACGTATAGCTAGGGCTTAGTGGCTAGGAGTTTTTGTCTCTTTCTGTTCTTCTTGTGCCTGAAGAAATGAGAAGGGACGACTCTTCAGAGCTGGGACTGGAGGGAAAAGACAGCGCCAGAGCGGAGCGGAATCGGCCTCCTCCGGGCTGGGGACCTCTCGGGCAGCCGGAGGAGTCTTTGACTGTTTCCTTGTCAGTTACCACAGTCCAGCAGAGCTTTGTTTGGACGTTTCTGTCACTTTCTCTTGAGGGTTTCCTGAACTTCAGAAATCCTAAATCCCCACCCCCGCCCCAGAAGCTGATTTATCTTTCATGTATTGGTTGCATTTCCTTCCTCAATCACTAATTACAGCAGATTAATGTTTTCAAACAGGGCCTTTTCTCCATTTAATCCATCTCCCCTTCCTGACTCTTTGGAGCAAGCAGGAAACATGCTGAAAGAGGTCATAATCCTTTTGTTTGCTCCAGTCCCCTTTTAGGACATCAGGGATGTATAGAAAGGAACAACTCAGGGAGAAAGAGGAGAAAAATCCCAAAAGAAATTTGAGTCAAAGTCTTTCGAGGGTGAGAAAGCAGTCTTCCTCTGCCCTGGACTGGTTTCCAAATGCACTAGCTAAGGAATCAAGACGACTGAGTAGTAGTACCAGTCACTCAAGATCATTCCAAAAAGGACCAGAATAGCATTTGGAGCTGTTTCGGTTTTTTATGATACACATTTCCTGTTTTTACCACTCATAAACTTCCTAATAAGGGATAAAGAGGCTTTATGTTGTGATTTAGCAACTGTGGACATTTGGCTTCCTTTGCTGACCAATGGGAAATGGACTAGGCACCCTCAAATATTTGTGTCTTATGCAATGGGGGCGTCTTCAAGCTATTTACATTCTTAGTGTAACTTTAGTGATCTTTAATAAGATTTGCACATCACTTTAAAAGGCATTATAGTAATTAACTTAACTCTGAACTTCCTGCGAATTGTGTATTGAAAGGGTTTGACTTAAATGCTGAATTAACATTTGGGCGTTGGGCAAAATTTAAATTCCGAACATCAAAGTTTAGAGAAGACACCAGATGGTTGGCGATTACGGTCTATTCTGGCTCTAGCCCAAATTTCAAAAGGAGTTCAGAAACTTGAATTTTGTTCCTGGTGTAATGACCTACATTTAGTCCCACTGATGATTTCTTTGTATTTTCTGTGGATGGTATGCATATATTAAGTGTTGCATGTTTATATGCTATTAAGTTAATAATCCTCAAAGGAAAAAAATTCTCATAACTAGCATGGTATACAGCATCCATGAAGCATACTCATGATAATGAATTTTACAAGAAATAGTTTAGGTATAAAGTCTGGTTGGTTTTTATTCATTACAGCTTTCTAATTTTCATTTGTAACAACAGGACAAAAATTGAAATCATTAGAAATTCCATTTTCAGGTTATGATCTGAAAAACAAAAGGACAAGGTTTTGTCTCCTATTTATTGTATTTAATATCATGATTTAGCAGACTTCAGATGAACTGCTTTAAGTTATTCTTCATGTGAAATATTATTGATAAATACCTTAATATGGGTAGTTATTTTAAAATAAAATCTATTATGCCAGGAGGTCTTTAACAATATGCTTTACAGGAAGTCTATGGATAGCGTTTACATCTGAACGAGGAAAAGTACTAATTTTCCTTAACTGTTTTTCTGTGCATACCCCTAATTAATATAAAACTTGAAATCCTGGGAAATTCTATACAATTTGGTACCAACAGGTATGACTTTTAAAATATATACAAATTTTATTTCCACTGATATTTCTCTTGCTTTCATAGATCACTAGATTTAGAGCTGAAAAGGACCTCAACAGTCTAACCTCATCACTTTACAGTAGAGGAAAGTGCTTCTCAGAAAAATGAATTAATTTGCCCCAGGTCACAAAAGGAATTACGTTGCAGAACCAGGACTTGTGTCCAGGTCTTTTGACTCCACATCAAGTTATTTTTCCACTAACTCATGCTATTGCCCAGGCCTTAAGGTCTTCAGAGTAAGAAAAGCTTCAAATTATATTTTTTTCAGGAATCTTCAAGACCTTAGTGGTGTTCGGCCTTAGCACATCAGAGAAGTGAGGCGACTTACCCAGGATCACACCAGCAGAGTGTAGCTAAGGCAACATTTGAACCCAGTTCCTCAGACTGCCATAAGATGAACTATGTACGGCAGAATTTGAAGAATATTAGCTGTTATAAATATATAACTTGTTAGTGGTATTGGTCTGGAGAAAAAGTGACTACATATATATGTATGCATATACATCCACATAAATACAAACATACATGTAAGGAAAGATAGAGACAAAGAGAGAGTGGTTATGAAAGAGAGAAATTTATAGAAATAGAGACAAAGAGAGGGGGAGGGAGAGAGAAGGGAGGAAGGGAAAGAGAGACAGACAGACACAGAATCTACTTTTTCTTTTTTTTTTTTTTTAGTGAGGCAATTGGGGTTAAGTGACTTGCCCAGGGTCACACAGCTAGTAAGTGTTAAGTGTCTGAGGCCGGATTTGAACATAGGTCCTCCTGACTCCAGGGCCAGTGCTCTATTCATTACGCCACCTAGCTGCCCCTTCACAAAATCTACTTCTAAAAATGTAATAAATAAGTTTCTGCAGTTAGAAATCGTTTCCCTCCAAATTATAGGGAAAAGTGAGGATAGAACTGGCCCCTCTCCAAGGAATTAATCTGAACCCTAACTGGGAACATTAACAGAATAGCCTCCCATATTATTGGAAAGGGAAGAGACCTTAGAGGTCATTTATAAGTGTTGCTTTAGAATGCAATGGATCTGAAAGAGGCAGAATCCCATTGCTGGCTCCTCTTGAGTTTCTGGTCCACTAAGAAAGTCAGGATTTTTTTCTCACGGGACTGCCAGTAAGCAATGTCTTGATTATTAAAAAAAAATCTGCATGTAGAAATTTGAATTTATTTCTTTTAAGCTTCATTCTATTGGCAATTGTCTAGTGATGGTTTGTTGAAATGTATTATGGAGTTTTGTTCTGGCATCTTCTTACTTTATTATTTAGTGCATCTGCATTCTCACTCATGTTGATACTTCCTCTACTGGTGCCAATAGCACCCTATCTATGCCTTCCCATCATGCGCAATTCTTGTCTATATTCACCCACAAGTCTTCTTTAGAAAATACACTCAATGTGTTGGAAGCTATGGTCAGGTGTTTTGATATATAGGAACATAATAGCAATGCCACTCTCAGTGGTCCATCTCTTAACCCTTACTTTTCTTTTTTTTCTTTTTTTCTTTCTTTCTTTCTTTTTCTTTTCCTTTCTTTCTTTTTTTTTTTTTTTGGTGAGGTGATTGGGGTTAAGTGACTTGCCTAGGGTCACACAGCTAGTGTTAAGTGTCTGAGGCCGAATTTGAACTCAGGTCCTCCTGACTCCAGGGCTGGTGCTCTATCTACTGCACCACCTAGCTGTCCCTAACCCTTACGTTCAATGCATGACCACCTTACCCTTTTCTCCCATCCTATGTTTATCTGTGTACTTATCATTGGGTTGAATCCGAGCTCACAGAGGGCAAGGAATGTTTTGCTTTTGTCTTTGTAGGACATATCAAGGGCTCAACAAATTATTGTTGAATTGAATTGAATGGATGATGTCTTTTATGTCACTTAGGTTCATAGGGTTCATTGATTTAGAATCAGAATGGACCTTAGAGGCATCAAGTCCAACCCCCTCATATTACAGATAAGGAAACTGAGACTCGGAAGGGATAAGTGTCTTCCCCAAGGTCACACAGATAATAAATAGAATATCTGGAAATCAAATCCAGACTGAACCCTCTAACTACTAATCCAGGTGTCTTTCCACTGAACTTATGTCTCACACTTATCCAGAACCTTCTGGGCTAGCCTCAGATTTGTACCATCAGAAAATTATATATCTGCTGTGTGCTGGTGAAAAAAAAAAAAACATTGATTAGAATTTCAATACACGGCCAAAGACAGAGCTCTATGGCACACTAATCAAGACATCCCCTCTAAGTTGGCATTGATCCATTAATCCAACCTTTCCAGAGCAGTTGTTGAACCAGCTCTGAGTCTATGCAACCACATTATCATGTGCTCATCACCGGTGAAGTACAGCCACATCTGGAGATTGGTGGCAGAGTAAGAGGAGGGGGGCTGATCCAATTAGAGAGATGAATTTTGGTTATATTCCCTTCCTTCTTCATTAGGAACTGGCAGGGATGTGTCAAATAAAGGCAGCTCAGCAGTTTGTCCTTCTATTGCAAGAAAAGGTGGGGAATCTGCCCTCAGAGAACTTAGCCTTG
Source organism: Dromiciops gliroides (assembly GCF_019393635.1). Taxonomy (NCBI): domain Eukaryota; kingdom Metazoa; phylum Chordata; class Mammalia; order Microbiotheria; family Microbiotheriidae; genus Dromiciops; species Dromiciops gliroides. The sequence continues at coordinate 15,391,121 of NC_057862.1, forward strand.
TCTAATGGCTCTGAGCTGAGTTGCTTTGCCCTTGTTTTCATCTTTTATATGTACTCAAAAAAACAAACTCAGGTGGCTGAGGAGTCCTTGAGAAGACACTTGTGTTTCTTTTTGTACCTCTTCCATTTCCTACTTATGAGAATCATATGCTCCTGATATAGAGTAAAATATATAAATAATATTTTATACATATTTTTATAAATTTTTGCTCAGTCTAAGATTTCAAAACTAATCTTACCAGTCTATGTCTCCTTTAAGGGAAAGAAAGCATTTTATCAAGCATCTTCTATGGGAAAGGCATTTTACAAATAATAGATAAATGAAATTTTAAAGGAGATAACTCATTTGAGCCTCACAACAATCCTATGAAGTTATCTGCCATTATTGCCCCAATTTTACAGTTGAAAAACTGAGGTTAAGTGATTTACTTAGCATTACACAGAAATATCTGAGGCTGGAGTTGAACTCAGCTCTTCTTGACTCCAGGTCTAGTGTTCTATCTTGGCCAGTCCTTTTTTTTTTTTTTTTTTTGTTTTGTTTAACATGGCCTTTTAAAAATCTGAGCTCAGCAGAGCACTTCCTCTGTGGCTGAATTCGGTTTTTTTCAATGCTTTCCCTCCCTCCCCCCCACACCCCCAGGCCCTACTTGCTGGAATTATTTTGTTAAATTATGGGACAGTATTGTTTGTTTAATTGAATTTAATAATTTCAATGCTAATTATATTTTATTATATTCAAATTCTTTAAAATTACACAATCAAAAAAATTTTTAAATTATACAGTCCATATTATCCTTAATATGGCAGCTCTCAGTCTAGCAAAAAACAAAACACACACACACACAACCATTCTCTAGCCATTATTGATAAATGAAAATTCATGTTTCAAAGCATATTCTCAATTTCTTATCTCTTAAAGGAATATTTTACTTAAACTTCAATAAAAGGTAATGTTTACCTTAAATGTAAATAACTTTAGTATCTCCTTAGCATCACTTAGAGTTGTAACTGTAACTATATTTTTGTGCATAATGACAAATGCCCAAATAGTCTGCTATTGATAATTATAACTCATAACAAGTCCACATGGTAAGTAGCACAAGTATGGTTATCCTCATTTTACAATTAATGAAATTAAGGCTCAGAGAGGGGAAATCACATAGATGGCATTTTTTTGAGCCAGGATTTGAACAAGAAGCCCTATTTTCCTTCAGCTAAACTGAGTTATTATCAGTGGAAATAGTTTGAGGAAATGGAATTGAGGGTAGAAATCCAGATATACTCAGAGAACCATAGACTTCATGCAGCTGGAAGGGCCCTCAATGACCATCTACTTGAACCCATACCTGAATAATAACTCCTGACTCCATATCCCAGCAATGCTTCAGCATCTGCTTCCAGACCTTTGGGGAGACCACTGTGTTTATACACAGCACTGCTCTTTCCTCTCCAGGCTGGGCTCCAGACCCTTTCTACCATCCTCCCAACCCTTGCTTTCTATCTTCCTTAAGGGCAGGACTTTTCTTTCTTTCTACTTATATTTGTACTTAAGACAATGCTTGGTCCAGAGTAACCAATCAACAAGATTTATTAAGCACCTACTGTATGTCAAGAGCTTAATAAAAACATGTTGACTTGTTTACTTTGAGGAAACTTCTACACCTGAATCTATTCTGTTGTGTTTTTTGTTGTTGTTGTTGCTGTTCAGTTGTTTCAGTTGTGTCCAACTCTTCATGACCCTGTTTGCAGTTTGTCATTTCCTTCTCCAGTTCATTTTGCAAATGAAGAAACTGAGGCAAACAGGATGAAGTGACTTGCTTAGGGTTGTTAAGGGCTAAAATTCTAGCTAGTCTGTCTAAAATATCTAATGACTGGTCGCCAATAAATTATAAACTTTAGCAAGAGTTAGACTTTTAAGCATTTATTAAGGAGAATAAGGATTTGGTAAAGAGAGAGAAAAAGGCCTAGATTCCTATCTATTAAAGGGAGAGCACATTTCTAGCTCCGCTCTCCACCAGAGTCCAGAGGAAAGAGCCCCAGAGTCAGCGCCAGTCTCTTCCTTCCTCCTCCCACTAGTCCCCGTCACTTCCTCCCGCCAAAGAAAAGACTCCTGGTCTTGCCCTCAAAGACCTTCACTTCATGGGCAGAACTCTTCTACAGTAAGTATCCAGCAGGTGGCGTCATTCCAATCGTTACAGGGTCACATAGCTGGTAAAATGTTTGAGGCCAGATCTGAACTCAGGAAGATTTGTCTTTCTGACTTGAGGCAAGAGCACTCTATCCACTCCACCACCTTGCTTCCCTATGCCCTGGGAAGTAGGGCTGTTATTCCTATTTTATATATTAGGAGCTGAGGCAAACAGGGTTAAGTGGCTTGCTCAGACACTAATTAGTGTTTGAGGTCAGATTTGAACCCAGAAAGATGAGTCTTCCTGAGTTCAGGCCAGGACTGTCATCTAGCTGCCTATTTCTATGATACCATCAGAGAAATATGTATGAAGCCTTCTGTAAAGGACATTCCAGGAGGAAAATTGGGGATGATGAAAATTTCCCTGAGCATGTGCCTCAAGGGAATCATATTTTCTAAGCATTTTTATAGGATTTTGAGTTGAATGGGATATTAGAAACCACCAAGAGATTAAGTTATCTGCCCACAATCCCAGAGGATATAAATATCAAATGAGGAAATTGAACCCTTGCCTTCCCTTCCTTTCCTGGCCATTTCCACCTTCCTTGGATCATCTTCTCCATCTCTTCCTCACAAGAACCTGGGTCCCCTTCCCTGGAACACCCTTGAGAGCTGAGAGGTGAATGTTCCCCTTCTCTTACCTCCCTCTCACATTTCAGGGTTACACCCCCAAAATCTTCTGCTTTCACTTCTAGTTCCATTTTTGTGCTCCTTCCCACCATTAGGACAGGAAATATTTGACTTTTTTGCTTTTGTCTCCTAGAGCACAACACAGAGTTTGCCATGTACTAAGAACTTAGTAAATGGTTTATCCAGTCATCATCCAGCCAGCCATCAATTTATCTATTATCTATCTCTATCAATCTTTATATCTAGCTCTACCTTTCTATTTATCGGTTTCTCTATCTACCCATCCATCTATCTCACTATCTCCATCTATCATCCATCTGTATATCTCTCTCATCTATCAATTGATCTACCTACCCACCATCTATCTATTCTAACAACCCATCTCTGTAGCTATCCATCATCTATCCAACATGTATCTAGACATGTACCTGTCTATCAATCTTTACATATAGCTCCACCTTTCTATCTTTCTGACTGTTTATCTATCATCTATACATGAACCCATCATCTATCTATTCTAACAATCTCTAGCCATCATCCATCCACCAATTTTTCTCGTATCTACGTCTATCTATCTCTACCATTCTACCATCTGTCTGTCTATCATCTATCTATACATATCTACCATCTATCCATTCTAACAATCTATCTCTCTATTCATTTCCCTGTATATAGCTGTCTAACAGAGATGGTATTCTAACTCAGGTCTCCATTTTTTTCCTTTTCTGGACTCCTACTTCTTTCACAGCCACTTCATCTTAAATTTATAAACTCATCCAAGTGACTTTTTATATCTAATTGTTAACTTAATTTGGTCATCGTGGCTGACATGTATTTGTGTCTGTCTCAAAAGCCTGATATGTTTTCACTCTCGGATCTTTCCAAGGAGCATCATCTTGAGGATTGGGTGCATGGAACTATCTTGTGATTATTTCCTGAAGCTTTTCCTTGGGATTTCTCTGTACTTTCTTGTGAAGCCACTTTTCCCAGGGAGAGACCATGAACCCATTTCATTGAATTATGACCTAACAGAAATACAGTCTCAGACGTACAGGGGCCTTCAGAGGGCAGTTACTCCAACCTTCCCCAGAAATAAAAATCCTTCCTACAACTTCTCAGACAAATAGTTACCCAGGTTTCCCCTAAGGACCTTGGAATGAGCAAGTGCCCTGAACTACCTCTCCAGGCGAACCGCTCCCTTTTGGGATGGATTTCACTCTTAGGAAGATCCCCCCCTCCAAATATAAAACCTGAATTTGATTCTATGCAACTTTAAGCCATCATGCCTCACTCTGTTCTCTGTGATCAAGCAGAACAAATGGCAAAGCCTCCTGGACAGAGATTGCTCTGCAGGACAAGAGGCAGCTTAAGAAAGGAGCCCAAGACAGAGGGAAATTACTGCTACTGGGAGTGATGAACTGAAGACGATGTTCACTTGGAAGCTAGGATAGTCAGACCTAATGAGGATTCATGGGAAGATGTGACTGAGAATTGTATGGGATGGAGAAGGAAGAAAAGAAGGAAGGAAAAGAAAGCAGAGGGGGAAAGTGAAATCGAAGAGAAGGGAGAGGGAGGATGGAAGGGGAAGAGGAAAGAGAAAAGGGAAGGGAAGCTATTTTTAAAATCATTTTTTGAATACTTGTTCTGTGCCCAGCACTAGAGAGAAAGAAAAGTCAGACGTCTCTGCTCTCCAGGAGCTGCCCTTCTAATAAGGAAGACTTCAGCTACAAGTCAGATAGAGCAGTTCCCTGGTCCTCAGGTGACAGTAACAAAACCAGGCCTCGATGCCTCTGCTTTCATTTTCTTTCTAGAATGACTTCAGCATCGAGGCAGGGCAATTGAACCATACCTGGCTTTGCCAAACAACTGTCCAGCAATGTTGAGCAGGTTATTCAATGTCTCTTAGCTGCCTTATTTTCCTCATCTGTAAAAGAAAAGGTAGCAGACTCCATCACCTGTGAGGTCCCCTCCCACTCTAAGCTATGATTCCAGTGGAAGGTATTGGGGGACTCCCACATGCACCCCTGAAGGGAGGGAACAACTCGATAAGGTCACACATTTACACAAGTATTGCTGTGTATCTTGAATGTTGCCAGTTTCCTCTATGATCCCGAGATCACAGGGGCATGTCCTGTCCATCATCTGTGGCTGAATGGACACTGTCTCTGTCATCGAGAAATCTGTATTTCTCTCCCAGCTTTGCTATTCAACACAGAGAGCTCATGGACAGGTCATTTAACCCCTTCAATTTTCGATTTTTCCTCCCTAAAAGAAAAGGTGTGCCCCAATGAATTTGCAAGGCTCTTTTCAGTTCTGAAATCAATCAGATACCACTATGATTGTTCCTTAAGCCACCCCTGAGAAAGATCGCAAAGGGAGATGTTTGCTCAGTCCTCCCATGAGCCTTCCCTTCCTCTGTGGTGCTAGCTCCCTTTGGAGGAAGTCCCCTCAAGGCCTGCCCAGAGGAAGGAAGGGCTGGGAGGAGGGGAAAAGGAGTGCTCTTTCTCCTGACTGATGAACATTTCCTATGACCACCCATTCCACACTCAAGCATTGTTCTATTTAAGGAGGGGAAAAGAGAAAGAATAAGCTAAGCTAAACAGGAACTCTTCAATAAGCTCCATTAGCAATGCCTGCTGGCTTAGAGGACTATCATTAAGCATTAGTGGAGCACTTTGTCTTTACAAAGTACTTTATAATTAATTTTATTAGTTATTCTTTCCAAAGACCCTCTAAGCTCCACTGCTATTGTTAGCTCTGTGGTATGGATGAGGACATTATGGCAGGGAATTAAGACCACAAACTAGCCTAGACCCACACATAAAGTCAAGGTGTGGGGATGGAGCCCCCTCCTCTTCACTTCCATTTCTCCTCTCTTCTGGTCTGCTTATCTTGGGAAGGACAGAAAAGGAAAGGGCAGACATAGAACAACTCACTGTCATTGAGAAAGCATTTATTAAGTGTCTAGTCTGAGCCAGGCACTGTGATGGGGCCAAGGATACAGAGCCAAAAACGAAAAAGCACCTGCCCTTAAGGAACTTACATTCTCTCTGAAGAAACAACAGGGAAGCATCTCAGCCAATGGAAAGTGACTGGAGAGGTGGCACTAGAAACATTTCATGGAGGAGGTAGCCTTGAGGGGAGCTACTGATCCCAGGGGGCTTCAATGAGGAAGCAGACATTCTAGGCATGCAGACCCAGTGGTGGGAAATGGGATAGTGTGCATGGTGTGAGGCAGGTAAGTCAGTTTAACCTACTGTGAGAGTGGAAGGGAGCCGTGAGGTGAAATCAGTGGGAAGATGAATTACAGAAAGACTAGCAGGGGCTTCAAAGGACAAAGGAGTTAGTCTTTGATCCTAGGGGTGAGAGAGAGGCATTGGATCATGTGCACTGTAGGCAGGTAAGAAGTGCGTTGTTGTCAACATAATACAGCCATCACTATCAAGTGTCCCCTTCCAATGTCCCCGGGTGTTATGGAGGTGGCTCTGGGTTCTCAGACACTTTGCTGGCTCAAGTTGGTCCTACCAAGGTGGAAACAGTTACTACTGGTCTGGGGACAGATGCTCTGTCTGCCCTTTGAGGACCAGCCTAGCAAAGTGAAGAGAAGTTTGATTACATGGAGCAGGGGGAGTGGGGAAGAGACAAAATACCCTGATTCCAGACTCACAGGACCTGGATTCAAGTTCCTGCCTTTGATACCTACTACCTTTTTTACCTTGGGCAAGTCACTTAACCTTACTAGCTAACTGCCCCCCCCCCCCAACTAGTTTCCACCAGGACTCAACACATTGGCTCTTTGGTCCCTTCCAGCTCTATACCTATGAGAGGATGAACTTAAAGCATTTTGGGGGTATCCTGGTATACTTGACACAAGGCTGGATGTTTGGGTCTGACACAAATTAGCTGTATGACCCTGGGCAAGGCTGCATTTGACTCCATTTGATAGTTTTTTTCTTTGCATGTCTATAGTCATCAGACAAATTATAACTATATCATATGTATAATGAATATATAAATTATACACACATATATACAGACTATATATAATATGGGAATAATAAATGCACCAATCTGGCAGGTTTCAAATGAGATAAAACCATCTACATAATTTTTCTGGATTTTCTGATTTCATTCTTCAGTTCAAGCAGATCTTTCCATTGCCCCTGGCGATTCTTTAAGGCTTCTGTTGAAGGGAAAGCGCTGATCACTATTGGTAGAGGGTGTTTCCACACCTGAGATTTCCCCTCTTCCAGGGACATCTCAAGTCCGCTCCCTACCCCTGCCTTCTATTCCTTGTCCTCCTCCCAAGCTGTCTGGAACCTCCTTGTGGGACATAGAGGATCCTGGGTTCTCCAGGGCTGTGCTAGCCCTAGCTGGAGCTCCTAAGACTGAAACACCTGACAAGGTGACCTGGTCCTCTACAGATGAGCCTGCCTAAAGGCAGACAAGGTCTCCCACAACAGAGTCAGCCACCAGGGGACGGTTTATTTATTGAACTTGACCAGCTTCTTGTTTATTTGTTTTCTTATTTGTCAGTTTGTTTATTTGTGCTTGATCATTCATTCATTCCTTTGTTTGTTTGTTTGGGGCTACAACAACTAGAAGAGTGCCTATTGAATGAAGCCTGTAGGAGTATGGATCTTCCTTTCTAGATGAAGGAACTGACAATGCCTACATCTAGAGCTGGAGAGGACGTTAGAGCCTCATGAAGTCCAACATCCTCATTAAGAAGAAGATGAGGAAACTGAGGCTCAGAGAGGTTAATTGACCTCCCCGAGGTTACACAGCTACTAAGTAAGAAAGATAGGATTTCAAACCCAAGTCATCTGGTTCCAAATCTAGTGATCTTTCCATAGGAACACAGTCTCTTCTATGAAATTGCACACTCTTCATGGACTGAATTGAACAGTTTTCATGCAGTCATTTTTCACTTGTGTCTCACTGTGACCTTATTTGGTGTTTTCTCGGCAAAGATTCAGAGGTGGTTTGCCATTTCCTTCTCCAGTTCATTTTACAGAAGAGGATACTGAGGCAAACAGGGTGAAGTGACTTGTGCAGGGTCACACAACTAGTAAGTGTCTGAGGCCAGATCGGAATTCATGAAGATGAGTCTTCTGATGCCAGGCCCAGCTCTAACCACTGGACCACCTCAATGACCTGAAGTCACAGTAGTATTACTGATAAAAATTCAATAACAACAATAACAGTAACAGTTTGCATTTGTATAATGCAATAAGGATGGGGCAGCTAGGTGGTGCAGTGGATAGAGCACTGGCCCTGGATTCAGGAGTACCTGAGTTCAAATCCGGCCTCAGACACTTAACACTTACTAGCTGTGTGACCCTAGGCAAGTCACTTAACCCTCATTGCCCTGCAAAAAAAAAAAAAAAAAAAACTGCATGTAATTTTCCTGGATTTTCTTATTTCACTCTTTGGTTCATAAGTCTTCCCATGTTTCTCTGAAATTTCCAAAAAAATTCATTTCTTAGGGTATAATTATTCATGCATCACAATTCATCAACCCTTCCACATTAAATGGGTTCTCACTTCATCTCCATTTCTTTCCCACTATAAAAATGACTATGCTTAATTTTTTGGTTTCTATGGGCCCTTTGCTTCTTTTCTTGACTTCCTTAGGTTGTATGCCCAAGGAATAGGATCTCTGACTTCAAAACGCAAAAACAGTTATGATGTTTAAAATCTAAATTGTGTGATCACCTCAAATTAGAATATAATGCAGAAATAAACAATATTAGAGGGAACATGGGAAGATCGGCATGTCAATATACTAGTGATGGCACTATGAATAGTCTGGCCATTCTTGAAAGCATTATAGAAATAAGTCTGTCTATTTCTGCATTTTGTCATCCTTGCCCGTCTTCATTGTGTGCAGTGAAGGGTCTGCATGAGTTCCACTTGTATTTCTCATATTAGTTTTGATGTGGACCAAGGTTTCTTACGCCCAATGAAAGGTTGCCATCCTTTGAAAAACTTTGTTCATATTCTTAGATCACTTTATTTCCTTGCAATGTCTTTTGTGTTTCCATTTACTTTAATAAATCTTTAATATTAGGAATTTAATAGAGCTATTTGATGCAAAGAATTGTTTCCCTCTTCATTGGAAGTTTCTTTTTTTCTTACTATGGAATAGAAGAGAGAGCTACAACTTTGGAAGTCGAGCAACTGACACATATGTGGTAAGTTACTTTACCTCTCAATTGTCTAGGCAGGTCACCAAGAATTTAAGTTGCAGAAAATATGTTGCCTTAATAATCATAGAGGGCAATTTTTCATCTGGAAATTTCTTCTACCAGTGAAATCATAGGTTCCCTCTTTTCTCTACCCTGTATGTCTTAGATCCATTGATGTTTGTTAGTACAATAATTTTAGTTTCATGCAATCAAAGTTGCCTATTTTATCCTTTATGATTACTTCTATCCTTTGGTTAAAAATCTCCTTCTAACCATAGTTGTGAAAAGTATCTTCATTTTGCTCTATTTTTAAAAATCATGTGGCCTTTTATATTTTAGGCTATGGATTCAGGAAACACTTGTCGTGGTACATGGTGTCATATCCTGGTTTAAATTTTTTTAAGCCACCCTACTTCCCAGTTTTCCCAGTGATTCTTTCTGGAGAAATAGTCCCCCCCAAAGTGGTTCATTTTCTTGATTTTATCTAACTCAAAGCTACTGAGTTTGATTATTTCTGGTTCTTGCTCATTTGTCATATTTGACAGGTCTATTTTTAAAATCTTAGGCTGTTTCAAATATCTTTGGTTATTACTTATTTCAAATATAGTTTAAAGTATCAAAGTGCTATTATTTCTTTAGTCCTATTATTTTTCCATTTTTAATGTGTTCTGTTTCTCCAAATTAATTCTCTTATTGTTTTATCTAGCTCTCTTTATCTTTTCTTTTATTTTTTTAAGTGAGGCAATTGGGGTTAAGTGACTTGCCCAGGGTCACACAGCTAGTAAGTGTTAAGTGTCTGAGGCCGAATTTGAACTCAGGTACTCCTGAATGCAGGGCCGGTGCTCTATCCACTGCACCACCTAGCTGCCCCCTCTCTTTATCTTTTCAAATAGATTTGTTATTTATTTTAGTTTTCTTTTTTTAAACTGTTAGTTCTAAATTCTCTCCCTCCCTGTAGTCCCTCCTCCACCCACTAAGAAGGGAAGCAATATGATATCAATTATATATGTGAACTCATGCAAAACATATTTCCATTTGAGCAATGCTACAAAAAGAGCAAAGAAAAATAAAGACAATGAAAAAATTATATTTCAATCTGAACTCAGACTTCATCAGTTATCTCTCCATAGGTTGACAGTGTTTTTTCATGAGTCCTTTGGAAATGACTTGGATCATTGTCTTGATCAGAGTGGCTAAGTCTTTCACAGTTGATCACTTTAGATATTGCTATTACTGTGTTTAAGGTTCTACTGATTCTGCCCACTTCACTTTGCATCAGTTCATATTTTTATATATGTTGATCACTTTCCTTTTTATTTTCTTTGATGTTTTTCTGATACAGACCTAGTAGTGGTATTACTGGGTCAAAGGGTGTGCACAATTTTATAGCACTTTGGGCATGGTTCCAAATTGTTTTCCAGAATGGCTGGAGTAGTTCACAATTCTACCAACAGTATATTCGTGTTCCTTTTTTTTTCATATCCTTTCCAGTATTTGTCATTTTCCTTTTCTATTAATTAGCCAAATTTTAGATGCGAATCAAAGTTGTTTTAATTTTCATTGCTCTAATCAATAATGATTTAGCTTTGGTTCCTTCTGAAAACAGTCTCTTTATAGCTTTTAATCATTTATCAGTTAGTTCCCTATATATTTGAGAAATGAGGATTTTATCATAGAAACTTGTTATAAATTCCACCCCTCTCCCCCTTTCCTACTTTCCTTCTAATATTGGCCGCAGTAGTTTTGTTTGTGCAAAACATTTTTAATTTAGTCTAATCACAATTATTCATTTCACTTTCTATCATCCTCTCTCTTATTTGGTCATAAATTCTTCCATTATCCATAGATGTGAAAGATTCCATGCTCACCTAATACACATATGTCATCACCCTTTATTGCCCATTCTGGCCTTATCTTGGTATACTTTATAAGATGTTGCTCTATAACTAGTCTCTGCCAAACTGTTTTCCAGGTTTTCCAGCAGTTGATAGTGAGTTCTTGCCCCAAAAGCTGGATCTTTGGGTTTATCAAAAAACAGATTACTATGATCATTTACTGTTGTGCTTTGTGTACCTAAGCGATTCCATTGATCTACCACTCTATTTCTTTGACAGGACCAGATTGTTATGATGATTACTGCTTCATAATATAGTTTGAAATCAGGTTCTGGTAGGCTGCCTTCTTTCACATATTCTTTCATTAATTCCCTTAATATTCTTGACCTTTTTTCTTTCAGATGGATGCAATTATTATTTTTATAACTCTATAAAATACTTTTGGTAGTTTAATTTTTATGGAACTGAATAAGTAAATAAACTTAGGTAAAATTATTAATGTTCTATTATCATATTGAACAATTAATTTATTTCTCCAATTGTTTAGGTGTTTTTATTGATGTGAAAAGTGTTTTATAATTGTGTTCAGATAGTTCTTGAGACTGTCTTGGCACATAAATCCCCAAGTACTTTATGTTGTCTGCAGTCCTTCAATTTCTATTCCTTGTCATATTGCTATAGTTAGCATTTTTAGTATAATATTTAATAATGGTGATGATAATGGACATTCTAGCTTTACCCCAATCTTCTCGGGAAGGTTTCTATCTTATCCTCATTACACAAGAAATAAGAATGGGCAATGAGAAAACATCACTCTCTGAACATATATACTTGGAAAAACCTAGAGAAAGAAATGGAAAACCACTCCACTGTCTTTGCCAAGAAAACCTCAAATGATGTCGTGAAGAGTATAACATGACTGAAATGACTGAACAACAACAAACAAAAATCCCATCTTCTTCCTTGGGTTTTTATATCCAATGCTTTGGTCCTTCAATACCCTTAAACCTTATATGTTATGGAATATAACTTGGTTCTCAAACACAGTACATTTTTAATTTTTTTTTCAAATTTCAAGCATTTATTCTTTCTTACATCTTCATCCAGTTGAGAAAAAAGGGAAGCAAAAATGAAACTAGTCACTGAACTCAAGGAGCTTATATTCTCTTATTAGGGATAAAATCTGTACGTAGAAAAATATACACATGATTATTCAGTAAACAGGAGAATGCTGACCTAGGAACATTAGGAAAAGCTTCCCAGAAAAGGCAGGAAATCAACCACAGCTTGGAAAAAGCCAGAGATTCTCAAATGCAGGGGAGAGGTGTGAGGCCTTCCTAGGAACAGGTGACAGCTCATGCAAAAGCACAGGTAGTACATGTGGGTCAAAAGTCACAAGGGGATTCCAAAATTTTATACGTCCTTTATTTTTTGTTTTTAATTAACAATACCATAGCATCCTATGCAGCATATATGGGAAATGCATTTATATTATGTGTGAAAAATCAAGTCTCATGAATGGCAAAAAATAAAGGAAAAAATCACCATTTTTTGAGGCAATGGGGAGTAAGCAATTTGCCCAGGGTCACACAGCTAGTAAGTGTTAGCATCTGAAGCTGTATTTGAATTCAGGTCCTCCTGAATCCAGGGCCAATGTTTTTTCCACTGCGCCACCTAGCTGCCCCCAAAAATAACTTTCAAAAAGTTATTAAAACATTGCGACTTTGGGCCCACCCTATAACTAGAATGCATGTTCAGGGAGGATCTGGTTTAGCTGGAGCATAGAGTATGTGAAGAGGAAGAATGTGAAAGAAGCCAGAAAAGACAGGCTAGAATTCAACTGAAGGTCTTCATGCACTAAAAAGGAGGACCAAGCAAAAGATCTCGAGTAAGGCAGTGACGCAGTGACCGGGTCTTTAGAAAGAATGTTGATGCAGGCAGCAAAGATGAAAGAACTCCCAGTTACCCCCATGTTACAGTCATCCTGAAGGTCACCCAATCTGCAGTGTATCGGGCACATGAATATGTGTACACGGATGTGTTTATGTGTGATGTGTAGTTTTGTGTAGGTGTGTATGGTGGGTATGTGTACATGTGAAGTCAGCATAGGGCAGTGGAAAGGACACTGGACAATCAGTGAGAGGACCTAGCTGTGTGGCTTTGTGTATAATCCCCCTCTCTCTCAACCTCAGATTCCTCAACTGTAAAACAAGTTCTGGACTAGCAGTGTTAGCCATTTATTAAGTGTGTACTGTCATGGGAATATGTTTTTTTAACTGTACAAATATGTCCCAAATATTTTGATTTTTCTCCCTTTTTTCTCAATTAGGGATGAAGATGTAAGAAAGAATAAATGCTTGAAAATTAAAAAAAAATAAATGTACTGTGTTTGAAAAGCAAAAAAACAGAAACTATATTCCGTAACAATGAAGATTTAAGGGTGCTGAAGGACCAAAGCAATGGATATAAAAACCCAAGGAATAGGATGGGATTTTTATTGTTGTTGTTAAGTCATTTCAGTCATGTCTAACTCTTTATGACACCATTTGAGGTTTTCTTGGTAAAGACACTGGAATGGTTTTCCATTTCTTTCTCCAGCTCATTTTACAGGTGAGGAAACTGAAGTATGTAGGGTTAAGTGACTTTCCCAGAGTCACACAGCTACTGTCTGAGGTGAGATCTGAACTCACATCTTCTTGATTACTGGCCTGGAGCCACCTAGCCACCCTTAAATGGAATTGGGGGCATTTAATGATTGAGTGATCTTAGATCAATTGCCTAACCATTCATATTCCAAACTCCACATAAGGTAGATATTTCTAAGTAGAATCACTCCAAAAGGAGATGGGCTGCTTTGGGTGGTCATCGATCCATCCTGAAAAGCAATCTTCAACAACTTTGTTAAGACTGGCAGACACAGGGGCAGCTAGATGGCACAGTGGATAGAGCACCGGCCCTGGAGTCAGGAGTACCTGAGTTCAAATCCGGCCTCAGACACTTAACACTTACTAGCTGTGTGACCCTAGGCAAGTCACTTAACCCCAATTGCCTCACTAAAAAAAAAAAAAAAAAAAAAAAAAGACTGGCAGACACGATTCTTGATTACAGATAATGTTGGATTGGTTATTTCTAGCTCAGTGATTCTGTGATTTTCCTCCCATCACCTCCCTTTGCATAGAATGAGGGAGATGGTGAGAGTTACATCTTTAGAAAAGGATACACACACACACACACACACACACACACAAACACATACACACACACACACACACACACACACACACACGCAGAGCAGGAGCTCCAGTAACATCACAGTCCCTGGATATATCATTTGGCTCCCTTGTGAATGAAAGCTAAGTCAACACATGCTACTCTCTCCTCATCCTTGAGATACGCCCATTATTCTGGATCGGGGCCTCCCTTGAATATAGCCTGCCATTCTGGCCAAATGTGTGTGGTATTTTGGGGATGTGGGCAAATCTCCACAGGAAGCTGGATAAAGCCAATGAGTATATTTTTACCTCCAAAGATGACCAGCCTGGCATTAACTTGCTCTACCATTTAAACCTTCCCAGTTGAGCTGCAGCAGACCTCAGTCTGCTCTGGTGCTCTGTGCACTGAAATCAGCACCCATAGATCTTTCTGATTGCTGGACTTCCCAGTGAGTGTAAGATTGGAGATGTAATCTTAGGCAAGGCCCTGCCCTTCTCCAGGCTGAAACTTCAAATTGCAAAATGAAGGGGATGGCCTGGAATGTTCCTAAATTCTCTTCCAACTCTAGGATTCTAGATCTCTTTAGAGACTTCAGTTTCCTTACCCATAAAATGAGAGGGGATAATTAAAGACTTACTTTCTTGGAAGTTCTTTCCAGATCATTGATTCTGCAATGGTCACTTTTGCAAGGATAGAATAGAAAAAAAAGTTACTTTGGGATCCTTCTTTTTGGACAAATAGTTTAGAAAGTTTTCTTTCACTGAACTTGATGTAAAGGTTTTTAGTGTTCCCAGAATTAAAAAACTAGAGTTGGCAAGGACTTTGGAAGCTGTCTAGTCCAATGACTCATCTTGCATATGATATGAGAAAACTAAGGTGATGAAGGGATATGCCACTGGTCAGACAGGTGGTCATCATCAGAGACAGAACTGGAGCTCACATTGTCTGATTTGAGAGCCAAGCTCTTTCCACTACTGATACTTTGGTTTACACTTGCCATTTTCCAATATTACTCTTCCCCAATAGATCTCGATCTTTAAACTCAGAAAAGTAATTAAGTAAAATCAACTAACACAATGTTTTGCATCATACAGTCTATGCACCATTCCATATCAGTATCCCCCATTCCTGAGAGTCATGAGATGTTCCTCCGGAACCCATATTGGTTCATACATTAATTATGAATTATGAATAGTAAGATAATAAACACCAAGAATGATGGGAAAAAGAGACACCCAATCCACCTTTCTAGGAGGTTGGTAGATCACAGATGTTGTACATTACATGTTTTCAAATATATATGTATATATATATGTGTGTGTGTGTGTGTGTGTGTGTTCACATATATAGACATATATAGTTATGTATTGTTCCATTGTACTAGTTTTTCGTTCTCTCTTTTTTTGTCTTTAAATATATTTGTTCTATATGGCTTACTGAGAGGGGGAGGGGAAGGGATATTGGGGAAGCTATGATGAGGTAAAAAACAAACAACATCAATACAAAAACATTAAAAATTAATTCTGATGTCAATCTATCAGTTACTTAGTATTTATTAAACACTTATAATATGCCATGGGGTATAGGGCGTGTTCAAGGAAGACTAATCCCTCTGGTGCTAGGACTTTCAAGCTTTTCTCAGGGCTGCTTTCCACATTTGCTGTCCATCTAATTCACCAAACTCCTGCCATGTTCCAAGAGCTATGGAATGCCCAGAGGCCACAACCTAGTAAAACCATCTTGGCAGAAGGGCTAAACCAGCTTGAGGGTAGCTGAGGGGTCTCGGACCTGTCAGGGAGTTGGGGGGATCTACCCCCCAAGCACGTGAAGACTTCCCTGGCTAGATTGAGTGCATGAGAAAGTTTTCCAGTGGCCCTGAGGCAGCGGAAGCAAGCACTGTGGAGCACTTAGGTCTTGCTTTGACATTGAAGACACCAAGGTCATCCAGTGCATCCCAAGCCATGACCAGGAACCTTGACTTTGTCTCGCCACTGGACTGTGATGACTGGAAGAGAAGGTGAGGCTGACGACTTGGACCAACTCTACTTCACTTAAACCCAAGTTGTTCATGAATCACAAGACTTCATCCCTGCCATTTTACCTGCCTCAAAGTCCTGGGGCGACAGACAAGTAACAAAACAGCAGGTGTGGATACACTGGGAGCTGGACGAGATGAGCAAAGGGGGTCCAAGCCATAGCATCTTCTTCTTACTGGACTGAAATAGCTCCTTGTTGTTTGTCCTTTGTTCTCAAAGAGGACCATGCCATCAGAGTGATGTCATCACTTGCAGTGAACTGGACTTAAGTGAGGCAGGGCTGTGCAAAGTCACCAACCTCACTCTCCTCCAGAGCCATCTCGGTCCAGTAGCAAGATGCATTAAGGCAATTGAGGTTAAGTGACTTGCTCAGGATCATACATCTAGTAAATGTCTGAAGTGACATATGAACTCAGGTCCTCCCAACTTCAGGGCCAGTGATCTATCCATTGCACCACCTAGCTGTCCATATTGAAGCAGCAGTGGGATTCAGCATCCCCCTGGGTGTCTGAGCAGCCTTTTTAAAAGACCACACTGCTCATCTCCTGCTGTGAGGAAGAGGCTAGAAAAGGTGCCCTAAAATTGTCTGTTTTAACCAATCCTGGCCTGATTGCCACAGCTGGTGGGGATCCACCTTGCAGTTGAAACAGAAATACACTTACAAAAACTTCTGCAAAGATGATTCCCCTCCCGATTGGTACATGGAATGCGTGTATGCCTAGGGACAACATGAAATCCAGTAGACCTGAAAGATGAGCAGCTCTAGTGAGAGAACTCAGTAGGCTTTACAATACGTTGTCCTAGGTAACTGTGGCTTAGTGGATGGCAAGGTGGAATAGCTCCAACATGATCATGGATTCTTGTCCTTACCTCTGATCCACAGATCACAAACTGGTGTCAGAGCCAGGAATCAGACTACAAGGCACTCTTTGTGGGTCTCTAAGAAACAGGGTGGACTGAGAATTCAGCAGCTACGTAGGACCCTAACAAGGTGTCCCATTTAGCCTCTTTGCCTCCATTGGTCAGAACCCATCAGATGATTCTGATGTTTCACTAGCTATATGACCTTGGGTAAGACATTGAATCACACTGTGTCTCAGTTTACTCAACTGTAAAAGAAAGAAAAAGATTTGTATTGTTTTCTTCATAGGGTTGTTAAGAGGAAATCACTTTAAAAACCTTGAAGCACTACAGCATTGTGCATTAATATTTTAGCAGCAGAAGAATCTTTTTTTTTTTTTGTCATTCACTTAAGCTAGCAGGACAACTCATCTCCTCTTATATAAAAAAGAGGAAAAAAAGAATTATGGGACAGCTAGGTGGTGCAGTGGATAAAGCACCTGCCCTGGATTCAGAAGGACCTTAGTTCAAATCTGACTTCAGGCACTTGACACTTACTAGCTGTGTGAACCTGGGCAAGTCACTTAACCCTCATTTCCCTGAATAAAAAGAGGGTAGGAGATATACCTCTTCCTCTCTTCTTCCCCCTTGTAATCCTCTGTGCTCTCCCCCTCCATCTGCTAGTAGCCATCATGCAATCTAGAATGCCTAATGAATATTCACTAATTTATTGATCACAAAAGAAATCACTCCCAGCTCTCCACGTTTACAACTCCTCATCTGGAGAGAGAATTGAACAAGAGGACGTCTGAGGTCCCTTCTAGTTCAGGATGCTATGATCCTATGATTGGATTTGTTTTCTTATTAATTGGAGGTTTTCAGGCAGAGGCTTGATGGCCATTTCTTAAGGATTCAGTAGAAGAGATTCTATTTAAATATTTCTTTGGACTCTGATCATAGAATCTGGGTTCATGTGGAAGCTTTAACACATGGAAGAAAAAGACCAGCCCAATTTCTTTTTCCTATTCTAGTTGAAAAGTCATTTTTTTTTTAAATCCAGTAGCAACTCAGGCTCTTGATAAAAGTGATACTCTCCCATCATAATGAATTTGTATGGTGGCCATATACCAGCTAACTCAGCTAGCTGTCTCATCCTTCCCATTCTCCAGTAAATGTGTCAGAACTGAAGTAAAAGAAAGGTCAGAGCTTCATGCTAGAAGATTCTTTTTTTTTTAATCCCGACTATGAGAACAGGAGTCCAATGGGAGAAGACCTCCCTCTTCCTCCTTCCCACCTTCCAAGCATAGAAAACAAATCAGAAAGAAGAAAAAAGACACCAGTCACACATATTCACCACCTCTCATCAATGATTTAAATATAAACACTTAACAGGGGGAAAAAGCCCCAAAGAAGGAAAGCATTGATTAGTGAACCTTACACATCCTGCCCTGAGATCAAAGGGGCTGACATTCAGGGATCAAAGAGGGGGAAGTGCCCATGGAACTCCATTTTGGAGAAGGTTTCCTTGTGATGTGGTGTGGCATAACCGGAACCACTACACTCAGCAGCTGCAAAGAGAAAGAAGTGAAAACAGCCCTGAAAATTATTAATTAGGCAAGCATGATGCTCACTACATCTTTCTTGAAAAGGGGCCATTTCCACAAAGGGTGCCAACGTTTTTTGTTTTTGTTTCGTTGTTGGATTGTTTGTTATTTTTGTTTTTTGGTTTTTGTTTTTGGTGAGGCAATTGGGGTTAAGTGACTTGCCCAGGGTCACACAGTTAGTAAGTGTCAAGGGTCTGAGGCCGGATTTGAACTCAGGTCCTCCTAAATCCAGGGCTGGTGCTCTATCCACTGTGCCACCTAGCTGCCCCTGGTACCAACTTTTAAAAGCAGTTTGGGCTGAACATTGATATATATTGTGTGAAAGAAATATCCAAGAAGAGATCACCAGGGCACCATATCATAGTGCTGGGACAATTACAGTTGGCCACATGCACTTTCATCCAGACTGGTTATCTCTGATAATGGGATGACATTTCACCACTTAAGGTCCCTTTCCTAGCTTCCTCAACAGCAAAACCCAATCTAATACTATTTGTAAGAAGTCAGTCAACAAACATTAAGTTTTCCCTATGTGCGAAACACTGGGAATTTAAAGAAAGATAAAAATATGATCTTTGTGAGTGAGGGTGGTAATGTGTAAATGATTAGGTACAAATAAGATATCTACAGAGTAGATTGAGGATAAAGTTAGAGTGGGGGGCATTATGGTTAGGGTTGGATGGACAGCCAAGGGAACATCTTCAACAGTATGTCTATGTGGGACAGACAGTACAAATGTACAATGAGTTGGGTACAGAGTTGATTAGGAAGAGGAGGATAGGTTTATTTGGCTTCGGACATTTGTAAGATTTTTTTTTTAATGAACCCAAACAAAATAAAAGTAATTACCAACATTCTACCTATGCTGTTGACTGAAAGGGAGGCATGGAACCCAATATTTTACAAAGAACTGCAAATTAGTATCTCACAGAGGGAGATAAAGAGACACACGGTGGGGTGAGCAGGCTACAACCCAGAAACAAGAAGGAACTCTGAGGAAAAAAAATAGGAGGTGAAAATGTCATTGGTGAAATGCATGATGGGAAGAAAAGATGGGCTGCTCACATGGTAAGAAGAGAAATGACAGTTGGCTAGCCATGGTATTCTACTCCACTGGCATTCCAACTATGTCAAGAAACAGTGAGGAAGGCTTTCAGCATACTTGAGGAAATGTCCATTGGTGTATTTGGAGGGTGGTGCGGAGATGAACAAGGATCATACAAGATGGGCTGGTATAAGCTGGACCTGAATCACTGGAGAGAATAAGATGATATCATGGTGCACCAGTATCCATGTCTGATAGATTTTTGTTGTTGTTGTTGCTATTTGTTTCTTTTGACACAGAATCTCATTTTAAGAACATTAAATTCTACATTTGTCTGATCCTTGAAATGAGGATGGAGATAAAGTGGAAAAACAAGGAGAAAAAATGATGCTATGGTAAGGAACAAGATAACTCTAGAAATCTCAGGCTTCTCATTCAACAAATTCAAATTAATATTTGTTTGTCATTCATTCTTAAAGAGGACCATGACATCAGGGTGATATCATGGCTTTTCAGTGAATTGAATTTAAGTGAGGGAGGGCTGTGCAAAATCACCAACCTCACTGTCTCCTCCAGAGTCATCTGGGTCCAATGGGAAGATATATATCAGGATGACTGCAGATGGCCCTGGATATTTAAGGCAATTGGGGTTAAGTGACTCGCCCAGGATCACACAGCTAGTAAGTGTCTGAGGTGAGGTTTGAACTGAGGTCCTCCCAACTTCAGGACCACTCTCTATCCACTGTGCTACCTAGCTGCCCCAATTCAATAGATAGCTGTGACCAAGTCGCAAGAGCACTAAATTTGGAGTGAGATGAAGTGGGTTCAAATCCCAGTTCAGCTATTTAATCTGCATGACTTTAGATAAATCACTTAAGCACATGGAATATCCAAGTTGGATGAGACCTCAGCAGCCATTTTTTCCTACCCACATCCTAATGAATTCCCTTCTCAACTTCTTCAACAAATGGATATCCAACCTTTCCTTGAAGAGCTTCATTGGAAGAGAGCCTACTACCTTATGGAAGCAATTTGTTCAAACTTTTGACAGTTCTAATTGTTTGGAAATATTTTCCTTATATCAATTCTCTTTGAAACTTCCACTCAATTACAATACCATCTAGCTGATGTGTTCATAAGAGCAGCATGAGAGATATCAAATGCAGAAATTTAAGTATAGTATGCTTGCTGATAGCATCCCCCTCATCTAATAATCAAGTTCTGTTGGAAAGAGAGAGAAGGAGAGATAAAGGGAGGGAGGGAGCAAAGAGGGAAAGAAAGTAGGAAGGAAGGAAGAAAAAAAGAAAGAATTAGAGAGAGTGAAAGAGAGATTGGGTTATTTTGTGCACTTAATAAGTGCTTGTTGATCTCCTTTTCTTTCTTTGTTTCTTTCTCTTTTTTTGGTAGGGCAATGAGGGTTAAGTGACTTGCCCAAGGTCACACAGTTAATAAGTGTCAAGTGTCTGAGGTCAGATTTGAACTAAGGTCCTCCTGAATCCAGGAGGTGCTCTATCCACTGTGACACCTAGCTACCCCCTTGATCTTCTGACTGATGGACAGGAGGCACTGTCTATCTAACTGTTGTCTTTGTAACCCCATCACCCAACATAGGACCTGGCAGATAGGATCACAGTAACTTAATAAATTGTCATTTCATTCATTCATTCATTCATTCATTCATTCATTCATTCATTCATTTATTCAAGCTATATATAGAAGTAAGAAAAGGCTTTTCATAAACCTAGATGTAGCAATGGAGATTAAGAGAAAGTAAAGTCAGTGAAGTAAAGAAAGAGATTTAGAGGTGGGGGAGATCAGGATGAAATGTGGAATGGCTAGTTATCCTAATTGGCCAGACATTAGAGAATTTCAAGGGGAGTAATGTGAAATAATGGGGAAAAGATTTATTGGAAGCAGATTGTTGAAGGGTCTTAAATCCTTTTGGTTTAAGAAAAATTGAAAATCTATACAAAGCTTGAAGTTCAACTATCCCATTTGGAAACAGAGATAACTACAAGGCTTTGATACTTTGAGAACCTATGATTTGGTGATTTTTTCATTTACCTATGCAGATTGCAACTTCCTTATGACCTTAGTAGATAGTATTTGAGAATTACTATGAATGAAAAATTTGTGAATCTATGGTCAGCCTGGTAATGAAACTGTCCAAATTTAGCTTCACTAGTTTCAAATGGTAAAGTAAGGTCCACCACTAAGCCTGTACTCAAAACATTTCCAGTTTGGTAGGAAGTACTGGGGCTTGTCCTCTCTTGGGGTCACCTCTATGTCATGCTGAGTCTCTGGAGTAAAACTTGGTGATTATGAGTAAGGATTATAACTTCTCAATCATTCATTCATTCACTCAACAAGCATTTATTAAAGCTCCTACTAAGTGTCTTGGAGTTATAATATTTAAACAGTTCCTGCCCTCAAGTTGCCTTTGGAGAATAACAGTAATTGTATTTTTCTAAGTAGCAAATGTGTCTATCTTAAAAAAAAAAGTTTGTAAATAGATCACAAGAGGGCCAGTGTTGTCTCTAGGTCATATTGATGTTGGTATCCTTCATATTTGGTATCAAGGTCAATCTTTAACTGTCTACTAAGTGTTAGTTATAGCATAGGGCATCTAATGGTCATTGTCCATGATATTAATAAAAATGAATTTAAAAGTTAAGGATCAAAATCTAGCCCTGAAGCCATAATGATTATTATTAGAAAAGGTGTATTACTCTATTTCTCTGTGCTCCATTCTCCATCTCATTAACTATCTAAGGCAAAAAGCTCTTTGGGATCAGCAATTTCTCTAAGTGTTGTCTTCTCCCCTACCCCCAACCCCTTTAGAATGTAAGTACCTTGAGTTTAGGGGCTATATTTGTTTTTGTATTAGAATCTCCAGAGATTGACACATAGTAAGTGCTTAAACGCTTTTTCATTCATTCATTAATTTACCAATCAGGACCCACTTACTCATTCATTGATATAATCAATAAATTCATTCATTCATCTAATCAAACCCATACCTGAAAAAAATTCCCCATACAGTATATTTAAATGGTCATCCAGCCTTTGTTTGAAGACCTTTGATGAAGGGGAGCCCCTTATCTCCAAAGTAGGTCATTTCTCTTTGGGACAGTTCTAACTGTTAGGAAGTTTTCCCTTAAATTAAGCTTAAATCTGTCTGTGTGTAACTCCTACCCAATCCTCCAGAGCCAGGCAGAACTTGTCTTGCCTTCTTTGCAGGACAGCCCTTCACATTCTTGAGGACAGCTGTCCTGTGCCCCCTTCCCTTCCCCACTCCACAAATCTTTTCTTCTGAAATTCTTCAACCTGCTTCATTGGTCCCAATTTAGAGAACTTTGACAACCCAGATTGCCTCTCCTTGATCCTACTGACTTTGCTGATGTCATTCCTAAAACGTGGTGCTATCCACATTGGAACACAATACTCTAGCCATTGCTTGACCTGGCAAGACAGGAGGCTCATTAGTGCCCTAATCTTGGCACTATATGAATGGATTCAGTTTGATGCAATTGAACTAAATGGAATGAGGGATGTGTTCCCCTTGCATCTTGAAATTTTACGTCTGGTTCTTGCTTTCTTTATAATCATTGCTGAAGTCTCTTTGAAGATTAGACATTTGCTTCAATTTTGCTCTAAACCTCTGACCTTTAAAACCATTTAAAAAAAAAAGAGGTTCCTGTTTTCAACTTTTCAAAATGTATTTTGAATGTACTGAACGGTTGAAAAATACACTTTCAACTCAGGGCCTGGCATCCCAAGCATTGCCTGATAGGGACCAGGTTTAATCTTGAGAGCAGCAGCTCACTTTATATATATATATATATATATATATATATATATATATATATATATATATATATATATATATATATATATTTCTTTGGCTCTCTTGGTCTCTTTTAGAATTTTATTTGGGAATTTCAGGACACAGCTCAAATTTAACTCTGACATCTGCATGTGAAAGGTCCCCATTTCCCATTCAAAAGCTCAAGATAGCAATGCACATAGGATGGGATGAAAGAGTCATAGATTTATCACTAGAAATAGCTTAAGAAATCATCTAGTCCTACCTCTTTATTTTAACCAAGGCCCAGGGAAATTTGGACTTGACCAAGAACACCCAAGTTCTAAGGGACAGAGGCAGGATTTCAACAGAGATCCTCAGACTCCAAATCCAGCATTCTTTCCATTTATTTCACCCCACAGACAGAAGGACAAAAGACATTCACATTCAAAACCACCTTACAAGCCATTTGACCCGCCATTTAAACTCTCTGTGCCTGTTTCCTCAACTGCAAAAGAAGATGATGAGGTCCCTTCCACAGGATTATGTGAGCAAGAAATAATGTATGTAAAGTCCTTTGCAAACCTTGGGGGGGAAACATCCTCATAAACATCAATTCCTCTCTTTCTTGGAATGCAAACTTATTGAGGGCAGGGATTTCTTTGGTTTTATCTCCAATATCCTATCACAGGGATTTGGTACATCCTTCCCAGAAGAATTTAAGGGTTAAGTCACTTGCCCAGACTCACATCAGTGTATTTCAGAAGTAGTCTTTGAACCCAGATCTTCATGATTCCAGTGTCAGCTTTCTATCGGCTCTCCCATCTCTCATCTTGCACATATGTTTATTGAGTTGAACTGAATTCATCTTGCATGAAGTTTGCTCCCCTAATAACATTCCCATTAGTGTGAGCTTGTCTTCAATATGTGATATTTTATATTCTTACTAAAACAGACCCAACGAATACCAGAAAAGGAAGGCATCCACCAGAGTTTATTTCAAGTATGAAAGATTATGTGATGCATCAAGATTACATGTTTTCCTTCATCACCTTTATAAAACAGATTAAAAATCAATCATTGATTTAGCACTAGCACCCCATGCTGCACTGAGCTTCACTGAGAAGAAATGAAGTCATGGAAACAAGAAAAAAACAACACAAAAAACCCAAACTGCCAAAAACCCAATTAGCAAGGAGGAAAAGTCTATAAGAATCATGAGGAAATTAGTTCAGAAGCACATTAATGATGGTTGGCTGTAAATGGTTCATTGGGGCCAGAATTCCGCTGAGGATTTGCCGAGTAATACACACAACCATGTTCATTTTAATACCAAACAGCTCCAACTTATGAGGAAGGCAGATTTCTCTAACACATGAAGGAGTTTCATGTTACACCATTATGGGGGGAAAAATCCCTTGGTAAATGCATCTGTTTATCATTGACTTGAGGGATATTTGTGCGGATGGTTTCAGCTTTGTGAAGAGTCTTTAGGTGGTCCTGTCAAAGCATTCCATATCTTTGGGAAACTTTAAATCTCTGTGGAAGACTTTTGCAAACATCTTGGTTAACTCGATCCTGGCGATCCTTGTCTTGCACTGCTTTCCAGCTATTTCAGGAATGAGTAAGGCACTGGCTTTTCTAAAATAATAAATGAGATAAACAGCAATTAAGATTATTTGCCAAAAAAAAATCAAATTACAAGGCTCTTTCCCTCTAGTTTTTCTACAATAAAAAGACAATTTGTAGAGATGCGAATCTCTCCCCCACCTAACATTGCCATTTCCTTTTTACCAAGCTTAAGAAAAGTTGCTTAAAACACATTTTTTTTTTCAAAATTGAATTCTTCACAATTACGTTTGAAGTCTGTCTCATGACAAAGGTACAGGGTTATCATCAGCTTTTAAAGCAGACTTGAAAAGAGCCATTTGCTTAAGTAAATGGGGATCAGGAACAATTGGTGTCCTGGAGAAAACAAGGCTTCCCCAAGTAGGAAATGTTTTGCTGCCTCCCTCTACCCTTTAGACTCCCAAGTTCTATTCAAAGCACAGCTAAGGAAGTACCTCCTACATGAGGGAAGGAAAAGGGAAATCAGTTTACATAGCACCTACTATGTGCCAGGCTCTGTGCATAGCACTTTACAAATATTATTTCATTAGATCCTCACAACAACTTTCCAAGGTAAGTGCTATTATTACCCTCATCTTACACTTGAGAAAATTGAGGCAAACAGAGGTTGTGTCTAAGATCAGATTTGAACTCTGGTCTTCCTGACTCAAGCTCAGGGCTTTGTCTTTGGTGCCTATAACTCCTTCTTAGAATTATCTCTTTCTTGAAATTCCATTGTGTTTATTAGTTGTGTACATATTCTATCCCCCTGTTCGAGTGGAAACTTATTGAGGGCAGGAATTTTTTGGTGTTAGTTTCTGTAGCACTAACACATTGCCTTATACAAGGTAGGTGCTTAATAAATGTTTGTTGAATTGTTTTGGATTTCTCACTGTAACAAATAGCCATTCAGGGAAAATAAGTTGAAAAAGTACTTTGAGGGCTTCCTATTAAATGGAATGAGCAGTATAGATTCCTAAGGATAGAAGATGAAACACACCTTCCTTCTATGGGCAGGGAGATGGTTTTCAGAAGTATGGGTACAGTATATTACTTCCATTCTCAGTTAAATCCCATGGGCCTATTAATTTGACTTCTTTGTTACTAGAGGATTCTGTAAGTTGGGAAGAGGGATGACTCAGGAATATTGAGAAGAAATCATATGAAAAACAAAGGGCATCAATTAAACTTTTTTTAAAGAAATGGAAGATGAAAAAATTAGTAGGCCTTTTAAAAAAACCAACCAACTTACCTAGACTTCTAAATTGATGTTACAAGGGCAGGCCTAGTCAATGTTCAGATTCGTTTGCTTGACTATGCCAAGTTCAGATTTAAAAACTGGGGGCAAGGGGAGAATTGGATGGGAAGAGGAAGCTAATGATAGTGATGTTTAAAAGAATAAGTCTTAATGAAAGTTTTAAGACCATGCCCAGGGAAGAAGAAATGGAGGTTCAGAGGGAAAGACAGACAAGTGAGATAGCTTTGAAACTTATATTCTTAATATAATATATGCTTAAAAAAAACTTGCTGTATATAATGAGGACTTGTGATTATAAGCACAAACCTCTTTTTCCATTCTTTAGATCTGGAAATGCTCACATTTGCTGCTCTTTATCAAATTCACAATACCACCACCACCAACAACAACAACAACAACCTCCCCCCCTTTTTTTTCCAAAATAAGTTAAGGAACTGGACTAGTTAAATTTTGGAAGCCCTTCCTCCTTTCTGAGTCTTCTCATTGCCAAAGAGATAATCGTTGTTTGGAATCCTCTATGGGAAAACACATAAGAACTTTATTTCTAGATGGAGGCATGGTTTAGAGGTCCCTTCGAATTCTGAGATGCCTTGATTCTGCCAAGTACAGAACTATGAAAGGTCTTCCAGGCAGGTGAACAGAAAAACCAAACAAGTTTGATCAGTCTTTAACCTATCTGTTAGCATCTTTACAGCAAAGATCTCTGAGAGAGAGAAAGATGGGAGACACCGTGGACCAGGCAAATCAAACCACCTTGACCTCTATTTTCCCTTGAAGCCCTGATAGAGATATCTCAAGACTGTGAATGAACCCAAGAGCCCTGGGAATTTCAGTGTTCCCTAGACACTTGGATTCCATCCCAATATCTTCAGTCATCATTGAGGGGAGAGATCATTGTGGAAAAGGGGTCCGCCTTTCTCATCAGCAACAGAAATAGCTGCTGACCAATTGTCACCAACAGGCAGATAGGCACAGGATCCATGGACATTGCAGCACCCTCTCCACCCCTCGTCCCCCTCACCCCCTTCCCCCCGACCACTAGTCCTGCTTCTAGCCCAGCCATCACAAGCATTGTGTGAGGAATCAGCTTCTGTAAAGAAGAATCCAGCTATCCTCACCAGCTGTCAAACAACTGCCATCCATGGTACAGGCAAGCCAACCTAGAGGAAGCAGCGAGGTATCCTGAGGGAGAAACAGCAGCCAGCATGTATAAGGTGAGTCAGAATGACTCCACCATCTTGACTTGACCATCCTCTCCCCTCAGACCTGATGGAAACAGCCCAGGACTCTGAAGCCCAAAGCCTTGGGAATGATGCCGCTTCTGCCCCAGTGCCTTTAGTCACTGTCCTGGCAAGCAGCCCCTGTGGACATACAGCTGGAGGTCTGCTCCTACAGGTGCTATGGACAGAGCTACCAAAGACCCAGAAGAGAAAATTCTCCCCCCTAAAGTATTTGACACTGTCAAGTAGTTCAGCATCAGAAATGGATGTGATTGTAATAGTGTAAATGGCACTGAAGAAGACCATCTGCTTCACTGCTGTACCCTAAGGACCCTGGGACTTTTCCATCTGACTGGCCCCTAAAACTGCCCATTTAGGGTGTTTCCCTTGTTAGAACATGAGCTCCTGGAGAATGAAGACTGTGTCCTTTCTTCCTTGTATGCTCAATGCTCCCTATAGTAAGCATTCAACAAATGCTCAATTCTTCCATTCCTCTCCAAGGAACAAGACTTGACTCTTGGCAGTCATTGTGTCCAATGGCTCTTGCTCTTTTTAAATTGACTAACCAGGTTGGTCTAACCACTTAGTCTAATGGCCTTGACTCTTTGATTCAGTGGAGGCTTCTTTCACACTGAGTTCACACTCCTGATTCATCAGTGGGGAACTCTGAGCCTTCTGTTATGGACACGGGATGCTCTTCTCAGATGTATAAAATAAAACAATGTGGGTTGTTTTTAGGGTGTGGGGGTGGTTAGCAGTTGGGAGATGGACCTGGATTTGAAACCTAGCTCTGTTACTTGCCACCTGTGTGACCTGGGTCAAGTGACTTCTCTCTGTGGTTTCATGTGCAAAGTAAAGAAGGGACACTAGAACAGTGGTCTCAGACTTGAATAGAAATGGGAACCACCAACCCATACATAAGGATCCCAATAGGCCATATATTCACATTTTTTTAAATTTTAAAATTTATTTTATTCCGAACCCAAGAAATAAAACAAGCATTGCTATAACAGTAGAACAGAAAAAAAAATATTGCACATGTAACTGCAAATCTATGATGCACAACTGGCTATTCATTTAAAATGGAATGTTACCTTTGTTTTATTGTTATTTTTAAAATTTAGTTTATTAAATATTTTCCAATTACAATTCACTCTAGCTGGAGGGCCCAGGGGAGCATTTTGGCCAGCAGGTGATGGGCTAGACACCTCTGGACTGGATAACATCAATGATTCTTTCAGCTGTAAAATCTTAGAATGGTATAATCATTTGCATGTGATCTACTTACTATAAGAGGGGGATAGAGCCCATTATTTATGAATCCAAAACAAAGGGAAAACTTCTAAAGACTCACTCACATTTAGATCTGGGTACTGATGATCCAGTGGGATTCCAAGTCAGAAAAAAG